>NC_059118.1:28781506-29102340 GCF_020740685.1 Jaculus jaculus | reverse complement strand
CTTGAAAAACAAAACAAAACAAAAAGCCAAAAACATGTACAGTTTATCTTTCCAAATGAAGTAATTTAAGATAATCAAATTAATGTTATAGTTATTGAGCGCCTGTTATATATGGTAGACATCATGGGAGATATCATACCTCACCTTCTCAATGACCCTGCAATTGTCATTTCCTTTCCTACGGAAAAAAGTAGAAGAGAAATTCTCAATCCTCTTTGTTTCCCTTTCCCTTCTTACTTTCCTTCACCTACACCTCTCAGAAAATGAATAAAAATAAATAAATAAGTCAGTTTTCCATTTAAATGGAAAAAATAAGCCAGGTGCAATGGTATCGCCTATAGTCCTAGCTACTTGGAAGGCTGATGCAGGAGGCCTGCCCTGTCTTTCAAAGACACAGCCACTGTCTTTCAAAACAAAAAGATGAAGGAAGAAAGAAAGGAACAAACCCCCCATCCTTGGCTACTTTTCCTCATGTCATGGATGAATTTTCTCCCCGTAAGAACAAAACTCCATGTTTATACAACTCTTGAAAACATAAAATAAAAGGCATTCAGACAAAACTGAATTAAACCATTAAATTTCAACCTGATTCAGGAATTGTTTCACATATGGCAACATGTACACTTTAATTGGTTCCAATTCTTACCTTCCTCTTACTTACTGAGGTTGTATTATAAATGCTGTTTGAAAGTCATACTATGTTCTCTATTTCCTCTACATGTAGCTCTCTCTCCTACCCTACAGGCTACTTATACAATTTTTAGTAGTTCAATTAGTGTATGTATAATTGAATAAAATTACTGGCCTTTAAAAAAATCAGACATTCACTGCATGCAAAGACAATATTTCATTTATATATAATCATTTTACCAAATTAAGTCCCTCAGTCAGATTAATTTCTATAACTTAAATCATACTTTTATCTCTAGAAAATTAAGTATAGATTTACATTGATTTTTAAATTACATATTTAGGAAGGAAAAAAAAGAATTCCTTTTTGAGTGCTAAGGATGGAACCCAAGATCATGGTGTGTTGAACAAGTGCTTTATTTCTAACCTATACCCCTAGTCTCAATAAGGGGTACATACAAAATTATTTTGGAATCAAATATGTTCACTTTGATCTATAGCCCAAGTGAGTATAGAAGAAATGCCCCCAGGATTGCCTATCTCCTGAAAAATGAGAACTACTTGTACTCCTTGAGCTATATAATGAAAACTCTTGCCTATATGACAAGGTAAATATTTCTCCCATTTTAAATTCACTCTCTTTACATACAAAAAGTTACTAGTGAGGTTGGAAAGGTTCCTAATAAAATCAGGACCACATTTAATTTGATCATAGGTTCAGAATGAGCTATACTCCAGAATTAAACGTTCATCTATTACTTTGTTCACTCATTCTTTCCATCTTTAGTATTTATTGTCCACTGCACAGTCATAGATGCTAGGAAGACAGTGATGAACAAAACATAAAAGCCCTGCCCTCATGGCATTTACACTCTAGTTCTCTAAAAGTAAGTATTCAAATGTAAGAGGAAAGCTTTCCGAAAGGCTGTATTAGACCCCCAAGAGAGGAAAAGATTTCACAAGTACTTCTTTAACGTTTCTAATGTGTTCACCTTAATCAAAAGCAAAACAACATCCTTAGCTCGGTAATTTTCCTGTAGTTTAACTCATTTGTTCAGAGAGTTTAATTTTCTTCATTTTATACTTTCTAAATTTCTGATGCACTCCACTAGCTCCTTTGAGAGTAAAAAAAAAAAAAGGCCAGGTATATTGGCTCATGCCTATAATCCCAGAACTGGTAATGATTGTCATGAGTTTGAGGTCAGCCTGGATGAGGGAGGGGAGGAAGAGACAGAGACAGAGAAAAGGGAAGGGGGATAAAAGAGGGTAATGGGAGGGGATTAAAATCAAAATACATTATATACATATGAGAACATTGTCAATGAAAGTTTAAAAGAAGATAATATATTTTTTCAATTTCTAATCTAACTGATAATCATAGTTATCAGTTTAGTGATGATTTTCATCTTTGTTACAAAAAAAAAAAAAACTGGCTTCAAAATTCTAGTACTGTTTGCCACTGCTGGTTCTGCAAGACTTAACCATTTGCTGGCAATGCCAGGATCTGAAAAAGTTCATTGACCTCCTATCTTGGTATCTTACCTCCTTTTTGCTGTCCCATGGACTGGACTTCTGCTTCCTAACCAGCATTAACAAGTAGTATCACTAGAAACAAAACTTCCCCTTGTCAGACATGAGCACTAATGTTTACTTTGTACTACCATTAACATACAGTTCCTGCTAAGGTGTTCTACATCCTTCTTCCATTCAGCTCTCACTTCCTGCCATGCTCTTACATTAATTATAATTGACTCAGAACCAGGTCTAATTACACATAAACTGAATCCTAAGTTTAGTAACAGACATCTTTACTTGGGTTTCTCTCCCTTCATAATACAGCCAATGGTACTGTTTTTCACTCTCACAAGCAGAATTTGACACCACCCCCCTTTTTCATTCTTATAATATATCATAAAGAGTTAAGAAATTTGCAAATATGTCACAGAATGATAAAAAATACAAAGGCAGGAGTGAGGATGCCAACATTGCTCTACACAAGAGATAGAAAGACCCAAGCATATTAAGGGATTTATCATTGTATTACTTCTGCATTTTGGTTTCTGTATTTATTCTATATGTGTGTGGTGTGCGTGTGTGCATGTATGTATTACAGACAAGGTCTCTTATAGCTCAAAATGACTCTGGATTCAGAATTTAGGTAAGAATGACCTTTGAATACCTGATCCTCCTGCCTCTACAATGTGCTGAATGCTGGGATTTCAGCCTGGCTCTCATTCAACAAATATTAATTGAGTGCTTCTTAAGTTGCAGGAACAGTTGTGGGTTTTCTGTTTGTTTATTTTATTTATTTATTTGAGAATGAATGACAGAGAAAGAGGCAGATAGACAGACAATGGGTGCACCAGGGCCTCCAGCCACTGCAAACGAACTTCAGACGCATGCACCCCTTTGTGCATCTGGCTTACATGGGACCTGGGGAATTGTGCCTCGAACTGGGTCCTTAGGCTTCACAGGCAAGCGCTTAACCGCTAAGCCATCTCTCCAGCCTTTCTCTTTTGTTTTGTAATGAGAATACACCAACACTGCTCCAAAGCAAGGATAATAAATCTACGAGCTAGAGGTCATATGGAGTTTTCAGTTTAATTTTCTCTGGTCCTAAGAGAAGGTATTAGAAAATGACCATACAGCAGGCTCTTAGCAACCTTTAAAAGTACTAAGACATATAGAAACACAATAATTAAGAGAAGAGAGGTGGTTCTCCTCCTTCATATTTCTTTGTACCTATGTTTTGCTCTTGTTTTCTCTTCTTTTTCTCCCTCTTATACTTCAGTGGACACAAAGAATACTGCAACACTTATTAATTACCAAATTATGTTCTGATTCCAATTTAAAAAGCAGACCAACTGAACATGTCATCTTTTCCTGCTGAACCAAAACCAAAAACAACCTTGTTTTAGGGGAGCCTAAGGAGACAGGTCAATAGTCCTTAAAATTTCCTTCAGAGATTATCCACATATTAACTCATTCAACCAAAATTTCATCTTGGCAATAATAAATACTACATTAAAAAACAATAATAAACACTGTCCTTTAAAGATCAACACAAAAAAGAATACAATCAAAGCACATATGGCAGAAGTACAAGAGAGAAATATTTCATGACGAAAGTAAATTAAAATCTATGCAAATAACCATTTTAACAAAAAGAAAGGAACAGAAAGAGATCCATTCCAGGGAAGTTATCATTTTTTATACACTGAAAAATAAGAAAATTTACTACTAAGACCAGTCTTAAGCAGATTTTTATCACAAAATTATTCTGTATTTTTCACTTTACAATTTTTCTCCACTAAGTTAGTTCTATGAGCTGTAAGCTATGCAACTACTCAAAAATTAAATACCTTCCTACAAGTACTATGCAATCCCCATCACAATAAGAATGTCACATTATTTTTTCTTTACCACACACAAAAAACTATAGTTAATTATAACTTATTCTTTATTTGTCATCTTTCTACAGAAGCCATCAGTAGTTAGCCTTCCCAAGAAATAGTACATTTTGTGAATACAAATTTTAGTAATTACTGGTTAGACTGTTATGTTGCAAATACTTCTAAAACATGATATCACAGATTAAGTCATTAATTCCAAAACAATCATTTATTGACAAAAAAAGTACAAAGAGGTACAAATGGACATCCTAGCTCCTATTATGGTCCCTTTAGCTATCTCCCTTTCAATCCATGATATGGTCTTTTGAAGCTATAAGAATGAGTGAAACACTTCTGTTTCCAATGGAAACAACCATCCATTAACAAATTTCATTATGTATTTCAGTTATACAGTTCATGTCACCATTAATTTTTTTGAATTACCATAAAGGCTTCTTCTCGTGTGATATACCATATCCCAATAGAGAACATATACATCAGTGTCAACATCCATAAATCATGGTTAGACACAGGGAATATTCTATCACTAGCATGTTTACCTTGAAGTAACAGCTTACAAGTAAAAGCTTAGAGAGTCAAAACTTATTTTTATAGATTGTACACAAAAAGACACTTCAAGAGGCCAAAAGCCTCCTGTGAGCTGAGGTACATGGAAAACACTCAGCTTATTATTGTGCTTTCTTTACACTGATTTTAAATCAAAGCTACCAAACACTCCTAATCTTATTGCTCTTACTTCAGTTTCTTCAAGGATGGTTCTTTTACAATTTATTTCATTCAACAAACTTAAGGTTGTTCCATTATTTCTCTAGGTGAAATACTTCTCCCAATCATGGTAAATCCAAATTCTTTGTAATGTCTCACAGTACTCCTTAAAATACCAATGTGGATGGGGAGATTCAATAAACTGTCATGTTTGGTAAAGAATGCCCAGTTGTTGTTTCTAGTATGGCTCCTCACGACAGAACGTGTGTTTCTGCAGGCTGGTGAGGGTAATTACCTTATATAGAAATTCTCAGGTTATACATGCTTTTGAGTGGTAAGTTTTAACTTTTTGGTTTGGGAAGAGAGCCAAATCATAACTTGCCACTACACTGTACTTCTTACCTCATAAAGAACATGAGTTCAGTGTTAGACTACAGTAACATAAGGGTGTTGTACCAGTGACATATTTTAGAGGAGCTGGAAAAATCAGATGACCACTCACTAAACATAAAAAAATTATCATTCCACAAAGATTTTATTCACATTAAACTTGCACAGTAGCAAAAATAAAATTAAATAAAATTAAAACATAAACTAAGCCACATTATCAAAGAACAATATACAATAAAGATTTGGCCTTCTCAATGGCATTAGAAGGCATTATCCATAAATAACATTTACAATTCTAGTGTTAGGTCTTTCAAGGTGTCTGAAGCTTCACAGTGCTAGAATTGATTTTTATCAGAACACATGCAAAAGTGTGCAACAGAATAATCCATATTAATGACACAAAACATCAGGCCAGTTATTTATCATTCCAGCATGGCCATGCCAATCTAAGTTCTAAAAACAAACAACCCCCCAAATCCAGGTCCCATTCATTCTTCAATTATGCCTTTTGTCACTCTGCTTTATTAATTCAAACAGTCACTGTTAGTGCTCTTCACCACGACTTTCAGGTTGACGTCACTCCCTGCCTGCTGGCTGTCAGGACTGGGGGACGCCCCTCTCCCAGACTCACCTTCTTCCGGATGTCTTCATCGTTTGCTCCAAGAGAGGCATAGAGCTTGAATGCAGCCTGGCGGAGTTCGTGAGCATGTTTTAAGTCATGATCAAGCTATAGGAGAGAGAGTAAAAAAATCCAACTAAGCACATAAGTTAAAATGTTAACAAAAATACCTGAAGAGAATTTGATGAAGACAAAAATGTTACCAACTATTAGCATTTAAATGTTGACATTAACTGTATTTTCTAGTTACTTTTGGGTTCTGTTCCTACAGGACTGAGATTTTGCTGTGTGTGTGTGTGTGTGTCAGCATACCTGAAATACAGCCTACTTCTGAGAGTTAACACATTTGGCACTGATATTTGAAAAAATTTGTGAATGTTACCCCCCCAAAAGTTCAATGTTCCCAGACGCTAGGTTGTAGTGCCAACTATGTTTGCTTCCATCAGCTCTTTGAAATATTCTCTACAAAAAGACATACCTAGACTTTCATACGTAGCTTTATCCTGCAGCTAGCAAACTGAATGCTGTTATAATAATGTTTTAGGAAGATTTCCCAAACACTAAGTTTAGTATTGACCTATTTTTAGCATAAAAAACTTTTAGAAACAGGAAGTTTTTTCTTTTTTTAATGTTATTTCCTACTATCTACCAGTCTGCCTATCTATCAATCTATCTATCCATCTGTTTATTTTATCATCTGGTGGTGCTGAGATTAAACCCAGGGCCTTGGTCATGTTAGGTAAGTGTTCCACAATTGAGCTATATCCCCAGCCATCTTTGCAGAAACTGTTAACAAACAATATACCAGGGTAATCATTACTATCTATTATATTTAGCTGAGATTTGTTTCCAGAATGTTTTTAATTGTTAAAATTATTTACTGTCATGACGTAATGTTTAATCACTAAAAATACATGAATGGCTAAGTTGATAATTCTGCAAACCTGTTTTTCTTTTATTCAACCAACTATAATAAAATTAAAACAGAAGCATGTTCTCAAGATACTTTTAATAACAATGAACCAGGAACTATATAAGACATATACATACTACAGATATGTTTACCTGAGAGCTATAACTTATTCATATAATTGAATACCTCTTCCCAAAGGAACTACTTTGGAAAGGTTAACTCTTATCTTGTAGTGCAAGTATTGTTCAAAACATCTGAGACTTTCTTTATAGCTTTATTAAGTAATAAAGTTTTAGGTTAGTTGCCACTTGATAAAAATAATGAATGAAATCCATCAGAGTAATATCATCTAGAATAGTAAAAAGCTCCACAGAATATAGAGTAAAACATAATTCATTTGAGGTAGCTATCAAAAAAATTCTTAAGAGCAGTTCCAAAACTGTTTCACAATGATTATTGAAGGAGCTTTACAATATAAAATAATCAATTTTGTGATGATTCAAAGAATCTACCTTTAAAAATCTTCACTACATCCTAGCAATAACTTATACCATATAACTCTTACTTAAGACTATGAAAATCACTTATTTATTAATATGTAAACTTCTCTCAATTGTATTTGTACTTTTGTACTTAGAAATCTTTCACTAATCCATTATCAAAATTAAAGAAGACAAACTATTATTTAAATTTGGAGACCATTTATAAATTATTTCTCTAATTTCATTGGGGTAGAAATGAAAAAAATTTGAACAGCAGAGATAATTTTCTATATACTAGTTAGATGAATGACACATGCTTACACTACAGGTTATTATGACCCTGTTTCCTCACACTATGCCATTAAAGCATTCTCTTTGTCCTGCTGAGGAGGTAAACTCAGGTTGTTTAGGATGCCAAGGAAAGGACTTGTATGTGTGTCTTTGTATCAGTGAGATACTGTAGTAATGTGAACAAATGCCTAGAGGGAAACAGATAAGGCAACTGGTTCAATGTACCAATCATGTACTGGGAGAAGAGCACTGCCAAAGGAAAAACAGACATATAACTATTTTTTATGTATTTTCATTTGGGTGGGACTTTTAAAATTTTTAAAAATTTTTATATTTCAAGGTAGGGCCTCATTCTAGCCCAGGATGACCTGGAATTCACTATGTAGTCTCAGGGTGGCCTCGAACTCATGGAGATCCTCCTATCTCTGCCTCCAAGTGTGGAATTAAAGCCACACATCACCATGACCAGCTTTAAGAACTTTCTTTTTTGGTTTGCGAGGTAGGGTCTTGCTCTAGCCAAGGCTTACCTGGAATTCACTAGGTAGTCTCAGGCAGAACTCAAACTCACAGTAATCCTCCTACTTCTGCCTCCCAAGTGCTGGGATTAAAGGCATGTGCCACCATATCTGGCAAGAACTTATTTTTGAGACAGGGTCTTATTAGGTAGCCCAGGCTGACCTCAAAGTTGCTATCCTTCTACCTCAACCTCCCGAATGTAGAGATTACAGACATGTGCCACACCACACCTGACTTCAGATACATAACTTTCAGAGGGGTGGTACGTGTTACTAATGACAATATAACTGACAGCTATTTTAGGCTTTTTCTAAGACAGAAAAGGTATACCCTTAGAAATTTATTTTCAACATTAAATACTAATAGAACCATTGCTTATTGCATGAGTTTTTGGAACTCAGAACATGGTGAGGGAGGGTATTAAGAGAACAAAAGTCACATTCATGAAATAGTATCAGCTACTAATTAAAAGACAATATCCTCTGCACCATGTCTTACCTAAATAAACTTCTGTTAATAGAAAGTTAAGAGAAATTACTATAATAACTAGACTGAGAATCAACAAGGCAAAGGAATATCTACCGATTCTAAGGAACTTATATTTTCAGAAAAACAAAAGCATAAATTCAGTCCTTAAAGATCCAAAACGAAATCAGAGGTTAAATGGTGCTTTAGCCAAAGTGCAAAACTGAAAAAAGGAAGGTGGCAAAGGGTAGCAGACAGGAAAGACTGGTGCAGTGTGAGCGAGGTCAGTGATCACACGTAACAAAGTAAACAAGTAAATCCCTCTTGACCTAATGAGTAAGAATATAACAAAAGAAGTGATTCTGTGCAAAGAAAGATGGTGGGAGGGCATTATGTTTAGGGTATATTATGTGTATGTATGGAGTTTGTCAGTAAAAATGTTCTGTCTTAAAAAAAAAAAAAAGAATGATTCTGTGATCGTGAATGGAATTTAGTGATGTTGACATAATGTCAATACCCAATTTTGGGATGCTTCTATTTTGAGGGTTTAGTTGGAAGAGCCTGCTTATGTGCTTAGCTTAGTAAAAAGTTTCCTGCAATCAATATTAAACAAACAGGATAAAAAACTTAACAAAGCAGTGTCATCGTAGTAAGGATAAACAATTACTTTAAAATAAAGAGCCTTTGAGCTGTGTATGTCAGTTGTTTCAAGGTTATGAGCAAGAAGAAAAACTTTAAAAATCCCTCTCTGGTTCTACTTACAAGGAAAAGAGAAAAACATACCCTTTTAATATCAGTGATAGCACTCACTGAGCTGGGATACTTGAAATAGTCAGCAAGCATTGCAATGAGGTGGTCAGTTATGCTAGCGATTCTCTGTAGCTCAACATCTGGCTCAATCAGATAGGCGAGTGTTTCAGCTCCTTCAACTCTCTCCTCTAGTAATCTTTCCTTACTGCACATTCGAACCAAACAAGGCAATGTCTGAAAGTAGGGAGATTAATTATTTGCTTTTTGGCAAAGGTAAAAGCTTGATGAAGAGCATACAGTAACTAAATCAATTCCATGGTTTTTGTTGGGAGTCATGTTTGTCATCAAATATTTCCTCTATTGGTTTTTAGAGAATAAAAGGTTTTTAAAGATGCAAAATCCAACAAAATTCAGTGCAAATTAATCATTTGTGCTGGTATACTAAACTTTGATCATACAAATACATTAACCAAAACTCTAGTCAGCTCTGAAGCTTTTCTGGAGAACCTGGTAAAAGACATTTCAAAATCCCTAACAAATCGTATTGACAGTTCTGCCCGACCTGTATTTACCCAAAAGAAATCCAGCAGTTTAATCAACAATGACTTTGCGTTAGGAAAGCATGTTGTCCTTTCCTTAGTAATATGGTTGGGATGGTTTTTATTTTAGGAATTGATATCTACAGTTACAATAAAACACAGCTTAAAAAATTCAGCAAACATACCTTCCTTGATTCTACTAGTCCTAAATTATTAATGGAATCCATCAATCTCAATTGTTAAGTTTTCCCAAGAACTTGCTGCAGTAAGCATAGTATCATCAGTTCAATTTTACTTCTGAGGTCCTTATAATCTTGGAATAGGTCTTAGTAATTAATGTACATTAGGTGCCCAGTAAAACTATTTACTATGTCTAAGGCTGATGAATCCAAGTCAAAGGATGTAAGGTAGAAGTCAAACTGCCTTTAGTAAGGGAAGCCTTCCTCAGCTACTGTGGTCAACTATGTTTTGCTGTATTCCAAGTTCGTATTATATTTTCAGCCCCAGAAGTGAGCACTTGGCTGTTTACTTCTGCTTTCCTATTAGGTTAGTTCAGGCTTTACAACTTAACTGTAGACCTCTAGAGGAAGGTCCTGTTCTTTTCTTAACACTAGTAACTGCCAATATTCATCAATACTATAAATTCATGGGTTATAACTTTAATGCTACCAACTGAAAATATTACTAGTGAACCTATTTAACAATGAGAAAGAAAATAATAAAAGTTAGAAGAACAAATGAATGAGTCATTTATATGGAAGTCCTTAGCAGTCTGTACAGTTATATACTTAAGAGATCCTCATGTCTCATAAAAGTGACTTTATTCAATAAGAACTATAGCAAACCTAGTCCTACTGATTATGTTTTGTTTTGTTTCAAACATGGTCTCAACTATGTTGCTCCAGCTTGCCACAAACCTGTGATTTTTCTGCCTCAGCCTCACACAAATGCTAGAATTATAGGCACATGCCACACCATATCCAGCACACTTAGTCTTTTTTTCCTCCCCAGGGGTATGTGTATGTAGGTATACTTGCATGTGGATATGCGTATTTGTATATGTGCAGATGTATGTGTGTGTATGGGTGTACATGTAGAGACTAGAGGTCTATATTAGCTGTCTTACGTGATCAATTTTCACATTACTTTTTGAGACAGGGTCTCTCACTGAATCCAGACCTCACAGATTGTGCTAGACAAGCTGGTCAACAAGCCCTGGGAATCTTCCTGTCCCTGTTTCCCCAGTGCTGGGATTACGGGCATGTACCATCATGCCTAGCATTTTACATAGGTGCTGGGGATTTGAACTTAGGTTCTCATGTCTGTCAGGCAAGCACTTTATCTCCTGGTAGCCATCTCCCCAGCCCTCATTTAGTCTTCTTAATGATCTTTTCTCCTTAGATTCACCTTTTGAACAATGTCAATCTATTTGTTTTATTCTTCAAAGCAAGTAAGACTTGTCTATCCCCAATATTTCTGTGAGATAGCTAAGTAGGAATTATTACCTCTACTTTCATAATCAGGAGCTGAGGTAACAAGAGTAAGGCACATTAAGGCAGTCAGTGGGGAGGGCACTAAAACCAGATTCCATGTCTGAGGACTGTTAGGGTTGGTCTCTTGTCCAAGCTTTTCTAAGTTCAGGTTAAATTTGACGTATCACAACAATGATGGTTATTTTCATGTTGTTTACTTATTCTCTCATTATATTTTGATCGCTGGCTATGACAGTGATACAATGTCTTTATCTGTGAAAATGGCAAAATGACTGCCTATGAGACATAAACTAATGAAAATCAAGCACTAAAGTATATATATATTTTTCTTTTTTTTGTTGTTATTCTTTGAAGGTAGGGTTTCAGTCTAGCCCTGACTGATCTGGAATTTACTATGTAGCCTCAGGGTGGCCTCCAACTCAGGGCAATCCTCCCATCTCTGCCTCCCAAGTGCTGTGATCAAAGGCGTGTACCACCACGCCTGGTTTAGGCATATTTTCTACTTCACCTCCTCTACAATTTTTATATCTTCATAGTTATCACCAAGTGAAAAGTTGTGACAAGAAAAGAATTATCTCATGATGATACTCAAAATATACCTAAACCAAATTGTTTAAAGCTACATAGCATCTGAATGAAAAGTAAGACATTTTAATGTGATTGCTGCTATGTACTGACCATAATGACAAATGTGTACAAAGAAACGGAATAACAATATTCATATTCAATGCTTATATGATGCCTAATGGTTGCATTTTTACAGAGCATTTGCTTACCTTTAATACAATACAGTTGTCATCTGTTCGAATTGCTCCAGCTCGGCACATATAAGTTAAACTAGAACAAAATGACAAAGGCTTTGCTTAATGTTTAGATCCTTAAAGAAAAATTATTTGCTTTTAAGATTTTATGGAAAAAATCCTATCATTTGAGAGAGAATTTTGGCATTCCCTTTACTTGAGATTTAATCAGTTAAGAAATCAAAGAAAACTATGACTAAACAGTATGCTAGATTAAAAAACAACTACAAATTGATTTTAAGATAAATATTCTAATGAATAGATATATTTTTGAACCAAGGTATTATGTACACGTGGGATATTTTATGACTTCTCTCTATAGTTTTTATGTTTGAATTTATTTCTAACAACAAGGAAACAAATATTAAAAATAAAATACAAGAGCCAGGTGTGGTGGCACACGCCTTTAATCTCAGCACTCAGGAAGCAGAGGTAGGAGGATCACCATGAGTTCAATGCTACCCTGAGATTACATAGTGAATTTCAGGTCAGACTGGGCTAAAGCGAAACCCTACCTTGAAACAAAACAAAACAAAACACACACATACATATACACACACACATACACAAGTATCTCAGTGTAAGTGATGCTAAGATGGGGTATTCCAACTCAAAAATATTACAAATATGACAAAAGAGCCACTGAACTTGCAAACACAGCTGTCCATCAGATGCCAGCAATGATTTAGGTCTGTAGGAAAATAATTTATTTTCATTATTTTATGTGGCTTTGAATGAAAAGAAAATGAACTTGGATTTTCTAGGCAGGCAATGAATATTAAGTACTTAAGAAATGTAAGGAATTTTTTTAGAGTTATATTCCTTTAGCAGATTGGGGATGCATTTCAACACCCCATACTTAGCTTTTACCAAAACCTATAAACAAATCAGCACAATTCTTTTATTTACATTCTGGACAGTGGAAAAATCTGTAGCACTATCATCATTGTAAGGTTTATTATTATTACTATTATTAGTGCTTGTTTTTTAAAAACCTATTTCAATGATTTTTCCAGGTGTGGTGGTGCATGCCTTTAATCCCAGCACTCAGAAGGCAAAGGTAGGAGGATCACCGTGAGTTCGAGGCCACCCTGAGAATACAATAAATTCCAGGTCAGCCTGGGCTAGAATGAGACCCTACCTCAAAAATCAAAAATACAAAAACAGAGAAACAGGGCTGGAGAGATGGCTTTGCAGTTAAGCACTTGCCTTGTGAAGCCCAAGGGCCCTAATTCGAGGCTCATTTCCCCAGGACCCATGTTAGCCAGATGCACAAGGGGGCGCATGCGTCTGGAATTCGTCTGCAGTGACTAGAAGCCCTGGCATACCCATTCTCTTTCCTTCTCTCTCTCTATCTGCCTCTTTCTCTCTCTCTGTCACTCTCAAATAAATTAAAAAAAAAAAACAGACAAACAAACAAACAAAAACTATTTCAATGATACCATTTCTTACTAACAAAGAGGCAAATGCTCAGTTTGAATTTAAGATAAAAAAAAGCAAAAGATTTTTAAAGTATAATTCGTGCATGAATAATTCAATGAAAACTCTCAATTTTCTATTAGGGTACTATAGCTTCTTAAATACTAAATCTAGTGCTGGAGAGATGGCTTAGTGGTTAAGCGCTTGCCTGTGAAGCCCAAGGACCCCAGTTTGAGGCTCGTTTCCCCAGGATCCACGTTAACCAGATACACAAGGGGCAAACGCGACTGGAGTCTGTTTGCAGTGGCCGGAGGCCCTGGCACGCCCATTTTCTCTCTGTCTCTCTCAAATAAATAAATAAACAAAAAATTTTAAAAAATACTAAATCTAAACAATTCACTTAGTGTAGAACCCTGCACTAATGTATACTAATCATACCTGTCAATGTATTAATAATTCAAATCTAACTCTCACTCTTTCTTTGTTTTCCCTAGCTTACTATTTATCATGTATTGATTGTACCTAACCTAATTCTTTAATATTTCAATTAAACTACAAGAATAGTAAGTGGAGGATATAATAATTTTTTGTAAATATTTTAGGTGAGAGTTCCTGTTCTGTATACAACTAGTAATAAGTAAAATACAGTCAACTCATATCCATTTAGAAAATTATGAGCCATGCCTATAACTTTCAGATTTCAAAGTCCCAAAGAAAATGGGGCTTGGAGAGAGCAAATTAGGCTACTTTAGTCTAAGATATTGATAAGGTACTGTCTTTCTTCCCATTCTGTTTTAATGTTTTTACCATTTTGCTGATGTGAGCTGCATCTCAATAGGCTTATCCCTCTGTAACATCTTCACAAATATCTGTGGTAATAATTCTCCATCAACCAAAACTAGAAATAAAACAAACAAAGGTAAGAAAGTTCTTTATATCTATGCAGTTCATAAACTGAATCATGTACTTGCCACTAAAAACTTCCAGCCTACCGTTTACCAGGGTCATGGATACCTGGGGATTTTCAAAAGCTAAAACTGAGAAGCATTTCAGTGCTTGCATTCGAACCTGTAAAAATAAATGAACAAAAAATGCTTCAATTTTTTAAATATGATTTTTATGTCTCAGAATCTAAAATCCTCTAAAGAAATAATTACTTAATTCTACTTAAAATACTACCATAGGCAGTGTAGGACACTGGCCTAACATGTTCAAGGCCCAGGGTTCAATCATCAGTACTACAGGAAAAAACAAAGCTAAAAGGTCTCAAGAAAATAACAATAACATCTGTTTATTTACTAAAGCAAAAGCTAAAATCAAGACTGGAGAGATGGCTTAGCAGTTAAAGGTGCTTACTGATAAAGCTTTATGGCCTGGGTTCGATTCCCCAGCAGCCATAAAATGGTGCATATATCTGGAGTTTTTGCAGCAGCAGGAGGCCCTGGTGCATGTCATTCTCTGCCCTGCTCTATAATAAAATAAATATTTTTTAAAGTTAAAATTAATTTTGAAGTAAAAGAAAAAAAGTGAAAACATAGTAAATTTCTTTATTTGAGGTAGGATCTCACTCTAACCCAGGTTGACCTGGAACTCACTATGTAGTCTCAGGGTAGCCTTGAAACTCAGGGTGATCCTCCTACTCTGCCTCTCCAGTGCTGGGACTAAAGGCATGGCTAGCTAATTTAAAATTAACAGAAATATCCTTAACCAAATCTAAAAAAAAGTCCTATGAAATACATTTTAAAAAAACACTGGGCTGGGCTTGGTGGCACATGCCTTTAATCCCAGCCAGCACTGGGGAGGCAGAGGTAGGACCACCATGAGTTCGAGGCAACCCTGAGACTACATAGTGAATTCCAGGTCAGCCTGAGCTAGAGTGAAATCCTACCTTGGAAGAAAAAAAAAAAATTGCCAAGCATAGTGGTGCATGCCTTTAATCCCAGCACTTGGGAGGCCGAGGTAGGAGGATCGCCATGAGTTCGAGGCCACCCTGAGAGTACATAGTGAATTCCAGGTCAGCCTAGGCTAGAGTAAAACCCTACCTTGAAAAGCAAAAAAAAAAAAAAAAAAAAAAAAAAAAATTGTATTAAGTTGTGTATGGTGGCACACACCTTTAATCCCAGCACTCAGAAGGCAGAGGTAGGAGGATTGTTGTGAGTTCAAGGCCAGCCTGAGACTACATAGTGAATTCCAAGTTGGCCTGGACTAACACAAGACTTTACCTTGAAAAACCAAAAAAAGAAAAAAAAATTTAATTTTTGAGAGAGACAGACAAAAAGGAAGAGAAAGAAAGAATGAGAGAGGAGGGAATGGGCACAGCAGGGCCTCTAGCTGCTGCAAACGAACTCCAAAAGCATGTGCCACCTTGTCCATCTGGCTTTACCTGGGTAGTAGGGAATTGAACTCAGGTCATCAGGCTTTTCCAAGAAAGTGCCTTTAACCACTGAGCTATCTCTTTAGCCCCAAATTTAATTTTTTTGTAAGATATGGGAGCTTAATAGTGGCTTTCAAGTGAACATTTCTTTTTCACTACAGAGAACTGCAAAGGTTAGAAAGTATGGACGTTACTGAGACAGCTACTAAAAGGAAAAAAAAAAAGGACTCTTGTACATATGCATGGGATGGATTAGGGCTCAAAAGAAACAAAGGGAAAAGAAACAAAACTACAATAAAAGCTGGTCAAGCCACGCATGGTGGCACACACCTTTAATCCCAGCACTCAGGAGGCAGAGGTAGGAGGATCACTGTGAGTTTGAGGTCACCCTGAGACTACATAGTGAATTCCAGGTCAGCCTGAGTGCTAGAGTGAGACCCTACCTTGGGGAGTGGGGGAGCTGGTCAAGGCCTAAGCTAATTTCACTTTTAAAATACCTATAAATTGGGCAGATACACCTCAATACTAGGTACTAGGTTAGACAAGGAGCAAAGGTCCACTGCTCTGACTACATATGAAGTGCCTTACTTACAGAGTGCTCTCCACAGGATCTTATCCTCACTATGAAGTCCAAGTTCATATATAACTTTCTTAGGAAATTGACAGGCACTGCCAGGACATGGAGCTGGCACATGAGATGAAACCCTGTTCCTAACCTGGGCACTAATCTGCAATGTAGCATGTGCCCACAGGTGAAACCCGAACATGTTAATGACAATGGAGCAAACCCTGACGAAAGAGTAATGTTATCGCACACTTTCCCTCCACAATTTTATGAGTTTTAAATTTTCTTATAGCCAACAAATCTAGTGCAGAAAGAAAAAGGAATGGAAACCAGGGGGAACTAATGAAGCTAGAGGATGATGAGATGAAGAACAGTAAATAGCTGTCACTTCCTTTTTTCCTTTCACACGTTTATTTAGTGACTGCAAGGGACACAAGTAGGCAGTGATGAAGAAACCACCTGCAACCTCAACTGCTTCTTGATGGGCACATGCTGATAGTCGCGTAGCACAGGACAGAGGAAACCGCATCCCTGCATAATTCCTTCACTTGCCTCTGGCTAGCATAGAGCTGGCTCTGTCTGCATTCCTACACTCTGACCAAGGACCACACTGTGCATGTCTAAGGTGAGGCCTACCTGAAAGGGCAAAAGAGCACACAAAAGTTCCGACAAGCAGACAGAAGCCCAAAGTGACTGCTTCTCTGTTCTGACATGCTAAAGTGACTCATCAAAGGCAGTGCCCCACTTTTTTCTACAACTTGCTAGTTCTAATGTGGGGCACAGTGCTGTTTATCTATAATTAAAGGCAATAAAGAAAATTAATGAGTCTGAAGCCTTTGACCTTCAACTCAAAAAACACAAGTCGTGCTTGCAGAACCTTGCTCGCACAACCCCTTGGAAGGTCTCTTATGAAACCCCCACCCCACTAGGTTTGTGGTTTTGGAAGATGAAAATTGCCTCCTCAAGCACTTCGGGGCTGCACTCAGAGATCCCAACCTGTAGGGTGTAGTCCTGGTGCATCAACCTTGTCCATTAAAACTTTGCCTTTAAAACAAACAAACAAACAAGCCAGGTGTGGTGGTGCACACTCAGGAGCCAGTGGTAGCAGGATCACAGTGTGAAAGGCCAGCCTGGGCTACAGCAAGACATTACCTCGAAAAACCAACCAACAAACAAAAAAACAACACATTTCAAATGTTAATATATATGTGGGTATATGCTGTACATTTGAGTCACTGGGGCTAAATGAAGGTTCTAAACATAAAAACCCAAGTCTTTCCTGATTTAGCCAACCACAGTTCTTAAATACTTAAAGGTATTGCCATAAGCACCAACCTCAGCACTGAAACCTAACCAAGTTTACTGCTTAACAGATATAAATCAACATCAACTCATGGGACAGAAATGTTCTGAAAAAGAGGAGACACAGGAAAACCTTACTTTTCAATACCAGAATACTATGTAGGTAAAATAACACCCTGTGACACTTTAGTGAAAAAACATGACTCCTGATCATACTTATCAAAGAAGCAATAAAACATGAGAGCATCTTCTATAAACCAGAACCAACATCTTACTTTGTAGGAGAGTGAAGTGAGTAGATGAGCAATGTTCTGAACTGCACCATGGTTAAATAAAATTGTTTGATGATCTGGTCCCTGTAAGAGAAGAGAATACAACAGTACATTAGTACAAGATATGATTCATTCTGACAAAACCACATTTGCTCAAGTGTAGAACCTTACATTTACTAGAGTACAGGGTAAACATTACTTTGGTTCTGCAGGAGGCCGTCATAACTCACCCCATGCCAAGTCTAGAACTACTGCCTTCTCACCTCCCAGATACAAAGAGGAGGAAAAAGAGGCTGGCTTCTTACAGGTCCTGTGTGATAACTCACCAGCACACCACCACAGAATTGGAATTCTGCATTTCACATGCACACCTCCTCACTCACACTAGGACTGATGAGAGTCTCAGGGGGACTCTAAGACTAATAATGTAAGATCACAGTGTCTTAAATGATGGCATCATGAACAATTTGGCAATAGTAAGTGGCTACTGAACACACACTGATCAAAATCTATACAGCCTGTGCACTCTGCACTTCTCATGAGCTTCACTGTGGCTGCCTAAAACATCCTGGATCAGATTCAAGACCAGTTAGATATTATGAATTGAAAGATCTTCACTGTACATAAAGTTTTCGCTCTCACAGAAATATAATGGTCTAATTACAGGAAAGTCCTTCACTATTTTCCTATGGCTACTGTATACCATAAAGCTATTTTTATAGTTTTGAATTGAACTGTGTTAAAAAATGCTTGAGTTTTAAAAACTGTTGTTTCAGTGACTGATGAGTTTATTTAAAAAGAAATCATTAATGGGCTATAGAACTGAATAGAGTTCTCAAAAGAAAGAAAACACAAATGACCAACAAATATCTAAAAACATCTTCTGGAGGATACTTAATAGGTTGATATTGTATATATGTAATTACAATGATTGTAATGGGAAGGTAATATGATGGAGAATGGAATTTCAAATGGGAAAGTGTGGGGGTGGGGAGGGAGGGAATTACCATGGGATATATTTTATAATCATGGAAAATGTTAATAAAAATTAAAAAAATAAAATAAAATAAAATCTTAAAAAAAATCTTCTACATCCTTAGCCATCAGCGAAATGCAAATTAATACTACTTTAAGATTCTATCTCACTCCTGTCAGAATGACTATCAAGAAATTAAATGACAAGACATGCTGGTGAGGGTGTGGGAAAAGAGGAACCTTTCTACATTTTTTGGTGGAAATATAAAATGGTACAGCCATTGTGGAAATCGGTGTGGAGGTTCCTGAGACAGCTAAAAATAGATCTACCTGATGACCCAGCTACACTACTGCCATATACTTTAATGAATCTACTTGTTACTATAGAGATACTTGCACATCCATGTTTATTGCTGTTCTATTCACAATAGCTAGGAAATGGAACCAGCTTAATTGTCCTTCAACTAATTAATAGATAAGGAAGATATGGTGCATTTACACAATAGAGTTTTATTTGGCTATAAGGAAAAAAGAGGATGGATCTGGAAAGGATTATACTAAGTGGGGTAACCCAGGCCCAGAAAGAATAACTCTATATGTTCTCTCTCATGTGTGGATCCAGGATACAAATGTTTAAATTTGTATGTGAGTTGGAGTAAAAATTGGTAGCAGAGGCCAGTAAGCTAGGAAGGGGCTATAAGGGATGGAGGACAGGGGAGGACTTAAGGAGAGAGTATTGTATATATGTAGTGTATGAACAGAATACTAGGGGTGCAATGGCTTAAGTTAGATCAGTGGAAGGGATTGAGTAAAGGAAGGTTGGGAGGAGGGTTAATCCAAATTTAAGATGTTAATGAATAAGGCGTATTGAAACCTACTTCTGTGGATAAAAGTGCACACAAAAGTCATAGATTGTTACTAGAAAAATTTGAGTTGTGGGCCAGAGAGGTCCCTGATGTCCCCAAAACATTATAGGCCATTGCCAAAGTTTTTGGTTTCCCACCAGAAATAGATGGTAAGATCCTATTGCTGAAGACTTCACATGCTTGGACTGCAGGTCACTGAGAAATCAAGCAGGACCTGAGCTAAAAAGCACCTCCTTAACAGAAAGCCGGAAAAGGCTATGCTGCATGCAGCCCTATGGGAGAGAAATAATCAACGGTAATAAATGGCAGTGGACAATGCAAGCCCAAGATTGGCTAGCCAGGCCAAATGTACCAACTGGTGTAATAGTGGCATGCCTGTTATAGGAGAAACAAACCATTTCCTAATTGGACTGGAGACCTGCTCCACTAGAGGGAATATATGCCTGATACTAAAAACCTTGTTAAAAGCCTATGGTGGGGGGCTGGAGAGATGGCTTAGCTGTTAAGCACTTGCCTGTGAAGCCTAAGAACCCCGGTTCGAGGCTCGGTTCCCCAGGACCCACATTAGCCAGATGTGCAAGGGGGCACACGAGTTTGGAGTTCATTTGCAGTGGCTGGAGGCCCTGGTGCACCCATTCTCTCCCTTTCTCTGCCTCTTTTTCTCTGTCACTCTCAAATAAATAAATAAAAATAAAAAATATTAGAAAAAAAAGCCTATGGTAGGGAGGTCATGAATTCTAGGGGAGTAACATCTGCTATTCTTTGGCTAAATGCATATATTATGTCCACCAAACTGCCCAGTAAGCATTTTTCTTAATGTTCATACCCATATATTAATGCTACTCTCATTGTTGGTTGGAAAAGCTTCTCTTTTCAGATGGTAGTGACCACTGGGAAAACTCAAAAGGCAACACAGTGCTGAGGAGAAGTGACAGAGAAGTGCTCAGCACTGAGACATCTCTATCACACCTTCTAAAGGAAGAGGTGATAGAAAGGATGCAAGAGCCAAAGGAAGGGTAGAACTGCTTACAATGTGCAGTCTTCCAGACACAAAAGGGCTCATATATCCATGATCTTGCTGTGCCTGACACTACCTACTAAAGACCAATATGATAGGAGGAAATAGATGATGACATCAAAATTAAAGATATACTGAGAGAAGGAGGAGATATGATGGAGGGTGGATTGTAAGGGGGAAAGTGACCACTGGAGTGACTCAAAGTGCTGACAAGTGACAGTAGAGTGTTCAGTATTAAGTGAGACATCTTTATCACACCCTCCAAGACAGAGGGAGCAATGTGAAGAGGTAGTGGAAACAATTTAAGAGCCAAACGAAGGGGAGGCATGCTTACAACATTGTCTGCCAGAAACAAAGTCACCTAGATATTCATGACCTCACATTAGTGGCACAGGGGCTGACACTACCTACACAAGACCCACATAATGGTGGAGGGATGATGGTACCAAATTAAGAGAGAGACAAATCGGAAAGAAGGGATTCAGTGGAGGAGGTATTTGGCAGGGGTAAAAAGGAGGGTGGTCAGTGGGTATTATGATTATTTATATTGATTATATTTATGGAAGTTGCCAATAAAGTTCTATTTCTTTGTTTGTAAGCAAAGGGAGACAGAAGAGAGAGAGGGGGGGGGGAGGGAGGGAGGGAGGGAGGGAGGGAGGGAGGGAGGGACGGACGGAGGGAATGGGTTCACTAGCCACTGCATATGAACTCCAGATGCACGTGGTATGTTATGCTTCTGGGTTTATGTAGGTATACTGGGGAATGAGACTTGGGTCGTTAGGCTCTGCTGAGCCATCTCTTCAGCCCTATCTTTTTTTTTTTTTTTTTCTGGTTTTCAAGGTAGGGTATTGCTCTAACCCAGACTGACCGGGAATTCATTATGTAGTCATAGGGTGGCCTCAAGCTCACATCAACCCTACCTAGCCTCTCAAGTGCTGGGAATAAAGGCGTGCACCACCATATCCAACGAATACGTTAAAAAAAACCATGAGGGCTGGAAGAGATGGCTCAATGGTTAAAACACTTGCCTGCAAAACCTAAGGACTAGAGTTTGATTCCCAAGTACCTCCTTAAAGCCAGATACCGTAGGTGGCACATGCATCTGGAGGTCCTTTGCAGTGGCAGAAAGCCCCGACGTGCCCATACTCACTCTTTCTGTGTCTGCCCCCCCTTTCTCAAATAAGTAAATATATTTTTTGAAAAAAAAATCATTAAAGACAGGCATGGTGCTTGGGACCTGTAATGCCTGAATTTGGGAGGTAAAACATGACTGCTCTACAATTGAGACCAGCATGGGCTACAGAGCCAAAAAAATAAGCAAACAAAAATATCAATGAGTAAAGTTTAGCTAGGGATTAGACAGAATTTCCAAACATTTCTGAAATGGTTGTTAACATACAACTGCCATTTTGAACTATGGATTTATGTGAAGTTGTGTTCTCTGCATTGACATTAGAAAATCAAAATGTCAATCAACTCTGACAAATGCAAAATGTGTCCTGTGGTAACAAAGATTCAGCCAAGATCCTTCAGTAAAATTGATACTATATCCATATTATTAGTATACAATTTTTCATCTTTATTAATGGTAAAACTATATGAACATCAAGAATTGTCTTAAATAAGTAACTCTATGCTTTATTATCAGCAAATGACTTATATGCCTACTTTATATGCCTTTATACCTGGGGTTTTGTAAAAGATTTTCAGGTTACAATGGGTTACAAATGTAAAGCAGTATTAAGAAACCCTGACAAAAGAACTGAAACTACTGTAGCTCATCATAATGGGTCCAGTACTGTCATGGAGAGAAAAAACCTAGTACTCCAGAACTGAGGAGTCAATGTGCTGGGTTTATATATTTCTCTTTTTCATTTTTTACTGGCTTATTCATTGTGAGTACATGAACGCACGTGTGCAAACACTGCATGTGTGTGAGTGCAGGCATGTATGCATGGGGTCAGACAACACTGTATGTGTGAGTGCAGGTGGGTACGTGTGGGGTCCAACAGCAACTTTGGGCGCTGTCTTTCATTGTTCCCTTTGCCATCGCAGGAGCCCACCACAGCTTCTGGCTCTTATGTGAGGCCTGAAGATGTGCACTCAGGGACTCAAGAGTGGTGGGGCAAGCACTTTATCCAGTGAGTATCTCCCTAACCCTCATTTCTATTTTGTTTTAACAACTGTTTCATAAAATAGAAGGTAAAACAAAAGTATTTTTCATCAACTGTTTTCTAATCAACATACTAAAGATTTTCAAAGTGCCAGAAAATGAAGTTAATGCACGGTTTAAATTCTGTCACAATTTATATTCATTCTGTCCTATCTTATCCAAACAATGAAAAAGCTATTAAGCCAAAACAAAGGCTAGTGTTGCATGCTTAGCCTTATCCAGAACAGGAAACGTCATTGAAAGGAAAAGGATCACTCTGTGCTGGTCACCCAAGGAGACCAGTTACTGGTCTAGAACAAGAGCTCTCAGATGCTTACACCACTATATTTAACCATGAAACAACTATCTTGCAGATAGCTCACTCTTGGGCCAAAGCAGACATCATCTGAAGTAAGATTCAGTCAACCTTCTGAATGACACAACAGTCACATTCTGTTTTATAGATGTATTGCTGTTATATATGCATCCAGAATGGTGCAAACCTGCTTTTGTGACAAATGAAAATAAGGACATTCCCAAGGCATAGGTTTTACAGGTTCCCATTCCTCCCACCTCATATGTCCATATAGCTATAGTCTCAGGCTCTACTTACTGGTGCTTACTATGTGATGGACACTCCTCCTAACGCTTTCCTTGCATTGTCTTATTTGAAGCTGTGTCTTCACTACATAGTGAGAAGAATGAGGAGACTGTAGTGGGGAAGTCATGTATGTAAAAGATTTATCCTAAAACATCCTGTCCTGTGTTATCTTACCTAGAAAACTGCTTGAACTGTAGAGATAAGCCTAACTTAGCCTCAGCTTACGTGTCAGTAAATTACAGTTGCCTTGCCTTCCATATAATAATCTGTTTTTTGTGTTTGTAGTGCATGTGGTGTGGTGTGTGTGGGACATGCACATGTATTGTACTTGTAGGCACAGAGGCCAGAGAACACTGGGTGCCCTTCCTCTATTGCTCATGTAGAATGGGAGCTGCAGTTTTCACAAGCCCCACTGATTGTCTGGTCTCTAATTCCCCACATAAATGAGGTTACAGGCATGTGTGGCCATACCCAGCTGTTTGTGTGAGCCCTAGGGAATGGAACTCAGGTGGTCTCAAGGACCCCTGTGCGTTTATGCTTACAGCAAATGTTCTTACCTGCTGAGTCATTTCTTCAGGCCCAATTATAAAAATATTTAACATCTCAATGTAAACATGGGCAGTTTATCAGAATGGCTAAGAAGGCAGAGTGCTGCCTTGCCCTCTTGTACCTCACTATTCTTCCAACTCACAGTCAATCTTTTTCTACACTTTGAGGAGGCCTAACTGTAATATGAAAAGCCTTTAAGGCATTTTATACACATACAAAAGCTGGGCATTGTAGCCCACACCTATCATCACAGTAGGAATGAAGACTAAGGCAGGAAGATTACTAACTAAGCCTAGCCTGGACTACACAGGATGAGTGTCTTAAAAAAGAGAACAGAACAAAACAAACTACATATAAGCAAATATATGTGGCCACTTCCCCCAATTAGCACAAATGGTAGCAGACTATACTGTCTGTTCTAAATCTTTACATCTCTGAGACCATTTTAATACCTAAGAATTTCCTCATTTGTTTTTCAACTAATGAATGCATTGCATTTTTTAACTCATAAGATATTTAGATTATCTGACTTACTATGGCAAACATTTCAATGTTTACCTATGTGCATGTATCCTTTCTAGATTGAAATATTTTTGCCTATGTGTATAGTATGTGTGGCATATGCATGTGTGCGCCCTGTGCAAGTACATGTGTAGACCAAAGGAGAATGATGGCTGTCTTTCTCTACTGTTCAACCATATATTTCCTTGAAATGGAATCATTCTCTGAATCTGGAACTGTCATTTTCTTTTTTTTTTTTTTTTTTTAAAGACAGAGTCTCACTCTAGCCCAGGCTGATCTGGAAGTCAGTATGTAGTCTCAGGCTAGCTTCAAACTCACGGCAATCCTCCTACCTATCTCCCAGGCACTGGGATTAAAGGCATGTATTGCCATGGACAGCTGGAAAAGTCATTTTCATAAGCTACAGCATGAAGCCATTTCTGAGTAGCCTTACTTACAAATAATGGGAGAAAGATCAAGCATGGTGCATTCTCTGTACATAATTATTTACCTGTTTGTAATACACTTTATTTTTTGTTCCTCAAAGATGTGAAAAAAGATTTGTTATCAGCTGGGCATGGTGGTGAACGCCTTTAATTCCTGAACTTGGGATCGATGTGAGTTTGAGGCCAGCCTGAGACTACAAAGTGAGTTCCAAGGCAGCCCGGCCAAGAGAGAGACCCTACTTCAAGGACAAAAATATGTTATCAATATCTTTCCTTCTACATAGGATTGTGCAAAACAATTTCAAGGAAGTACTGGTGGCTAAGCCAACCAGAAAGGCGGCTACCTTCTGATGATATCAAGTCTCTCTTTCACAGCTACAGAGTAGTGAGGCAGCATCTACCAGGTGTGAGTCACATAGGCTCTTTTTATCTTAACTCCGAAAGAAATCTTGGAAATCTGAGTAGCTGCTTAAAAAGTGGCATCAAGAAGCTGGGTGTGGTGACGCACACCTTTAATCCTAGCACTTGGGAGGCAGAGGTAGGAGGATCACAGTGAGTTTGAGGCCACCCTGAGACTACATAGCGAGTTCCAGGTCAGCCTGAGCTAGAGTGAGACCCTACCTCAAAAAACAAACAAACAAACAAAGTAGCATCAATTTTAAAGTTAGAATTCCAATATTATTATCACCCCTTTTTTTGCTCCTTGGTAACACGGGGGTAGATTTTCAAAGATGAGCTTCTAGCACAGTGCCTTAGTGATCTCTCCCTGTCTTGTCTTACTACTCAAAGTATATAAATTAACTTAATGTTGATACCAGTCTATGCAAATTAGTAATTTAAAATCTTCTCCCCATTTAATGTTTGCTAAGTGGGCCCCAATGAATGGGTCTTAAAATTTTACTATGAAATAAGCCCTGGGGGGGGTACTATTGTTGTCTGGATAAATACTTATGTTTATGTCCACATATTAATGTTAATCTCACTTTTGATTATGGAAGCTTCTCTTTTCAGATGGTGGTGACCACTGGGAAGATTCACAACTCACCAAAGTGCTGAGAAGAAATAACAGTAGTGTTCAGCACTGAGACATCTCTAGCAAACCCACTAAGGCCCAGAGTTGATTGTGGCAGAGTGGTGGGAAGAATGTAAGAGCCAAAAGGAGGAGGAGGAGTGCTTTGCAATACTGTCTTCCAAACCCAAAGTGGCTGTGATATTCATGACCTCATAGAATCTAATGCAACCTACACATGACCTGCATAACAGGAGCGAAAAAAATTATGACACCAAAACAGGAGAAACTACTTGGAAAGAAAGGACTCAGTGGAGGGTGCAATTAGAAGACAGAAAAGGAAGGTGGTGGGAGGGGATTATGATCATGGTATATCATCTATACATATGAAGGTTATCAATTAAAAAAAAAAGGGGGCTGGAGAGATGGCTTAGCAGTTAAGTGCTTGCCTGTGAAGCCTAAGGACCTGGGTTCGAGGCTCCATTTCCCAGGACCCACGTTAGCCAGATGCACAAGGGGACGCACACATCTGGAGTTCCTTTGCAGTGGCTGGACGACCCTGGTGTGCCCATTCTCTCTCTCTGCCTCTTTATCTCTCTGTCTGTCACTCTCAAATAAATAAATAAAAGTTTAAAAAAACACTTTTTTTAAAAAAGAAAATAACAATTTCCAGTCAAGATAGAGACCACCTAACTGAGGTGCACCTCCCCATGAAAGAAAGGCAAGGCATTAGGTGTTCACTGGATCTTTTAGGGGAGAGCAACTCTAATAGATCGCCAGTGGGAGGGTATGGGGGGGAGACTCGCTGATTCCCTCACTCGGGGGTAGTCCACCAGTCCCCCAATCCCCCTACCCCAAGCAGCCACCATAGCCATAGTCCCAGCCTCAAAATACTCCTGCACTTACTGTATGAAACAGGACCCAGGCCAGCATAGTTCCACTTGCCTCACTGCACAGGAGCTATCACCCTGCTAACCCCGCCCACGCCTGACCACGGGCAGGCTCCGCCTACTGGCCCACTGGAGCTCAGGCTCTATCAGTCCATCGGCTCCGCAAGCTTAGCCTGCTCTGTCCATTCACCGGCTTACTCCTCCTGCCTCCTGCTCATTACTGGTAGAACCTGCAGAAAAGCAACAAAGGACTGATAGTCATGTGGATGCTGCCATCACTAGACTAGACCTAACAAGAAAGAAAATGGAAGGCATTCGAAGACAGTTAAGAGATATGAAGGAGGGCTGGAGAGATAGCTTAGCGGTTGAACGCTTGCCTGTGAAACCTGAGGACCCCGGTTTGAGGCTCAATTTCCAGGACCCACGTTAGCCAGATGCACAAGGGGGTGCACGTGTCTGGAGTTTGGTTTGCAGTAGTTGGAGGCCCTGGCGCACCCATTCTCTCTGTTTCTCCCTCTCCCTCTCTCTCTCTCCTTCTCTGTCTGCCTGTCACTCTCAAAATAAATAAATAAAAATAAACAAAAAATAATTAATTAAGGCCGGGCGTGGTGGTGCACGCCTTTAATCCCAGCACTCAGGAGGCAGAGGTAGGAGGATTGCCTGAGACTCCATAGTGAATTCCAGGTCAGCCTGGGCTGGAGTAAGACCCTACCTCGAAAAACCAAAAATAAATAAATAAATAAAATAATAATTAATTAAAATGCCTCTTTCTCCCTCTGTCGCTCTCAAATAAGGAAAAATAAACAACAAAAATTTTTTTAAAAAGAGAGGTATGAAGGAGAGTGAAAAAAAGAGGACCTCAAAAACCAGCTGGTGATGCTAAATGAAGACATAAAGAAAAGCAAGGATGAATTCCAAGAAGCATTAAGAAAATCAGAAAATGATGTGAAAAGGAAGCTTGACAGAGGGATGGAAACTATACATAGAAAAGTAGTAGAAAATGCAAACCTAATTGAACAAGCCCAAAAGTCTTTAGAAGCTCTCAAGAATAGAGTCAGCCATGTGGAGGATAGAAACTCCGATCTGGAAGACAAGACAAAAGAAACGGTTCGAGAGTTCAAAAGTTTCAATAAGTTCAAAAACTTCTGTGAACAGAACATGAGGGAATGGTGGGATAACCTTAAACGTCCTAACATCCAGATCATGGGAATACCAGAAGGGGAAGAAATTCAGACCAAAGATATGGAGAACTTATTTAACAAAACAATCGAAGAAAACTTTCCCACTCTCTCAAAAGATAGGCCCATCAAGATACAAGAAGCCAACAGAACTCCAAACAAATTGTACCAAAGGAGAAACTCTCCAAGACATATATTATCATTAAGACTCTAAACTTTGACACCAAAGAGGAAATCCTAAAAGCAGCTAGGGAAAAACAGTACATCACTTTTAAAGGTAACCCCATCAGAATTATTCCAGACTTCTTAATGGAAACCCTGAAAGCTAGAAGGGCCTGGAATGGAACTCTGTAAAGTCTAAGAACCTATGGCTTCCAACCCAAACTACTTTACCCAGCAAAAGTATCCCTCGTAATAGATGGTGAAAGAAAAACTTTCCATGACAAAACTCAGCTTTACAATTACATGAACACGAAACCAAACCTACAGAGAGTATTTCAGGAAATTCTCCACACAGAAGAATCAAATAATCAACCTCAAATACCTACAAGAAGCAGATCCCAATAACCAAACTCAGAGAAGGCACAAAAAAGATGCCTCAAATTAACAAAATTTGAAATGAAAAAGGAGAGATCACAACAGACATAAGTGAAATTGTGAGAATTACCAGACTTATTTCAAAAACCTCTACAAAACTGTTATGGAGGAAATGGATAAATTCCTGGACACATACCATCTACCAAAGCTAAACTCACAGCAGATTAATCTCCTAAACAAACCTATCACACTCATTAAGACTGAAAAGGTAATAAAAAAAACTCCCCAAAAAGAAGAGTCCAGGACCAGATGGCTTCTCAGTTGAATTTTATCAAACTTTCATGGAAGAACTCAAACCAATCTTTCTCAAACTTTGCCACACAATTGGAGAACAGGGAAAGCTCCCCAACTCCTTCTATGAAGCTAGTATCACCCTAATTCTAAAACCAGGCAGAGATGCCACAAGAAAAGAAAACTACCAGCCTATTTCCCTGATGAACTTAGACACAAAGATACCAAACAAAATCCTGGCAAACCGAATCCAACAACATATCAAAAGCATTATCCACCTTGATCAAGTGGGATTCATCCCAGGAACGCAGGGGTGGTTCAACATATGGAAATCTGTCAATGTAATACACCATATAAACAAGGTTAAACACAAAAATCACATGATCATTTCGATAGATGCAGAAAAGGCCTTTGACAAAATATAACATCACTTGGTGATCAAAACATTGGAGACAATTGGCATGGTTGGTTTATATCTTAACATAATAAAGGCTATATATAAAGGTCCTAAAGCGCAAATAATACTTAGTGGAGAGAGACTGGAGGAATTCCCATTGAGATCAGGAACAAGACAGGGGTGTCCACTCTCACTTCTGCTCTTCAATACAGTACTGGAAGTCCTAGCTCAAGCAATAAGACAGGAGAAAAAAATAAAAAGGATACAATGTGGAAAGAAGTTAAGTTAGCTCTATTTGCAGATGACATGATTCTATACGTAAAAGACCCGAGAGACTCCATCCTAAAACTCTTGTAGGTATTTAACTCCTTTAGCAAAGTAGCAGGATACAAAATCAATGCACAAAAATAAGTAGCCTTTCTATATGCAAAAGACAAAGATACAGAGAAAGAAATAAGGGACATGGTCCCATTTTCAATAGCAACAATAAATAAATAAATAAAATACCTTGGAATAATGTTAATCAAGGAAGTGAAAGATCTATACAATGAAAACATAAAAACACTCAAAACAGAAATTGAGGAGACTTGAGAAAATGGAAAGACCTCCTATGCTCCTGGACAGGCAGAATTAACATTGTGAAGATGGCAATCCTACCAAAGGCAATATACAGATTTAATGCAATTCCAGTTAAAATCCCAACACTGTTCTTCACAAAGATAGAAAAAAAATGATCTTAAAATTCATATGGAAAGGCAGAAGGCCTCAGATATCCAAGCATATCCTCAGAAAAAAAAATACCTCGGGAGGTATCACCATACCTAATCTACAGCTATATTACAAAGCCATAGTAATAAAAACAGCATGATACTGGCATAAAAACAGGAGTATAGACCAATGGAATAGAACTGAGGACTTGGACTTTGCATCAAACAACTACAGATACTTGATATTTGACAAAGGTCCTAGCAATATAGGCTGGAAAAAAAAAAAGCACCTTCAACAAATGGTGCTGGACAAACTGGATAACCATATGCAGGAAAGTGAAACTTCAGCCACACATCTTGCCATGCACAACACTCAAGTCCAAATGGATTAAAGACCTCAATATAAGACCAGAAACTTGGCTACTACTGGAAGAAAATATAGGAGGAACATGATATAGGAATGGAAAAATACTTCCTGAACAAAACCCCAGTAGCACAGGATCTTAAACAATCACTCAACCAATGGGATCACATGAAGCTGAAGAGTTTCTTCACAGACAAACATACAATAAGCAAAGCCAATAATTACCCACAGAATGGGAGAAAATATTTGCTGAATATCCAACTGACAGAGGCCTAATCTCTGGAATCTACAAAGAACTCAAAAATCTAAACAATAGAAAGTCAAACAACCCACTTCCAAAATGGGGCAAAGAGCTGGACAGGCAGGTCACAGAGGAAGAAATACAAATGACAAACATACACTTAAGAAAATGTTCATCATCCCTAATCATCAAGGAAATGCAAATTAAAACAACATGAGATTCCACCTTACCCCAGTAAGGATAGCAAACATCAAAAAATCAAATGAAAATAAATGCTGGTGAGGATGTGGAGCAATAGGAACCCTCATCCACTGTTAGTGGGAATATAAGATGGTACAACCACTTTGGAAAACAATATGGAGACTCCTAAAAAAGCTGACTATACAGTTACTATACAGACCCAATTATTCCTTTACTGGGCATATACCTTAAAATCTTCAAGCCTCAGTGCAGAGAGATTTGCTCAACCATGTTTACAGCAGCTCAATTCGTAATAGCTAAGAGCTGGAATCAACCTAAATATCTGTCTGTCTGTCTGTCTGTCTGTCTGTCTCTCTCTCTCTCTCCTCTCTAACTCTTGTATATTAGTTATCTTTTTCTTCCTTCTCTTCATGGGCACTGACCTGTAACTCCCAGTACCAGCAGGTGGCTATCATCCACAATGAGCTTTGAATCAGAAAGAACTACAAGGTTTCCTAAAAGAATGACAGATTTCTGTCAGAGTACTTGATGACCCACCAAAGGTTAGTGGTAAGACCCTACTGCTGAAGACATCATATGCAATTAACACGTAACATGGAGTGACATGGCTGGAAGCTGGAAGAGAGTCAGTCCCAGGACAGTCAGCGCGTCTAGTGCCAGAAGGTGCTATATGGGCAGCTGGGGGAAAATGACCAATATCTGTCCAAACAACTCATGGTCCAACCTACTTAGCAGCAAATAATCTGTTGTGATGCTCACACAAGTGCAATAGTGGTGCACAGCCATGGTGGGAAACCAACTGTTCTTGATTTGGCTAACTGATCCACTCAGTGGAACGGAACCCATAGCTGGAACTGGGAAACAAGTCAGAGCCATATCCAAAAATGAGCCTGCTCTCCATCATCAAACTACCACCAATTGTGGGCTACAAGAGGGCCTACACCTATTAAATTCTCTCTAAAAAAAATAAGGGTTATCCCATTTGTCTGGTGCTAACTTTACTCTCTGTTGGAAAATCTGCTTCTCATTTTCAGATAGATGCAGATCCTAAGGAGAGAACCATCCCATCATACCTCAAAAGGGTCCCAAATGAAACTAAGAATTGGTGAAACAAGAAAGGGTGCTGTTTTCTTGGTGAACCTGGTACCAGCACAAGGATGAAGGAGATTGACACAATCAATCGACTCCTACCAAATCATATCCAGAGACACAGAGGCTCCCAAGACCTCATCACTGAAGCAGACCTAAAATGAACCCAACATGGCTCAGGGAAATTTGCAGAAGAGGGGACGGAAAGAATGTCAGAGCCACACAATGGGTCATGATACACAGAGACATTTCCACCTACCCATAACTGAGAGCTAACTCCACAATGCATGAACCATCTACCTCACTAAGGACAGACCAGGGGGAGGGAGGAGGACAGGGAGGAGGCCAACAATGGTACCAACTTGACCGTACTCACTGAGTACAAAACTAATTAATAAAAAAAATAATAAAAATAAAGCTATTACAAATTTTACTTAATTTGGGCCTATATGGAAAAAAGGAACACGAAAACAAAATTTTCAGAATGACATTACAAAGTCCAAAATACCAGTGATTTTCAAGGATAAATGATGTTATTGTATATCAGTAAAGTTACTGTTGTATGTTACTATTTGTGTTTAAAAAGAAATGGAGGGATGGAGGGATGGCTTACTGATTAAGGCGTTTGCCTACAATGCCAAAGGACCCAAGTTAGATTCCCCAGGACTCACATTAGCCAACTGCACAAGGGGGCACATGCATCTGGAGTTTGTCTGCAGTGGCTGGAGGCCCCAGCATGCCTATTTTTTTTCTCTTTCCCTCTTTCTCTGCCAGATAAATAAATAAAATATTTTTAAAAAAAGAAATGGAAAGACTAAGAATGTTGTTCAGTAATAGAGTGCATGCCCTACATGTTCAAGACACTGGGTTCTATCCCAGTACAGTTATACACACACACACACACACACACACACACACACACACACACACACACACACAGAGGACATTTATGGAAGGACATACAAATAAGTCATGTAAGAGTTTCCATTATAGAGAATAATTACTCTGGTTCTTACTTTACAGCAGTGTGAGAAGATCTGACAGATATACTCCTGGGTGTAGCGGGACCTGCTAAGCAGCGCCATGAGGTGTGGTATCACTGTGGCATCCTGGAATGGAAGGGAGGAGCACAGATAGCAAAAAGGAACTTAGGCATTAAGCATATATTTGACCAACTATTTTAAGAAGCAGGCACACAGTAAAGACTCCCTTAATGGAAACAAATCAAATCTACGGAATGCAGAAAATAAACACCATGATCATCCAAACTATTTAGGCAAAAGATAAGGAAAGGGGCTTTATTCATTCTTGAAAACATAATGTGAGGAGAAGAGGGTTTAGGGATGTGGCTCAGTTGGTAGAATACTTGCACAGTAAACACAAGCCCTAGATTTGATCCTCAGCAATGCATAAGCCAGGTATAATGGTGTGCACTGTAATCCCAACACTGGGGAAACAGAAGTGATTCTTGGCTATACAGCAAATTCAAGACCAGCTTGGACACATGAGACTACAAAGGGGGGGCGGGGGTTGCTGGGGATGAAGCTCAGTTGAAGAGTGTTTGCCTAACATGCATGAAGCCCTGGGATCGCCAGCATCACATAAAACCAGCCATGGTGGTACAGACAAGAATAACCAAAGGTCAGCCTTGCCTTCATGAGACTCTGCCTCAAAAAACTAAAATAACAAAAGTGAAGAAAAAGAAGAAATTCATTTTACCATAAAAAGCCTATGTACTCAAAATAAATTAGTATTATTGCAACAGACTTGATAAAAATCAATTCTACAAACAAAATGTAAGGTGGCTTAAGATATACAATGATAAGTACCTATATGGAAGAATTAGACTATAAATATAAAATCTGACAATCTTATTGAAGACAAACTATGAGGAGGGGAACTGGGTATGTAGATTAGTTGGTCGAATGCTTGCCTAGCATGCACAAGGTCCTAGGATCTGATCCTCAGCAGTGCGTAAACCAAGATGTCATAGCCTCTCATAGTGACGATAGCTAGCTTTTCTCAATGTGCACCAGAGAAGATACATGTTTAGGAACATCTCACTTAAAACCCACTAACTTTTCTACTGCTGACACATGGTGGCAAAGGAAAAGAGAACCCCTACTGAAAAGTTCCTTTGGTTTCTTTTTATTTCCAATGCAAAAGGAATTACAAATTGAAAAGGAATGTTAGCCTGAACCCCAGATGGAAAAGGAGCCTTGGTTCTAGCCTTGTACTCAAAGCTGGCCCAAGTTCTAGAGCTGTACTTAAGTACATGTATATACAAATACCCAGTGGATGTTCTAATGACACATTCTGGTTTTATTGGTTTGAGAAAGGATCTAAGAATCTACATCTCTTCTAACTTCCCAAAGAGACTGATCTGCCATTCTCCAGACCATACTTTGAAGACATATACATACACGCACACAGAAAACAAACAAGTAAACAACAACAACAACAAAAAAACAAGATATACAAAAGCTAAGTAGGAAAACAAAAGTTTGCTAGCTCTCTAAAATTGGAATACCCCCCCCCCAACTTGTGTGCGAACATTTCTGTGCTGTCTTTAAAAAAAAAACACACACAAAAAAGAAAACCTCAAAGCCAGATACTAAATGTATAGCAAAAAAAGAAAGTGGAGGGAAGGGGAAACAGCGGTTCTAATGGTAGTAGATAGGGAGGCAGACAACAGAGAACAGCTGAGAGAACACGCAAATCAGAGGCAGATTCAAAGATTTTATTATGCTCTTAATGAGATTTCTTCCTCTTTCCTTCACTGCATTGCCAATTTCTCTCAAATGGCCCCATCCCATTTTATGTTCCCTTTCTGTCTATTGAGTTTAAAAATCTGTAGTTCGCAGACAGCTAAAGAAAGAAGAGTTATGTCATTGCCCAAAGTTATCCACTGGATAAATAGGATTTGAAACTATAAACAATGCTGATTTCTTACTAGATTGTCCTGTCTTCATTTAGTGGCTAAGTTGATTTGTATAGCTGGCCCCTATGCAATCACTCAGGCACACTGAAATACAACTCTCTGATGTTGGCAGCTCCCTTCTATCCAACACTTACGGATTCTCCAGTGTATCTGAGGTATAACACTGAGACGTTTCATAATCCAGGTGATCTCACTATCTAAATTTAATCTCCTTAGGTTTTTGTTGTTCTCATATCAAAAATTTTAAATTAGCATAGACCAGAGTTTTCCTCATTGTGCATCAAGACTCATTAGCAGGATACAAATCACTTTAGAAATTGGCCAGGATCAATCTTCCCCCTTATTAGCTCTGGGCTGGGTTGGTGAAAAACAGACTAAAAAAGTATCTCTCAGTGGAATGCTCTGAGCAGGATGCAATTCACAGACAAGTGGCACTGAAGCTACCAAGTAGCTGGTTAGAAATTTAAGTTCTTGGGCTGGAAAGATGGTTTAGCGGTTAAGCGCTAGCCTGTGAAGCCTAAGGATCCCGGTACAAGGCTCGATTCCCCAGGACCCACGTTAACAAGATGCACAAGGGGGGGCGCACGTGTCTGGAGTTTGTTTGCAGTGGCTGGAGGCCCTGGCGTGCCCATTCTCTCTTTCTCTCTATCTGCCTCTTTCTCTGTCTGTCACTCTCAAATAAATAAAATAAACAAACAAACAAACAAAAAATTTAAGTTCTCAGGCTCCACTCCAGACTCCTTAATAAGAAATTCTAGAAATAAGGTCCAGCAATCTGTCCAGGTAATCTTAATATACATTCAAGTTTTAGAACTATTATAATAAGTAATCTAAGGATTCACAAGGCATGCTTCTCTAAGGAACATTAGATAAAACTCTTAAGGTATAAAATTGAGATGTTTCATAATTTAGACACTTTTTACTATAAGAAGTGATGTACAACCCTGCTTATTGAAGTACCTATCATTAAGGGCCAGAAAAGCACATGTATGATGTGGAAGGAATAGACTATGGAGCCACTAGATATGTTCTTGTTTATCCTTGCTTTGCCTAAATGTTTCATTGACCTTTATTTCTGAAAAAATGCATAAAGGTTGATTCTGTTTAAGATCTGATTCATCTGCATCCAATTTGAACAATGGCTGCTATGTGAGCTCAGGCAATTACAAATGTCACTTAAAAAATGACAAACTGCCAGGCATGGTGGCGCATGCCTTTAATCCCAGTGCTCGGGAGGCAAAGGTAGGAGGATTGCTATGAGTCTGAGGTCACTCAGAGACTACATTATGCATTCCAGGTCAGCATGAGCTACAGTGAGACCCTACCTTGAAAACCCAATGGGGAAAAAAAAAAAAAAGACAAATAGAATTGAAACTGGGGTATCACATTTGTAAAACTGTGTTCTGACCTCTGTCTCAGGAGTCACACACACATATGTATATAGTGAGGCAGTGAAAAATATATCATTTATTGTAGGTTATAGATAAGCATTTAAAAAATATTGGTCTACTATCTGTGTCTACTGGTACAATAGTGGAAGGAGTATTATGGTAACTAACTACTCTCTGATTGGATTTGAGGCCTACTCCACAGGAAGGAACTTACACCTGGTCCTGAAAACCAAGTCACAGGTCCCAGGAGGAAAGCCCCTACTATGGTATGACTAAATGAGTATGTTGTACCCAACAAATTGTCTTCCAAATATTTATGTTTATACCCAGAGTCTAGTGCTGCTTTTACCTTTGGTCAGAAAAGCTGCTTCTTACATTTGGTGGGGACTACTGGAGAAGACTCAAAACTCATCAAACTGCTAACAGACTGTTGTGGGCTCAGCATTAAATGAGACTATCACCTCCTTCAAGGCTCAGGGAACATTGCCAATAGAGAACAGAAAAATACAAGAGCTAAAAGAAGGGGAGGAGTGCTGTGGGTGCTGTCTTTCAGGCAGAACATGGCCATTGCATTCATGACCTCAAAACAGGTGTGGTTATCCATACAAAACCTAAACAATATTGGGCCTGTCCATTTTCCATCATGGATAGTAGAGTAGGGTACTAGGCATTATTGTATATTTAGGGTTGCTGGGGGAGGGTGAGACATTTTCTACAGTGCTGTAGACACTGGTAAACTGCATGTGTTTTTGTAAACAAGTCCCACCCATGCTTATGCAAGAAACCTTACTCAACTCAGTGGGGCATACACACACATACAAACACACACATGCACACACATGCATGCAACATTAGTGTAGATGGACTAGCTGGAGTAAGAAGGGGTTCAGCATAAGGGGGAAGGGGAAAGAGAAGGTAATTGGAAGTGATTAGGATAAAAAATAGATCACATACATGCATAATAATTGTCAATAAAGGAGCTGAAAAGTCAGCTTAGGTAATTTTAATTAGAAAGGCATTATTGGGCTGGAAAGATAGCTTAGCAGTTAAGGTGCTATCTGCAAAGCCTAAGAACTCATGTTTGAATCTCCAGGTTCCATGTAAGCCAGACACAAAATGACACAAGTGTGCAATGCCACACATGCACACCAGGGGCGCGTGTATCTGAAGTTTGTTTGCAATGGCTAAAGGGCTTGGCATACCCATTCTCTCTCTGCCTCTTTTTTTTCTCTCTCTTAAATAAATTAAAAAAAAAAAAAAAGAGGGCTAGAGAGATGGCTTAGCGATTAAGCACTTGCCTGTGAAGCCTAAGGATCCCAGTTCAAAACTCAATTCCCCAGGACCCACGTAAGCCAGATAAACAAGGTGGCGTATGCATCTGGTGTTCGTTTGCAGTGGCTGAAGGCCCTGACGTACCCATTCTCTCTATATCTGCCTCTTTCTCTCTCTGTCACTCTCAAATAAATAAATAAAAATAAACAAAAAGAAAATTAAAAAAAAAACATTTCTTTAAAAACAAAGCATTTTCAGGGCTGGAGAGATGGCTTAGTGGTTAAGGTGCTTGCCTGCAAAGCCAAAGGACTCATGTTTGACTCTCCAGGTCCCACATAAGCCAGATGCACAGTAATGCAAGCATGCAAGGTTACACATGCACACAAGGGGGTACATGTGTCTGAAGTTCAACTGCAGTGGCAAGAGGTCCTGGCATGCCAATTCTCTCTCTCTCACACTCTTGCTTAAAAAAGAAAAAGCTGGCTTGGTGGCACACACCTTTAATCCCAGCACTTGGGAGGCAGAGGTAGGAGGATTGCCATGAGTTCAAGGCCACCCTGAGATTCCATAGTGAATCCCAGGTCAGCCTGGGCTAGAGTGAGACCCTACCTCAAAAAACAAAAAACAAAACAAAACAAAAAAAAAAACAAAAAACAAAAAACAGTCTGTTGGGCTGCCTCAAAAAAGTTGGGTGCGGGGTGTGGTGGTGCATGTCTTTAATCCCAGCACTTGGGAGGCAGAGGTAGGAGGATCACTGTGAGTTCGAGGACACCCTGAGACTACTTAGTAAATTCCAGGCCAGCCTGGGCTAGAGTGAGACCCTACCTTGAAAAACAAAAAAGCAAAAACAAAACCAAAAAAAGCATTATCAATAGATTATGTCTCCTGCAAGCTTGGCTGTCCATTGCTCCAGATGGACTAACAAATGACGCCCTCCCACACCAATGAACTGCAGTTCTCTGACGGTGGTATTTCCCAAAAAGGTTTCTCTGCTCTTCTCTAAATCTTACCCATTATTTAAGATCCAGATCAAATTCTTTCTAACTTCTCTACAAAGAGAAGGCTGTTATAGAAATGTATCCAATGACTTTAAAACACCCAAAACTCACTGTATACAACAGCTCCTCTGGAGTGACAGGGCTGGTGAAGATGGTACGTAGGCATCGGAGGCAAGCTTCAATGAACTTTAGGTCTGGGGACAGTAGTCCTATAAAGAGAAACTATTTATGAGACTCATCTTTCACCAGTATTGAAAATACTGTAGACAGATTCTAATCCTTATTTCTGTGAGAATGGTTTCCCTCCATACCTTGCAGTAAGGCAGGAATAATATGGCAATCGAGTAGAGATTTGACATTGTTTTCAGTACCCATCGCAAGGCTTCCTAATACCACCGCACATTCAGTTTTCAGCTCAGTACTGGAGGTTTCTTGCTGAAGCAAATACAATAACCTAAAAAAGAAGAGACTTGATTAACAAAGACTAAGATACAAAAGCAAATTAACATAAAAAGCAATGTGATAAAAGAAGACTCACAATACATCCCACATACTAACAATATGGCTGACTGAATTTATCTGAATCGTCTAATACTTTGTTTATTTCTATCATAAGCTAATCCAATAAAGAAATATGAGGGGGATCTATGAGATATTCTTATTTTAAACAAAAAGAGCATCATATAATTTCAATTTTTCCAAAGCATAAATCTGAAAGCTGTGTGTCATCTGTAGAAATAGCACACTGCAGTCCATGTTATCTGCCACTTCCTGTTAGGCACCTTCAGAATATGAAGATTCCCAATGCCAAATACAGTAGGATCTTAAGTTTAAAGCAGAAATGGACCCTGCATCCAAAATAGTAATGTTGAGATGACCCCTTTCTAATGACACTTCTCAGAGGCCTTGTGCAATTCTTCAGTTGCCAATTCTCCTGTTTGTGGAATGAGATCATCCTAATTCCATTCTAGCCCAGCTTCCCAGACAACTACTCCCCAAATCCTAGTCAGCCCCTCCTTTATTCTATGAACCAGGATGCTCCCTAAACATGCACACACTCCTCTCAAGAATGCTACTGAAAGCTTTATGGTTAACCAAAGTATGTATGTGAGACTGGTGATGTTAAAAACTTTAGACCATTTATCCTGTATCAAAAGAGAAAAGTAAGAGAAGGGGGTGGGGAGCTAGATGACTAAGTGGTTGAAAGTATCTGCTCTGCAAGCATGTAGACTGGAGTTTGGATACCCAACACCCATTTAGAGCTAGATAAAAGGGATGCACACTTTGATAATTCTAACTCAACTGTCATGTGGGAGATGGAGTCAGGAGAATCTTACAGCTTGAGGGCCAGCTAATCTGGTTATTCCCAGCAATGAGAGAAAGGAAGGAAGGAGGGAGGAAAAGAGGGAGAGTAGCGATCTTGCACACTAGCTGGGCATGAGTGGCTTATACCTTTAATCCTATCATTCAGGAGGCTGAGGTAGAATACTGTAAGTTCAAGGCTAAAGAGTAAATTCTAGGTCAGCCTGGGCTAAAGTGAGACACTACCACAAAACAAAACAAAAAACAGAACAAAAACAAAAACAAAAGCTGGTCTTAAAGTGGAAAGGACTAACACCCTAAAGCCATCCTCTTATCTTCACACATACCATGCCACATGTGCACACATATAGATGCAACCTATACACACACATACACAGAAATTAAAAAAAAAAAAATCAAACAGGGCTGAAGAGATGGCTTAGCAGTTAAGGTTCTTGCCTGCAAAGCCTAAGGACCCAGGTTCAATTCCCCAGGACCCACATAAGCCTGATGCACGAGGTGGCACATGTATCTGGAGTTCTTTTGCAGTGGCTGGAGGCCCTGGTGCACCCATTCTCTCTCTATCTGCCTGTCTCTCTCTTAAATAAATAATTTTTTTAAAAGAGAAGAAATAAGAGAAAAAAAAAGCTTTAATTGGGATAAATTATAGTGAGTGTTGTACGTAAAGCTTAGTTCTGAATAGTGAAAACAAAGAAGTTATATAACTGTCATTACCCCTGCCAAAAGAAAGTTTATTAGGTCATAGGAAGATGTCAAACTTTCTATGTTAACTCAAAAAGCAGGCTAGGAGCCAGGAGTGGTGGCTCACGCCTTTAATCCCAGCACTAGGGAGGCAGTGGTAGGTGTATTGCTATAAGTGAGGCTACTCTGAGACTACACAGTGAATTCCACGTCAGCCTGGGCTACAGCAAAACCCTACCCTGAAAAACCAAAAACCAAAAAAGAAAAAAAAAAAAAATCAAGCTAAGCATGTAGCTCACTTGGTACAGTGCTTCCCAAGCATGCAAGAAGCCCCAGGGTTTGGTCACCAGCAGCACACAAACCTGGGTGTAGTGACACACGCCTGGAACCCAGCACCCCAGAGCCTGAAGTGGAAGCAGGAAAAGCAGAAGCTCTAGACCATTCTTGGCTACATGGTCGGTCAGTTTTTCAGAGGCCCACCCTGGCTACAGGAGATGCCATCTCAAAACACAAATAACTAAAAAAGCAGGATGAAAAATTCCAAAAGGTCTTTGCTTGAAAATGCTAGTAAATTATCTAATTACAGAAGAACTGTCACAGCTCTGAGATGGGAAGAAGGTACCAAGTAAGTGCATGCTGCTTATGTAGATCAACAAACTCTTGTATTACAAGTTCAATATGCATCTTGAATTTCCAAGAGTATTTATGCAGCCACCTACTATATTTTCTGGTAATACATATACACATATACATATGGCTGCATTATGTGTGAGTACTTCCTTAGAGAGAGGTTCATATACGACAAAACATTTTTTGAGAATACAATCTTGCTGGGCTGGAGAGGTGGATCAGTGGATAGGTGCACTTCCTGCACAAGCTTGAGGGACTAAGATGCAAGATCAAATCTCCAGACCCCATATAAACAGCTGCATGTGGCTGTGTGCACTTGTAATCCCAGTCCAGCAGGTGAACAGAAACAGTACAAAGAAACTCCAGAGCAAAAACAAGACCAGGCAGAAGAGCAATGGAGCAGATCAACACACATTCCACTCCAGCCACTGTAGGCAAGTGATCACCAGAGAGCAGATGAGGCCCTGCAAGGATACACACACATTCATACACCACATACATGCAAACATTTTTAAAACAATAAAATTTATTTTAAAAATAGGAAAATATATAATCAAGGGTAATCTTGTGATTGAAAGTAAGAGGTACGTAAGAAGCCTGGCATGATGGCTCATGCCTTTAGTCCCCGTACTCCAGAGGCTGGGGTATGAGTTTCACTGTGAATTTGAGGCTAGCTTGGGGCTACAGAGTGAATTCCAGGTCAGCCTAGGCTACTGTAAGACCCTGCCCTCAAAAATACACAAATAGATAATAAAAGTAGTACATTAGAATCTCAGCATGACAATAGGAGAAAAAGGAAGATGGATGGTAAACATACCTTGGAACAGCTCCTAAAACAATGAGGTTGGCTTTCTGCTTATTGTTTCCAATTACAGCATTTTTCATGTCTCTGAATTCAGGTGAAGAGAAAAAGGTATAAAGTACATTCAGACATCACAGAAAAACATCAGGTATCAGTTCATTCCACTTCATCATGCAACATCTTGAATAGACAGGTATAGAAATCAGTGACAAAGTCCAAGCCCTGACCCTTTTCCATCTCCACTGCTAAGGGACAGAGGCCAGTGCTATATGACTGTGGGGCTAGAGAACATGGAAGCAGTGATGCAGAGATAAAGACTTCTAAACACAGGCTGAATTATTCCTCTTCCCCTTCCCCCTCTCCTTTTTTTGTAAGAAAGGGCAACAATCCTTTGAATTGTAAAGTATAAAGATACATTCAAAACTCCCAGCTCTGGGAGAGGAGTACAAACTACTGGCCAAAGGAACATATCTTGATTTTGTAACATGAAACATTCTGTACCCCTTTCCCTCTTTTCTGGACATCTTTTAGATTAAGCATTACCCTACGATCGAATTATCTGCTTTATGGTCTTTATTAATTATACCTCTTTGAGTTTTCATTTGTTTGTTTGTTTTTTGAATGGCTTCTTTTAAGTTTTCCACTGCATATTTATCACAGTCAACTTTCAAGTGACATCATCCCATGGTATGTACTAGGAGCCTTGGGAGCATGCTTTCATTTCCCACACATGCTCTGTGCTGCTATTGTCATATACTTCATGTTTAAATTGATAGAAACAACATTGTATAGTTACTATTTTTTTGTTTTGGTAACTACTTATCTTTTGGAAAGATTAAAAAATATAGCCAGGTATGGTGGTTCAGTCTTTAATCCCAGCACTCAGGAGGCTAAAACAGGAGGTCATCATGAGTTCAAGGCCAGCCTGGGCTACAGAGTGCATTTCAGGTCAGCCAGGGCTAGAGTGACTCTATTTCAAAAACATATTCTTTTCAGCATTTTTTAATTCTAGCTATATATAGCACTTTACCTCATCAGGAGGAGTAAAATTCTATTCCATAGTAAGAGTATTTCTAGCAATGATCGATCAGTTTAAAATTCAATTATTCATTACTGGTCCCAAAGGACATGTAAAGAAAATATAAATAGTTCACAGAAAATTCAAAATTACTAATAAACTGTTTTAGGGGCTAAGGATTTAGCTCTGTAAAGATAGGCAAGTGCAAGGCTGTAGGGTCAGTCCTCATCACCAAAAGAAAAAAAAAAAATCACAAGGTGTTTGAAAAATATTTGTCCTAATTGGTCAATACTATAATAATGCAAACTACTGAGAGACTGGGAGAAAGCAAGCTTCTTTTAGGTAGCTTCAGTTAAGAGATTAGAGAAGCAGGAAATGCCACCCCACATGACACTTCACCCTGACACAAGCAGAACTTTTGGCAGACATGGAACCCATGTTTGATCAAGACTGGTCTACAGTGGCCCCTGCTGTCCACAGTCCCTAAATAGGCTACCTAGACAGATGGCCCAAACAGCTTGGCTCGGGGACCATACTCCAAATCTATAAACCAATCCATCTTGCCCTTGCCTGTAAAGGCTTCTGGCTTCTTCCAGGGCTCGCTCCCCCACTCCACCCTCTCTGCTCTTCTCTGGGCCACAGAGACACACAAAGTCTGGTTTCCCCCTCACCTAAGTGGTGGGGAGAACATAAAACTGTTCCTTGTCTGGGGAGCTCTTCTGCTTGCCTCTACTTCTGCTTTATAGTTTGGGGTAACTTCTCACTTTGATTACATGTATGATTTTCCTCAGGTCTCCTAACCTGTGTGCATTTCCCGTACACCCCAGATCCACCACATGGGTGCTCTCACTAACTACAGGCCTGCTACCTATGTAATGTCTTTAAACTCAGGGTCACCATGAATGTACCTCTCTTCATTACTTATTTCTCTTCTGAATTTCTTGATCTCCATTATTTCCCTCTTATTTTTCCTTGAGCCTCACCATTTGCCTTCTTAACTTCTCTCCACAGGAAAGCACATGGCAGACTTTCTAAGTCTCCCTACATATACACTTAGGTTCTATCCTCCGTGTGCTTGCGGCTCTACCTCAGACTTTCCTTGAAAGCACCAGTGTAACTCTCCTCCATGTGCTTGTAGCTTTACTATAGTTTTTCCCCAAAGCCTCAATTTCTCCTAAATGAACCTTATAAACTATTCAGTGTTTCCTAATTCCCACGTGTTTATGACTCTGCTCTAGTTTTCCTCCCAAGATCCCAATCTCCCTTAACTAAACCCCACAATTTGTGATTTCTCCCCTAAAAAAACCCAATTAGTGGTTTCTCTTTAAATAAACCTAGTAATTCATAATTTATCTTTCTTGAGTCTGTCTTTATCAATTCTTTGTTAAAGTAGGACAGAACCCAAACTTGGGGTTCATATATTTGGGGGAACCCCTCCTGAACCTCCAAACTCTAGCATAACTACTGGAACACTGTTTCTATAGTAGTTCTGAAGGTGGAGAGGAAAGCATTAGTGTACTCAAGGGGCATCTCAGACATCTGTGAGAATATCTGTAAAATTTCTGGCCATAGTTGTACAAATAGATGGAAAGCACTTTTTGCGTGGTTTTAAAGAAAATTTCATTAAAAAATTTTAATTTATTTTTGGAAGTTTCTTGTTGTTTGTTGTTGTTTTGAGACAGGGTCTTACTCTAGCCTACGGTGACCCAGAACTCACTCTGTAAACCAGGTTGGCCTTGAACTTATGGCAATCCTCTCACCTTAGCCTCCCAAGTGCTAAGATTAAATGGGTGAGACACCATACCTGGCTCCAAGATACATTTTCAATCAAAAAGTAACTTTTGGGTCAAACGTGGTGGCACATGCCTTTAATCCCAGCACTCAGGAGGCAGAGGTAGGAGGATCACCATGAGTTCAAGGCTACCCTGAGACTACACAGTAAATTGCAGGTCAGCCTGAGGTGGGGTGAAACCCTACCTCAAAAAGTAAGAGTTCATTTGCAGTAGCTAGAGACCCTGGCTTGTCCATTCTCTTTCTCTCTCTAAAAAATAAATAAAATATTGTTTTTCAGGTCAGCTTGGGCTAGAGTGAGACTCAACCTCAAAACACCAAATGATAAAAATAAAAATAATAATTTTTTTTAAAAGTACCCATTTTGAAAAACTAGTTCAATAGCTTTACATGAGTCATGAGTGTCATGTGTTCGAATCAGTCAACTCTGGCAGTTCCTGCATTCAGACTACCTCAGGAAGTGTTCTACTGCAGTGGAGCCCAAGCATTTACATACTGGAACATTACCTTTGACGTGTTATAAGTAAAGAAGCTATTATATTCTTTTGAGATTTAAGTATGTAAGTAGATTATATTATTATAAGTTTAAATCATTTCAGATAGTATAAGGAACATTACCAAACTTTATAATTTTTTATAATTTATAATTATAATTTTTATAATTATGGGAACCTAGGTCTGAGAGGTACCATTCAAGTTTCTAGCTCAGCTATTTCTTTCAGGTCCCAAAATAAGCTACTCTACATACTCATTCAGCATCTTTAGACGCTCCTGTTTTCGATAGCAGAATCTATAATACATAGAGATGTTTTGGCAACCTTGAAAATTATAATCCTGAAAAAGTTGTAAAGTTAGCAAAACAAGATCTGGTAAAAAAAAATAATAATAACAATAATAAATAAATAAACAAAAACAAGCCATGCGTGGTGGTGCATACCTTTAATCCCAGCACTTGGGAGGCAGAGGTAAGAGGATCACTGTGAGTTCAAGGTTACCCTGAGGCTACATAGTAAATTCCAGGTCAGCCTGGGCTAGAGTGAGACCCTACCTTGAAAAACCAAAGACAAAACAAATGTAAATAAAAACAACTGGGGAGAAAAATAACCTTTAAAACAAATCAACAACGGAGCTGGAGAGATGGCTTGGCAGTTAAGAGGCTTGCTGGCAAAGCCAAAGGATTTAGGTTCAATTACCTAGTATTCACGTAAAGCCAGATGTACAAAGTGGTGCACATGCATCTAGAGTTTGTTTGCAGTGGCTAGCCTGACTTATCCATTCTCTCTATCTGCCTCTTTCCCTCTCTCTCATAAATAAATAAAAATATTTTTTAAGAATATGTTTATTTCCAACACAAACCCTATTCACTAGTATTTAAAAACCTGATGATGGGCTGGCTGGGGGGTCAGAGGAGCATATAACTCTGTGGTAGAACACTTGCTTAACACATACAAGGCCCTAGCTTCAATCCTGAGCACCTCACTAAGACAAAACAAAACATGCTAATTAATTCTTTTCTGTAATCAGCTTAAATCATTACAGAAAAAATATTGGCATGTTAAGGAAGTGCTGATTCTCTCACACATTTTTGTGTGCTAACACTGAGTTCCAGATGTCTCCCTCTATCACTCTTCATTTCATTTTACTGAGGCAAGGTTTCTCAGTGGAACTGAGAGCTCACTGATTCAGCTAGTCTAGCCAGCCAGCTTGCTCCACAAGTCCTGTTTCCACCTCCCAAATGCTGGGAAATACAGGGGGGTGCTGGGAGTCCAAACTCTGGTCCTTGCAATTGTGAAGCAAATGCTCTATCCCCTGAACCATCTCCCTAACCCTAAAAATTACACTTCTGTAAAATGCAAACTCCTTTATTCTTGCTGATAGGGGTACAACCCAGCTATGCAATAATTACATATCACTTTGAAGTTTGCAGAGTAATCCTTATCTGCTAATCTATTCATCTCCATCGCAGCCTTAAGGAATATTAACTTTATTTTACATGAGAAAGCCACAGCTTAGGCTTGGGTCTTTTCTTCAAAACCCCATGTTAGAGGACAGGACCAGTCATGTAACTAACTGAGTGTGGTGGCTCACACCAGTAATCCCAGCACTTGAGAGGCTAAGGCAGGAGGATGATCAGAGTTCTAGGCCATTTTGGACTCCACAGATAAACAGAGCCTCAGAACAAAAACCAAAACCAATCACCTCAACCCATGTCTGACAATTTGTCCATTGTCTTCTGATCCCAGTTGTTCTACCAACTGATGACAAAGAAAACTTACTCTGGTATATTCATTACCTTTTTCCTTTGGCATATTTGTATACAAAATAAAAGTATTTCTAATTTTTAGTCAGACATTCTGTACCCAGGACGTCAAAGGAATATAATCTCTTGCCTATTAATGCTGTAGAGGAGATTTATAGTCTACTAAAATTCAACAATTAGGATTTTTTTTTTAAAGTGTGTGTTTGTGTGCGTGCACGTGCACACACATACACATTAGGGCCTCTTGTCTCTGCAAATGGATGCCAGATGCTTGTGCCACTTTTTTGTATCTGGTTTATGTGGATGATTGGTAGACTTGACAAGTGTCTTTAAGTGCTGTCGCCATCTTCCCAGTCCTAGCGATTAGTTTTTGAGTTTACCACTATACTAGACTCTGGGAAGGATACAAAGACATCACACGATCTAAGATGCCTGATCTGAAGAGTTACAATCTCTGCAGAGACAAAAATAATACTAACAATGTAAGGCTACCCAAATTGTAAATTAAGTATTTATAATAAAAGTTTAAAAAAACAGATGTTAAAGCCAAGGGTGGTGGTATAGGCCTTTGGTCTCAGCACTTAGAAGGCAGAGGCAGGTGGGTCACTATAAGTTTAAGGCCCAGCACTGGAAGGCTGTGTAGGAGTATCACTGTGAGGCCCAGGCCAGACCAGCTTGAGTTAAAGTGAGACCCTATCTCAGAGTTTGAAAAAAAAAAAAAAAAGCTAATAAGTACACAACTGTAGATTATAAATAAGCTTAACAGATTTTTGAGGCCATGCCAGGAATTAACACAAACCTTAGAAAACTTGGCTCAGAACTTGACTAAGCAGATGGCAGAATGGCAAAAGAACAAACCCATTCACTTGTCATAAGCACTGGAGATGCTCTGGGTAAACACGAGGAGCCTACACTGAGATACGGGTTTACTTTAGGGTGACATGAAACAGAAACAAGGAATAGGGAGAAGAGACAGACTAAAAGCAATGGGTAACATTTTGGATTATGTATTATGTAAGTGGCATGAAGGAAGACATACCTAAGGAAGATCACTGTGGACTGGACTGGTATGTTGATAACATCAGAATCAATAGGGGCAACTATGTGGTTGATGACAATACCCCACATGTTTACCATCATTGCCATACAGCCTAATAAAACTATAGGTGGACCATCTCTTTAGTCATGTGACTCCATTCGGCATGACTGCATTACTCATTCTTATATATCAACCCACAAAGCACAAGGTCTGTCATAAATGTTTGTTTAAGGAATTAATCTATTCAGGTATCTGACCATGTGTTAGTGATTAGGGTATCAATCACTGCAATCACTCATACAAATGACATTTTGGAAAAGCAATCAACTAAATGATTTGACAGGCGCAGGATATGTAGTATGTGGCATCTTTTGAGTGACTAGTTCATGCCTGGGCACAAAAAAACCCTAGGAAGCTTAGAGAAGAAACCCCTCAGCAGGACAAAGAGCTGCTCTGATTAAAGATGAAATAAGAACATTCAGGTAGAAAGGCAAAAAAAGGAAGTTTTAGGGTAGGGATACAGTTCAGTTAGTAGAATGTTTGTCTTGCATGTGTGAGGCCCTGGGTCAACCCCAGCAACAAAATTAAAAAATGGAGGGTGGGGGAAGAAAGGAAGAAGAGAAGACTTATTCAATAGTGATGATTTGCTACTCAAATTAATTTGGAGGAAGACAGTAGCACCAGGTAGTTCAGCAGAGCCCTGGGCCCCAGATGGAGACAAACACCAAGGAGATCCAAGACTCACAAACTGTCAAGAAAGCCCAGCGCTTAGTCCTGGATAGGTCATCTCTACCACACTAGCCAGGGCTCACAACACATGGTGGAGGGAACAAGGTGGAGGAAATGGCAAAGTGATTTTGAGTGTCACTCTTCTGCTAGCAGAGACCCTTCTCTATGGAGATGGCGCAGACACTGTGGAGACTCAAAACTCATGAAGGCACAAGAATGGAACTTTTGGCAGAAATGAAACTTGTGTCTGATAGAGACTGATCTATAGTGCCCTCTGCTGCCCACACTCTAGCGTACTACCTAGACAGAAGAAGGCCCAGGTGGGCTAGCTCTAGGGTCCACTCTCCAAGGGTCATCTCCTTGCATGTAAACACTCTCTTCTTCTTTCTGTCTTGCCTTTTTTCCTCTTTGCAGGTCTCTCTCTGGATTCCCTCTCTTCACTGCTTGGATACATATGAATCTTGGTAGGCCGGGGGGGGGGGGGGGGGGGGACTTTTCTGTTTGCCTCTGCTTTATAGTTTGGGATACATTCTTTGATTACACGCATGACTTTCCTCTGGTGTCTAAATCTACCACATGCGCATTTCCAGCACACTCTACATCTACCACGTCGGTGCTCTCACTAACTATACGCCTGCTGCCTGTGTAGTTTCTTTAAAGCCAGGGTAACCATGAGTATAACTCTCTTCGTTACTCATTTCTCCTCTGAATTTCTTGGTGTCTGATTTGATATTTTGCCTCTTTTTAAAAATATATTTTTATTTATTTATTTGAGAGAGAGAAAGAGGCAGACCAAGAGGGAGAGAATAGGAGCGCCAGGGCCTCCAGCCACTGCAAACGAACTCCAGAGATGTGTGCCACCTTGTGCATCTGGCTAACGTGGGATCCTTTGGCATTGCAGGCAAACGCCTTAACTGCTAAGCCATTTCTCCAACCTGATATTTTCCCCCTTATTCTTCCTTGAGCCCCACCATTTGCCCTCCTAACCTCCCTCCATGGCAAAGCACACAGCGGATGCCATGTGTGTTCCTTCTAAGCCACTCTACATATACACCTCAAGTCTATCTTCCACGTGTTTGCAGCTCCACTCTAAACTCTCTTTGAAAGGCTCAGTTTCTCTTAAACGGGCTTTATGAACTCCCTTCCACATGCTTGTGGCTCTACTCTAATCTTTCCCTAAAAACTTCTATTTTCCCTAAACGGAACCTTGTAAGCTATGTAGTGTTTCCACATGACAGCATGTTTCCTACTTCCCACATGCTTATGACTCCACTCTAGCCTTCCTCCCTAGATCCCAATCTCCCTTAAACCCACAATTTGTGATTTCTCCCTTAATAAACTTAATAAAATTTATCCTTCTTGAGTCTGTCTTTATCAATTCTTTGTTAAAGGTAGGATATAACCCAAACTTGGGATTCATAACTTTGGGGCATCCCTCCTGAACCCAAAAATCCTACATCAGTAGAAGAGCTGCCATCTGCTTGAGGCCAGCCTGGGGCTACAGCGTGGGTTTCAGGTAAGCCTGGGATAGAGTGAGACCTTGAAAAAACCCAACCTTCCTCATCCCGCCCCCCCAAAAAAACTAATGTGTTCCAAGTATAAGACACAGGGCTGGGGAAATGACTCAGAGGTCAACAGCTCTTTTAGCAAGGTATGAGTTTTAGCATTCATGAAAAACACCTGCAAAACAGTGGTGCATGCACTAAGATGACAATGGGAGGAGGAAGCAGCTGGACTAGGATTCTCTTATAGCTCCAAGAGGTCCTGTCTCAAAGAATGTGGGAGAGTAGACACCTCAAGATTGCCTTCTGACCTACACATATACACACCTACACAGTCACACACAGCCCATGGTGTGTGCACACCCATACATAGACAAATGGATGCAGACAAACGCACACACACAGCAAAATACTTTAAAAAGTTTATTCTTTAAGTATGAACTACTGAACCTCAAAACGAAAGAGAATTCATCCTCTCACTTAAAATTTTATCCCACTGGACATAGTGGCGTATGCCTTTAATCCCAGCACTCAGGAGGCAGAGGTAGGAGGATCACTGTGAGTTCGAGGCCACCCTGAGACTACATAGTGAATTCCAGGTCAGTCTGAGCAAGAGTGAGACCCTACCTCCAAAAACAAAACAAACAACGACAACAAAAATTATCCCATCTTTCCAACTTTCTTTTTTAAAAAAACATAATCACAGTGTTACTAGAAAATTTTCAGTGCCAGGGATGGGGTACCTTCCAGTGAGTTGTTGGCCAAGGAGGTCACTGATGCGCCCAAAACATTGCAGGCCACTGCCAAGGCCCTTGGTTTCCCACCAGGAAAAGATAGTAAGACCCTATTGCTGAAGACTCCACATACTTGAGCTGCAAGGTTGCTGAGAAATCCTGCTGGAACTGAGCTGATAATCTCCTCCATGTAGACCAGCTAACAGAAAGCTGGAAAACCAACACTGCATGCAGTTCAATGGGAGAGAGAGAAATCATCAGAGAAGATACTCAACAGTGGACACTTATACTTGGCCAGCCTGGCCAAATGAGCCAACAGGTACAATAGTGGCATGTCTGTTATGAGGGAACCAACTGCCCTCTCATTTGACTGGAGGCCCTCTCCATGGGAGGGAATACATCCCTGATACTGAAAGCCTAAGGCAGGGGTAGTCATGAGCCCTAGCGGTGTAACATCTGCTGCTGTCCGGCTAAATGTATATACTATGCTCACCAAACTGCCCAGTGAGTACTTCTCTTAATGTTCATACCCATATATTAATGCTACTCTTACTTATGGTTAGAGAGGCTTCTCCTTTCAGATGGCAGCGACCTTGGGATGACTCAGAAGGCACCATGCTGCTGGGAAGAAGTGACAGAGGAGTGCTCAGCACTGAAATAAGGCTCTGGGTCCATTACAGAAGAGGTGGCAGAAAGAATGTGAGAGCCAAAGGAAGTGTAGGACTCCTTACAACGTTCTCCTCCAGACATAAAATAGTCTGGATATCCATGACCTCACAGGGCCTGACACTATCTACAAAAGACCATTATAATAGGAGGAAAAGAGCAAAACATCAAAATAAAAGAGAGCCTGAGAGATGGAGGGATGGCTTAGCAGGTAAGGCATCTGCCTGCAAAGCCAAGGGATACCCAGGTTCGATTCCCCAGGACCCATGTTAGCCAGATGCACGAGGTAGTACATGCATCTGGAGTTCATTTGCAGTGGCTGGAGGCCCAGCATGCCCATTCTCTCTCTGTGTCAAATAAATAAATAAAAATAAATATTAAAAAAAGAAAGAAAAGAGATATTGATTGAGAGGGGGAGAGGATATGATGGAGAGTGGAGTTTCAAAGGGGACAATGGGGTGAAAGAGGGAATTACCATGACATATTGTTTACAATTATGGAAGTTGTCAATAATACAAACAAAAAAAAAAATCATGGGCTAGAGAGATGGCTCAATAGTTAAGGTGCTTGCCTGCCAACCCAGCTTCAATTCCCTAGTACCCATATAAGCCAGATGCACAAGATGGCGTATGTGTCTGGAGTTCATGTTCAGTGGCTTAGAGGCCCTGGAATGCCCATTCTCTTTATATATATCTGCCATCCCTCTGTCTCTCAAATAAAATATTTTTTAAAAATTACCTAAATTACATTGTTTTAAGATGGTTCCTCTCATTAAGTATGAAGGAATACTGAAGAAAAGAAGGGCACACAAGTTATCAAGAATTCATTTAAGGGGCTGGATAGATTGCTTAGTGGTTAAGGAATTTGCCTGCAAAGCCAAAGGACCTTGGTTCAATTTCCCAGGACCCACATAAGCCAGATGTGACTGGAGTTCGTATGCAGTGGCTGGAGGCCCTGGCGTGCCCATTCTCTCCATCTCTCTCTCTCTCTCTCTCTCTCTCTCTCTCTCTCTTTCTCTGTCTCTGCCTCTTTTTCTCTCTCAAATATATAAATAAATTAACACCTCTTAAAAAAAAAAGAATTAATTTAAGGGACATGTGTGGTAGCACATTTGCCATGAGTTCAAAGCATGCTGAGACTACATAGTGAATTTCAGGTCAGCTTGGGCTAGAGTAAGATGTTACCTCAAAAAAATTCTTTAAAATAAATAAAGATTAAATCTTCTGATTACAACTTTCTAAATTCTGACAGTTGTTTTCATCACTAGAAGAACCAGAATCAATTGATTAACTAGAGCTTGGCGTGGTGGCGCACGCCTTTAATCCCAGCACTTGGGAGGCAGAGATAGGAGGATCCTGTGAGTTTGAGGCCACCCTGAGACTACATAGTGAATCCCAAGTCAGCCTGGACTAGAGTGAGGCCCTACCTTGAAAAAAAAAAAAATCAATTGATTAACTAAAAAAATGAGCAAAACAAAATAAAGTCCCTACTATCCTGTTCTCCCTTTGGTTTCTAATTATAAAAAGTCATATTCTCTTGCTTTTGTATTTTTATTAAGAAAAAGCATTCTCCAAAGGCAACCTTTTAAAAAGTATAACACATATATTCTCAAAACTTGAAACCAAATCAAAAAATTAAAAAAATTGAAGCTAATCTTATCAGTTAATAAGTATCCAACAACTAAGTCATTACTGTAAAATATTAAGTCGCAAATATCACAGTCTTCTTCTAAAAAGAAGCCAAATGAAAAGAAAAACATTATACCCTGAATTTTCAAAATTATATTTGACAGATCAACATATGAAAATAAGACTTGATAAAACTCTTAAATAAATACTACTTACATGACACCTTGTAGGACTTTCTGGGGATCAGGGTCAAATAGCCTGTCAACATAGTGGCGACTGCTAGCTGTTACTTCCTAGAAAGCAGGGGAAAAATTATGACATCTGAAACCATGCAAGTCACAAATCTATAGCATTACCCACAACATCAAACAGGTATATGACCTACTTTAAAGATGAATAAGGATTCCTATTCAATACTTACTATTTGCTTCCTTACTGATATGGAATACTTAAACAGGTAATTTTTTCCCTTAAGTATCAAAATAACTAGTATTCAGTAAACTGAAGGAGGTCCATGGAATACTACAGATTCTGAAGCTGAACTGAAAGAAGCTTGAGAAGTCAACATGAGTACACACATGTAGCTCTAACAGTTTGTTAGAATTAAATGGGAAATAGTCTACTTTGTAAATACTTTGTTAAATCATTCTGAAAATATCTTGTGACAATATGATACATAGAAGATTGGGGGGAAAATAAGGTATCCAGTTCTCTCTAGAAATATAACTAGATACTAAGCTCCCTTTCTCATGAGCCCTGCAAGCATTATCAAAGAACTGGGGGACTGGAAAGATGGCTTAGCAGTTAAGGCACTAACAACCCAGGTTCAATTCCCCAGTACCCACATAAGCCAGAAGCACAAGGTGGTGCACGCATCTGAAGTTTGTTTACAGTGGCTACAGGTCCTGGAACACCCATTCTTTCTATCTGTCATCTCCACCCCTCTCAAATAAATAAAATATTTTTAAGCCAGGCGTGGTGGTGCACGCTTTTAATCCCAGCACTTTAGAGGCTGAGGCAGGAGGATCGCCATGAGTTCAAGGCCAGCCTGAGAGTACATAGTGAATTCCAGGTCAGCCTGAGCTACAGTAAGACCCTACAAGAAAGACTGGGCACATATGCTAAGAAACAAACTAAGTTTCTTCATTAACTGTGAATGTGACATATGAATGTAGAATAGAGAGAAACCTTTCTTCTGTTTAGTATACACTAAAGAGAAAATATGGCTCCTGACCAAAGGGACCTAGGTACAAAGAGGAGTCCTTTACACTGATATACTTAACATGTTAAGAGGCAGACATTACAGAAAAACACAATAATGGGGTTGTACAGGGCATGATGGTGTACGCCTTTAATTCCAGCACTTGGGAGGCAGAGGTAGGAGGATCACTGTGAGTTCAGGGCTACCCTGAAACTACAGAGTAAATTCCAGGTTGGCCTAGGCTAGAGTGAGACCCTACCTCGAGAAAAAACAAAAACAATAATGGAGTTGAAACAGTTCATCTGAAATAAATAATTCAGAATTAGGGTGACTGAGAGGTCTAGTAGAACTATCTACTCTGAACTGGATAAGACTCAGTGAAACTGCAAAGTTAGAATACAAAAAAATAAGGTGAGCCAAGCATGGTGGGATAAGACTGGATTTCTAGCAATTGGGAGGTTGAAGCAGGAGGAACACAAGTTTGAGGCCATCCTGGGCTACATAGTGAGCCCTGTCTCCAAAAAAATAAGAGTGGACTCCCTCTATTTGTATTGTGAGGTTGGCTCTTAAACAATTTATTATAGTATTTAAAGTATTTAAAATTATTTATTATAGTATTTATAATAAATTTATAATAAATATAATAGTATTTGATATTTAGTTTTCAGTAACATTATTTAAAACAAAAAACATACATTGAAGATCTAGAAAAAAAAGTATTTTTGTTCCCTGTTAATTTTCTGATGTTTACTGGAGTGTGATTATATTTGGCCACTCATTAGAAATAAATTAACATAGGGACAAAGAAATAACATTTCCATTTTACTCAGAATCCCAAATTAGTAAAAGAACCAGTTACCAAGATATAGTTCCAGCTTAAACTTCTACATTACCAAAAATAACTCTGGAGAACTGCACAGTTTCCAGATAATAAAGATAATCATATCAATGCATATTTCATACTCTGAACTCACTACCAAAACATATTCACTGGCAACTCCATTTACAAAATGAAACAGTGGAGATAAACAAAATCGAAGTGCCAAACAGCATTATGCCCAACAGGGTGCTATTAAAGCATCATCTAACAGGGTCTATTTTCCTCAAAGAAACAGGATCAGTTTATATGAACTCTGAATAATTATCTGTGCAAATTCCTTGGCTTATAATTATGGCTTTTAGGGTTGTCACCCAGAGGCCAAATGATGAAATGTTAATTAAGCAAGGCCATAAAAGTGATGCAAGTAGATTATAACACAGTACAACCAGCAAAAGCTGTGGTAAAAACTGAAAACATCTGTGATACAAACAGGAAAGGTTGTCCAATCTACTTAAGTACACTTGCTTCCTGGCTTTCCAACAGTAAGTTCTGGGTATGTCAAACCCTGAGCCTCTTCGGTTTAACTGTTTCCCACTCTTCCTCCCCACAGCCATATATCTCTTGCCTCTCAATGTTGCTAAAACCAACAAAGAAAGGTAACAGTACTTTGGTTTATGGATCGTAAATAAATTCCTTCCCCCATTTAAAAATAAAATGTGGGGCTGGAGAGATGGCTTAGTGGTTAAGCGCTTGCCTGTGAAGCCTAAGGACCCCGGTTCGAGGCTCAGTTCCCCAGGTCCCACGTTAGCCAGATGCACAAGGGGGCGCACGCATCTGGAGTTCGTTTGCAGAGGCTGGAAGCCCTGGCGCGCCCATTCTCTCTCTCTCCCTCTATCTGTCTTTCTCTCTGTGTCTGTCGTTCTCAAATAAATAAATAAAAAATGAACAAAAAATATTTAAAAAATAAATAAATAAAATGTGGTGGGCTAGAGAGATGGTTTAGCTGTTAAGCACTTGCCTGTGAAGCCTAGGGACCCTGGTTCGAGGTTCGATTCCCCAGGACCCACGTAAGCCAGATGCACAAGGGGCGCATGCAGTGGCTGGAGACCCTGGTGTGCCCATTCTCTCTCTCCTCTCTGCCTCTTTCTCTCTGTTGCTCTCAAACAAATAAATAAAAATTTAAAAATATAATAAAATAAAATGTGGACACACAATTATACTAGCACAATTTATTCAGATACTATTCTCTGTCCACTAATTTGTCTCATTGCCTTTACTGAAAAATCCTACTTAAAGGGAGAAAAAAAGTAGGTTGATATATTTCTACTCTTAACTTTCACTGATCTATCTGTATGACCTATGCCATTTCCAGTGTTGGTTACTGTAGCTTTCTGGTAACTTTGTAAATGATAAGCTATGAGACACCCTCCCTCGACCTGCTGCAACTTTGTAATTCTTTTTCAAGATTATTAAACTATTCAAAATTTCCTCCCTTGATGGCAACTCTTTCCTGCCCTGTGCCTGGTTCATTCAATACAAAAAGCACTGAGCATTATAGAGAGCAGTGAAGAATACATTAAAGATGAAAAAGCAAGACACAGTTCCCTACCCTAAAGAATTCATATTGTGGGGCTGGACAGATGGCTTAGTGGTTAAGGTGCTTGCCTGCGAAGCCTAAGGACCCAATCTCTCTCCAGATCCCATGTAAGCCAAAAACACAAAGGTGATGCAAGCACAAGGACCCACATGCATACTAGGGGGCACAAGCATCTGGAGTTCACCTGCTAAGGCCCTGGTGTGCCAATTCTCTCTCTCTAAAAAAATTTAAAACTAAGTAAAAAAGAATTCATATTGTGGGCTGCAGCAATTCCTCAGCAGTTAAGGCACTTGCCAGCAAAGCCTAACCCAGGTTCAATTCCTCAGTACGTACGTAAAGCCAAACGCAAAGTGGCACATGTGTCTAGAGTGTGTTTGCAGTGGCTGGAGGTCCTGGCACCCCCATTCGGTCTCTTTACTTCTCTCTGCTCATGAATAAACAAACAAACATATTTAAAAAGAATTCAGGGGCTGGAGAGATGGCTTAGTGGTTAAGCGCTTGCCTGTGAAGCCTTAGGATCCCAGTTCAAGGCTCGATTCCCCAGGACCTACGTTAGCCAGATGCACAAGGGGGCGCACTCATCTGGAGTTCGTTTGCGGTGGCTGGAGGCCCTGGCGTGCCCATTCTCTCTCTCTCTCTCTCTCTCTCTCTCTCTCTCTCTCTGTCGCTCTCAAATAAATAAGTAAAACAAAAAAAACTTAAAAAGAACTCATATTGTATTGTAATTACGTTTATATTTGTATTCTCTACCAGAATACAAAAGCAGACACATATACAATACAAAGGAAACACAGGGAAGGAATTAATAAACCTGAAGAATCACAGAAGGCTTCTCAGTTGGCTTTGGAAAATGAGTTAGTGAGTACCAGAATGGAGAAGGAAAGAAGTTAATTATCACAGCACAGGACATGTGAATACAATACATTCTTAGTATTTTTGGTTTGGTGGGGGCAGGGGTATTGTGTGGTTTGTACACATATGTGTGCATACATGCTGAGACCAGAGTGTCTACTCTATCACTCTTCTGCCTTAGTTCCCTGAGACAGTTTGTCACCGAACCTGGAGTTCTCCATCCTTCAGTTAGACTGGCTAGCCAGGGAGCTCCAGCTATCTTGTCTCTACACCTCCTGTACTTTGGAGTTACAGGCATATACGGCCATGCCTGGCTTCTTACTCAGTTGCTGGCAATCAAGTTCAGGCCTTCATGTTTGTGCAGCACACATTCTTACCTGCTGAGCCATCTCCTCAGCCCATGAAGCTAATACATTTAAACAACCACCGAGTATGCCAAGTGCTGGTAGTGAAAAGAACAGAGGGTACAGGTGACCGCAATGTAAAAATGAAAGGCTAACCAAGAGGTGGAGCACCACTGGATATTCCCCATCATCTTTTGTTTGTTTGTTTTTTCGAGGTAGGATCTCACCCTAGTCCAGGCTGACCTAGAATTCACTATGTAGTCTCAGGGTGGCCTTGAACTCATGGCGATGCTCCTACCTCTGCCTCTTGAACGCTGGGATTAAAGGCATGTGCCACCACACCTGGCTTCCCCATCATCTTTTGTTCAAAGTTCTCTGTGCCAAAGATGCAAGAGGACAGTTAAGTCAGAGTGTGTAAGAAACATACACAGCCATAGAGGCGTTCTCTCTCTCTCGCCTGTCAACCACCAATGTAGCAAGCAAGCTGAAAGGAAATAAAGCCTTATTGTCCCCTGTGCTTTACCTAACATATTCACTGCATGGACCAACTCTCGCATGTCACTGCTTTCTTTTGAGGATAGGTCCCCTCTCCTCATAGTTCTTTTCTTTCAGAAAGCAGTTTGGAAATATAAGGGCTAAGGACAGAAGACAGCTGATCCAGATATTAAGTAGGCTGGTCAGAGAAAGCACTAAAAAGAAGACAGCATTTTGAATAAAGACCTGAACAAGGCAAGGGCTTTGGATTTTACAGACAACAACAATGTAAGGCTCTGAAATGGAAAGGACCCTCTACAATGAAAGAGCAGGAGGCTGTCACAGCTAGAGCAGAAGGAGCAAAGGAGAAAGCAGCAGGACACCAACAACGAGGACAGATGGTAAGAGCTGCCTTGTCCAACATGATAGCCACTGGATTCCTATTACATTTGCAGTGTTTGAAATGTGGCTAGAGAATGAATTATGTACATATTTTTAACATCCAATAGTGGTTTCGTTATTTTAAAAGTTTTAATAATGCTTGGAGCTAACTAGATGTAAGTCTACTTTCTCAATTGTAAATTTTGCGAAAATAAAATATGAATCTAGATAACCAATAAGAATATAGCATCCAGGCTGGGCATGGTGGTACACACCTTTAATTCCAGCACTTGGGAAGCAGAGGTAGGAGGATCGCTGAGCGTTTGAGGTCAGTCTGAGACTACATAGTGAATTCCAGGTAAACCTAAGCTAGAGTGAAACCCTACCTTAAAAAAAAAAAAAAAATCATATATAGCATCCAAACTATAGAAAATATACAATAGAGTTTTAAGACCTGATATGACCAAGGCAAAATGCTTTCATTAATTTCTTACATAGATGGTACGCTGAGATAGTATTTTGGGATTTTAGTTTAGGTAACATTAAATTTAATTTCATGTTATGGCTAATATTGCATTATTTTTCCACTGGAGAGCACTGGTATAGAGTGGTAAAGATTTTGCTTTTAATAACATGAGTTGGGAAACCATTAGAGGGTTTGGAAAAACAGACATGACTTGACTCAGGTTGTTTGCTGTTTGTTTTTGAGGTGGGGGGGGTGTCTCACTCTGGCCCAGGATGACCTACAACTCACTATGAAGTGCTGGGTTGGCCTCGAACTCATAGCAATCCTCCTACTTCTGCCTCCCAAGTGCTGAGATTAAAGGCATGTGCCACCTTGTTCAGACTGATTCATGTTTTTAAAGGCTGGCCTTGGGGCTGGAGAGATGGCTTAGAAGTTAAGGCACTTGCCTGAAAAACCAAAGGACTCAGGTTAGATTCCCCAGTGCCCACATAAAGCCAAATACACAAAGTGGCACACGTATCTGGAATTTGTCTGCAGTGGCTAGAGGCCCTGGAATGCCCATTCTCTATCTGCTTCTTTCTCTTTCACATAAATAATATTTTTAAAAAAGGCTTGCTCTGGTTGTAATTTTAGGAACAAATATGTAGAGAGGGAGGGGCTATAAGACAAACACAGGAATCAGGTAGGAGGCAATTCCAATGACCAGAAATGCTGTCATTTAAAAGATGACAGGAGGGGCTGGAGAGATGGCTTAGTGGTTAGACGCTTGCCTATGAAGCCTAAGGACCCCGGTTCAAGGCTCAATTCCCCAGGACCCATGTTAGCCAGATGCACAAGGGGGCACACATGCCTGGAGTTCATTTACAGTGGCTGGAGGCCCTGGCATGCTCATTCTATCTGCCTCTTTCTCTGTCTGTTGCTCTCAAATAAATAAATAAATAAATTTTAAAAAAAGATGGCAGGAGCCTGGCCTAGTGGGAGTAGAAGACTCACTCAGATTCCAGATAAATGGAGAAGTTTGAAATGACTGTCAGACTGATACAGGATGTGAGAGAAGAAAGGAGCCAAGAGGAACACTGAAGGGTTTTGCCTGAGCACCTACAAAGACTGACTTGCCAGCTAATAAGATGAAGATTGTTAAAAGGTGTATATTTGGGTAGGAAAATGAAAATTTGGACCTTGGACATGTGAAGATTGAGAATCTTATCAGACAATCCAGGTGAGGATGTCAAGCTGGCAGCAGATATATTCAGTCCAAAATTTGTGAAAACGCTGTGCAATGGAGATACACATCAGAAAATTATCAGCTTATCAACAGGATTATTTCACTAAAGGAGTGACCATAGATAGAGCAAAGCCAGAAATCTGTACTCCACAGCCAGTTGATGGGCAGAAACCCATGAGACTCACAGAATGTTGCAAAGAGTTAGCATTACATAAGATTTAGGAGCATGGAGGGCATCAGTAATCCTGACAACAGAAGTATGGAGCTTATCAGGCAAAGATGACAAAGAAAGGAGGGTTCTACTGAAAAGAAGGAGTGACTATACAGGTTGATCTACAGAAGACCCATGTAAAGGTACAGTTAACAGAGGGAATGGAGGACTGTTGACGCTGGAGTAGTCAGGAGTACTTTGAGAAAAGAAGGTGGTCAAGGTGTTTGAAATAAGAGTTGAAAGGAGTTTAGACAGAGGTAAGGTCAAGATCAAGGAAATTATCATGGGACCCAATACCTCAAGGCAGGAGGAAAACAACATGATTACTGGAGCAGTCTACAATTTTAGAAAGTTATATAGACATTAAATTCCCATGAGTCATCATAGAAGTAGTTATAGTTAACATGAACTAGGTAGGAGCTAAACTGAAATAAAAGGAATGATCAAGAAGTCTGTAGATGAGACTATGACTCTGATGAGATCCAAAGATGGAGTGTCTAGTAAAGAGGGAAAGAGAAGGCTGTGAAAACAGCAACAAGGAGGAAGTGGAACCTCTAAGCTGGGGTGAGTTTGATCTGGGCACTTGTTTACTCCTCCTACCCACAGAGACAAGGTTAGGGGGGTTTGTGATGTTCTGTCCTTTCATTATGTGACTTCACTCTCACTTTGAAACACCAATGACCTTTGCAGTGGCTTTCAGTAGCTAGAAGGGATTTTTACCCATGGTGATTCTTCTACTCTCCCATCCAAAGAGGAAATGTACAAAACAACAAGCTAGGCTCATTAATGACAGCAAAGTTAGCCAGGGTCAGACCTGCAACTATGCCTTTTGGCATAGAGCTTCAAGCCCTCAAAACCTAGATGTGAACTCATTTTATATATTCAAAGCTGTAAGAAAGCCATCACAAATGCATATATTAAAAAACAGGTCTGGAGAGATGGCTTAGCAGTTAAGGCACTTGCCTGCAAAGCCAAAGGACCCAGGTTCAATTCCCCAGGACCAACATAAGGCAGATGCACAAGGTGGTGCATGCATCTGGAGTTCATCTGCAGTGGCCAGAGGCACTGGCATGCCCATTCTCCCTATCTTCCTTTCTCTCCATAATAATTAAAATAAAATAAAAAAACTATTACATTTTATGTTCAATAATAGCACCTCCCACAAATTACATTATGTGAAAATGGGGTTCCCTGGCAGAAAATTTGTAGAAATCTAATTTGTCAAATAGAGTAAATTCTACTATATGTACTACAAGATGTAGAGAAGAGGAGGAAAGGAAGCAAGCAAATTTTGTCCTTCAGAAAAACAAATAGCAACAATGAATGAGTTGCATTCCCCTGTAGAGAAGTGGTATGTGGATGCAATCTTCCTTTGACCAGGGTTACTTCAGGGTATGCTTCCAAAGTCCCCATCCACCTCCTGATACTCATGCCCTGGTGTCATCTTTGTCTTTACATGGATATTGAACCTAAAAATAATTGGTTCTAGCAAACAGAATGTGGCAGAGGTGATGGGGTATCATTTCTTTCTAGTTGTATGGTTATAAGGCGCCCTATGGAGAAGCCCACATGGCATGGAACTAAATCCTGTCAAATAACCACAAGAGAGCTCAGAACTGGATTCTCCCCAAACTAAGCCTTCAGATGAGACTATAGGTCCTCCTGACACTAACTGCTACTTCATTAAAAACCCTAGGCCAGAGGCACCAGCTAATCCATAGCTGTATTCCCAATGCAGAGAAAAGAAGATGCAATACTGTTTTAATTAGCTATATACTTTACAGCATTTCTAGCACATCAGGTACCAGGCCTTTGAATGTACCACTGAAACCAGGATAATTTTAAAGGTGAGAGGACTTAAGAATAAATGAGGCTGGAGAGATGGCTTAGAAGTTAAGGTACTCGCCTGAGAAGTCCAAGGACCCAGGTTCAACTCTCAGAACCCACGTATGCCGGATGCCCAAGGTGGCAGGTAGGCACAAGGTGATACATGTATCTTGGAATTCCTTTGCAGTGGCTAGAGGTCCTGGCACACATATTCTCTCTCTCATAAATAAAATAACAATTGGGTGTGTACATATCTGCACTGTGAGCTGATTTTGATTCTTTGGGGTACTCAAGAGTAGAAATGGGGCTGGAGAGATGGCTTAGCGGTTAAGCGCTTGCCTGTGAAGCCTAAGGACCCCGGTTCGAGGCTCGGTTCCCCAGGTCCCACATTAGCCAGATGCACAAGGGGGCGCACGCGTCTGGAGTTCGTTTGCAGAGGCTGGAAGCCCTGGCGCGCCCCTTCTCTCTCTCTCCCTCTATCTGTCTTTCTCTGTGTGTCTGTCGCTCTCAAATAAATAAATAAATAAATAAAATTTAAAAAAAAAAAAGAGTAGAAATGGAGCTGGGCATGGTGGTGCATACCTTTAATCACAGTACTTGGGAGGCAGAAGTAGGAAGGTCACCATGAGTTCAAGGTCAGCCTGAGACTACATACTGAATTCCAGGTCAGCCTAGACTAGAGTGAAACCCTACCTCCAAAAATCAAGAGTAGGCTGATCTTCAACAAAAATACTCACTGGAGAAAAGACAGCCTCTTCAGCAAATGGTGCTGGGAAAACTGGATATGTGTCTGTAGAGGGATGAAAATAGATCCTTATCTCTCTCCATGCACAAGAATTAAGTCCTAGTGGATCAAAGACCTTAATATCAGACCTGAAACAGCTAGAGGAAAAGGTAGGGGAAACCCTTCAACATATTGGCATAGGCAATGACTTTCTGAATACAACCCAGACTACTCAGGAAATAAAACCATGAACCAACTGCTGGAACCTCATGAAATTACAAAGTTTTTGTACAGCAAAGGACACTGAATAGAGCAAAGAGACCACCTACAGAATGGGAGAAAATCTTTGCCAGCTATGTATCTGACAGAAGATAAATATCCAGAATATTCAAAGAACTCAAAAAAACTAAACAATAAGAAATCAAATAACCTAATTAAAAAATGGGTTATGGAACTAAATAGAGAGTTCTCATCAAGAAGAAATACAGATGGCATATAAACATCTAAAAACTGGTCAACATCTCTAGACGTCAAGGATGTAGATTAAAACTATATTGAGATTCCATCTCACTCCTGTCAGAATAGCTACCATCATGAAAACAAATGAACATAAATGCTGGCAAGGATGTGGAAAAAGAGGAACACTTCTACACTGTTGGTGGGAATGCAATCTGGTCTAGCCATTGTGGAAATCACTGTGGAGGTTCCAGAGACAGTTAAAAATAGATTTGCCATATGACCCAGCTATACCACTCCTAGGCATATATCCTAAGGAGTCATCTCACTACCTTAGAGATGCTTGCTCACCGTGTTCACTGCCACTCTATTCACAATAGCTAGGAAATGGAACCATCCTAGATGTCCCTCAACTGATGAGTGGATAATGAAGATATGGCACACTTATACAATGGAGTTCTACTTGGTAAAGAAAAATGAAATTTGCAGGAAAATGGATGGATCTGGAAAGGATTGTACTTAGTGAGGTAACCCAAGGCCAGAAAGCCAAACATCACAGGTTCTCTCTCATATGTGGATCCCAGCTACAAATGATTGTACTTCTATGTGAGTAGGTACAAAACTCAGTAGCAGAGGCCAGCAAGCTAGAAAGGAGATATAAAGGGAATAGAAAGGGAGGAAGGGGGACTTAATAGGATGGCATTATATTTATGTAAGTAGAATAACAGATTAATGAGGGTGAAAAAGCCTAAGTGAGGTCAGGGGAAGAGATTGAGTAAAGGAAAGGTGGAGGGAGGGCTAATCAAAATCTAAGAGGATAGAAGTAAGTAATATGGAAACCTACTTTTTTGGACAATGGGACACTAAGAAGCCATAATTACTAGAAAATTTTCAGTGCCAGGGATGGGATACCTTCCAGTGAGATGTTGGCCAGAGAGGTCCTTGATACCCCCAAAACATTACAGGCCATTGCCGAGGCTCTTGGTTTTCCACCAGGAATGGGTGGTAAAACCCTATTCCTGAAGACTTCACATGCCTGGGCTGCAAGTTCACACAGAAATACTGCTGGAGCTAAGCTGAAAATCTCCTCCATGTAGACTAGCTAACAGGAAGCTGGAAAAAGCTATGCTGCATGCAGTTCAATGGGAGAGAGAGAGAGAAATCACCAGTGGAGATACTCAACAGTAGACACTTGAAGCCTTAAATTTGGCCAGCCAGGCCAAATGAGGCAATAGGTACAATAGTGTCATGTGTGTTATGGGGGAAATCAACTGACCTCTAATTTGAGGAAATTTGGGAGGAAATACATCCCTGATACTGAAAACCTACAACAGGGGTAGACATGAGCCCTAGGGGTATAATGTCTGCTGGTGTCTGGCTAAATGTATATACTATACTCACCAAACTGCCCAATAAGCACATCTCTTAATGTTCATACCAATGTATTAATGCTATTCTCACTTTGGGTTAGAGAAGCTTCTCTTTTCAGATAGCAGTGACCTTGGGATGACTCAGAAGGCACCATGGTGCTAAAAAGAAGTGACAGAGGAGTGTTCAACACTGAAATATCACTACCACAACTTCCAAGGCTCAGGGTCCATTGCAGAAAAGGTGGTGGAAAGATTGTAAGAGTCAAAGGTAAGATAAGACTCCTTACAATGTGCTCCTCCAGACATAAAATGGCCTGGGTATCCATGACCTCACAGTGCCTGACACTACCTACACAAGACCATCATAATAGGAAGAAAAGATGATGACATCAAAATAAGAGAGACTGATTGAGAGGGGGAAGGAGTATGATGGAGAGTGGAGTTTCAAAGAGGAAAGTGAAGGGAGGAAATTACCATGGGTTATTGTCTACAATTATGGAAGTTGTCAATAAAAAAAAAATTTAATTAAAAAAAAAGAGGAGGAATGCTATTTGAGGGGCCTCCATCCAAATTTCCACAGTGGTTAGACTAATTTATAAAGTTTCCTTTCTCCCATTTCACTTCTATTCACACCAACATTTGCTTTTGCTTTCCTGATGATAGCCATTCTGACTCAGGAAACGGAGTCTTCACAAGTTCTGATGTGCAGTTAAGTTCCCTGATGGTTAAAGATGCTGTAGTGGTCTGAATAAGAATGACCCCCACCCATAGCCTTGGGATCCCTCCCCACCCAGATAGGGTCTCATTCTAGCCCAGACTGGCCACAAATTCATAGCAATCCTATCTCTGCCTCCCAAGAGCTGGGAGTAAAGTTGCACACTACCACAACCATCAGACCTCAGGAATTTTTGATTGTGCTTCCTTCTTAGTCTCCAGCAGGCAGAGCCCTATTGGAGGAGGTAAGTCACTGGGGGCAGATCTTGAGTCAGCCCTATTTTGTATGTTAACTGATGCTTGCTGTTTTTCTCTCTCCCCTCATGGATATATCATGAAGTGAGCCAGCTTTTTCCACCATGGTGAAGCTTCCCCTGGAAAATACAAACTAAAATAAACCTTTTCCTCCCATAAGCTGCTTTTGGTGGAGTGTTTTGTCCCTGCAATGAGAAGATAACTGCAACAGATGCTGAATATCTTTTTCATATACTTATTGGTAATTTATACTTGTTCATTTAAAAACAGTCTGCTCATTCATTTGCCCATTCTTAAGATTGTTTGTTCCCACAATGTGTCTTTCTTTGCAGTTCTATGTATCCTTAATTTATAGGCACCATGTAATAGAAAGAACAAATAATTCAGCTGGTCATGGTGACACACACCATTAATCCCACCACTAGCGGGGCACAGGTAGAAAGATAGCCATGAGTTCAGCCTGAGACTACATACTGAATTCTAGGTCAGCCTGGGCTACAGCAAGACCCTACCTTGAAAAACAAAAACAACAACAAAGATGAGCAAATAGGGGTTGGAGAGATGGCTTAGTGGTTAAGGCAGATTGTCTACAAAGCCTAAGGACCCAACATACTAGCCACACCAAAGCTGCCTAGGAAGGGAAATAATAAGCAGAAACACAGCAAAATACACTCTTCTCCTGAAAGGTGAAGGTGCAGAAGTTATTACCAACCACAGCACAGAAACAGGAGAGACCAAGACCCGCCAGAAAGGAGGAAACTGGCCAGAATACCACCAAGGCACCTGCGGTCCTGATCCATGCGCCTGCCCACCTAGCTGGTAGCATAGAGCTGCAGGAGCAAAAACGGGATGAAGAGATTTTCCACTCACATCAGCTTCCTTGCAAAGTCAAGAAACCTGAAGGAGAAGATAGCAGGGCCCAGCTGAGCAGGTGGTGAAGAATACAAATGGGACCAGTTGAGAAGATCTGATATGACTCCGGGCACCCTGCAAAGACTCCCATCCTCCAGTTGTCAGGGCCATGACCTCCAGAGAAGTCATTCTCCCCTGACGGCCTGGCACCAAGAGGGATCAAGGTGGGTATTCAGCATTGGTGAGACTGGAAGCCAACCCCAAAAGGTAACAGGACCTACTTATACAAAACCAGATACATAGGCCTGTACAAGAAGTTCTAATCTCTCTTTCCACGTCAGGACAAGTTATGTATTACATTTGATTGATATATTCTTGGTTGGCTTTACCATTCTCAAATAAGCTCAAATATTTTGGTGTTCACTATTGTTGCCTTTGACGTTTCCTGATGTTTTAGGGCATTTGTCTTTTTCTTTTGTCATTATTGGGGGCAGGGTCTAACTATCCCCAGGCTGACTTGGAACCTTTCAGACTAGAAATCTCAACCTCCTAGTTGACAGGATTAAGGGTGTGCAGCAACACACACCCTTAAGGGCTTTGGCTTTACTAGATTGTCTGTTTGGTTTACTGAGTGTCTCTTTGTATAAATACTGTTCTAGCTTTGATTGAATGTGTATATTGCTCAGTTGAATTTTGGAATTGACCAGTAATTTGTTCCACCCAGTCTACTACAATACTTGAGTATCAGGCAAACTCAACACCTAGGGTCACATCTACTGTTTCTCTTAGAGTGCAAGAGCTACACCTGGCACCTTAAACGCCAACACTGAAGATATATAAAGTTGGATTTACATGGCTAAGAACACTGCCAATAATTAGAAAACCCAAACATCAAATTAACTCAAGAGGCAAAAATCTCTACATTAGCAGAAACACAAAAAAATCAAGATAATACACTCCCATCAAAAATTATAAATCCAGGTTCCTAAAACAGCTAAAGATTGTTCTACCATATGACCCAGCTATAGCACTCCTAGGAATATATCCTAAGGACTCATCTCATTTCCTCTGAAGTACGTGCTCAGCCATGTTTATTGCTGCTCAATTTATAATAGCTGGGAAATGGAACCAGCCTAGATGTCCCTCAACTGATGAGTGGATAATGAAGATGTGGCACATTTATACAATGGAGTTCTACTCAACGGTAAAGAAAAATGAAGTTGTGAAATTTCAGCTAAGCTAAGTAGCTGACAAAGAGTTAAACAAACACAGCTGTTTAAAAATTAAAACAGTGCTAATTCCAGTGTGGATTTTTCTCCCCCTAGGTAAGTTTTCACTCTAGTCCAGGCTGACCTGGAACTCACTCTGTAGCTCTAGGCTGACCCCAAACTTATGGCAATCCTCCTACCTCATCCTTCCAATGCTGGGATTAAAGGCATGTGCCACCATGCCCAGATTTAAAGACTTTCTCTGGGGCTGGAGAGATGGCTTAGCAATTAAGGTGCTTGCCTGTAAAGCCAAAGGACCCAGATTAGATTCCCCAGTGCCCACGTAAAGCCAAATGCACAAAGTGGGACATGAGTCTGGAATTTGTTTGCAGTGGCTAGAGGCCTTGGTGTGCCCATTCTCTCTATCTGCCTTCTTCTCCCATATATTTTTTTTTCTTTTTTTTTTCCCTCAAGGCAGGGTCTCACTCCATCCCAGGCTGACCTGAAACTCACTCTGTAGCTCTAGACTGGTTCCAAACTCATGGTGATCCTCCTATCTCAGCATCCCAAGTGTTGGGATTAAAGGTGTGCGCCACCATACCAGGCTCTAAACAGTGTTTATCATTCAGTATTGTAAGAGAAAATCCTAGTTTGTGGAGAAAGAGAAGAAATACAAACTTTGACTTCTATATAAGATTCAATTTTAAACATACAATTGGCTAAAATTCATCATTTAACTTTAATTGCCTAGGTACTATGCTAGATGCTGAGAATACTAAAGAGACAAAATAGTCTCTTACCAGTAAGGTATTCATAACACAAGCAAGGAAGAGACATGTGTAACTTGTATTAAATGATAAGTATAGCTATAAAAATGCATACAAGATAAAAAGAAAGCAGAAGATACAGAATGAATGGAAGTTAGGGGTAGCTTGGAAGGCAATATCAAAGCAGCCAGGATGATTAATATGAAAGGTTAAAAAAGAAGGGGAGAAAATACAACATATAATAGATAGCTCAGAAGCAATAAGCTATATTCCATATAGAAAATATACTAATGAAAGTGATATAGTGTATAAATGAGAATACAAATAATACTGAAATTGTGTTCATTAATTCAGTCAGTCAACAAAGATGTAGATAGCTGTACAAGCACTGCTCTAAGCAATAAGGGAAAAGGGAAAAAATATTCTCTGCAGCATTTGTGTTTCAGTAAAGGGAGAAAGATGAAAAGTGTAAGTATAATTTATTTATTTATTTTTGGTTTTTCGAGCTAGCATCTCACTGTAGCCAACGCTGGACTGGTATTTGTTATGTAGTCTCAGGCTGGCCTCAAACTCATCGTGATTTTCCTACCTGTCTTCTGAGTGCTGGGATTAAAGGCAATGTACCACCATGCCTAGATATTTATTTTCTATTTCTTTTCCAAATTTTTTAAATTAACAACTTCCATGATTATAGAAAATATACCATGGTAATGCCCTCCCTCTCCCCACTTTCCCCTTTGAAACTCCATTCTCCATCATACACCCTCCCCCTCTCAATCAGTCTCTCTTATTTTGATGTCATCATCTTTTCCTCCTCTTATGATGGTCTTATGTAGGTAGTATCAGCACTGTGAGGTCATGGACATCCAGGCCACTTTGTGTCTGGGGGAAGCACGTTGTAAGGAGTCCTAGTGTTTCTTTGGCTCTAACATTCTTTCTGCCACCTCTTCTGCAATAGACCCTGAGCCTTGGAAGGTGTGATAGAGATATTGCAGTATAAATATTTTTATTTATTTACTTGTGTGTGCGTGCGTGTGCAAGCGTGCACACGCATGCTTGTGTGTATGGGAGCTCCAGGGCCCCTTACTGCTGCAAATAAACTCCAGTTTCATGTGCCACTTTGTGCATCTGGCTTTACGTCGGTATGGTGAATTGCACCCAGGCCAGGAAGGGTTTGAAAGCGTTTTTAACTGCTGAACCATCTCACCAGCCCCAGAAAAGTCTAAGTATAGTTTAAAAGGTGACATATGAGAGCAGGTTATATATATGCATAAGGAAAATGTGTAACGGTACATTGTTTTTCCAAGTTTCTCTACTGTAACACTGTCACAAGATGGAGTCTTGGGGAAATCAGAGGACACTATCTGCTTTAATTTCACAAACATCATGATCAAACTACTAAATATGTAATTTTTTTGTTTGTTGGCTTCTTTGAGGTAGGGTCTCTCTCTCTCTAGCCCAGGCTGACCTAGAATTCACTATGTACTCTCAGGGTGGCCTCAAATTTATGGTGATCTTACTATCTCTGCCTCCTGGGTGATGGGATTTAAAGGCATGCACCACCAGGCCTGGCTTAAATATGTAATTTTTATTTTACCTACTTATATGAGGGAACCCTGACCTCTCTATTAAGACTGAAAACCAGACTTTATATATCAACAGGCTGTCTGTTAACATATTAACAGTATGTACATTTAGAAACACATCATTACTTTATTACTTTCTTCTGGTACAGTAAGCACTTACAGATTTAAATGATATTATAAACTTTTTTTCTATATGTTTTCCTTACATCAACGTTTTAAAAGTTATAACTGAGACATTTCTCTGTGAACTTCACTTGGGACAGCTAGGGAGCCATTACAAAATATCTATAGAAAAAGGTGTAAGTTTGGAAGGGTTAGGAGCCACTAATAGAAACAGTTTGAAATGACCCACCCAGGCAAGTGGTAACTCCAGAAATGTATCCCTTTTCCCAAGACAGTGTAAAACATCCAGTATCTCTAAAGCCTATCAGTCCAAAAAAATGCTTTTTTGTCCCCATATCAAATTTCTGATATGCCAAAGAAAGGTCTTGCTTTAGATCAGTTATAAACGGTCAATTCTTCATTTTAAAGCCCTGTTTGTACTTGTCTTTAGAGAAATCAGGAGTGCCACAATCAAGAATCCTAAAAACCAGCCAGGTGTGGTGGTGTACACCTTAATCTCACTTTAATCCCAGCACTTGGGAGCCAGAGGTAGGAAGATCACTGTGAGTTCGAGGCCACCCTGAGATTACATAGTGAATTCCAGGTCAGTGTGGACAAGAGTGAGATGCTACCTTGAAAAATCAAAAGAAAGGAGGGGGAGGAAGAATCCTGAAAATCCAATACTGATTAGCATTTTATTAAACTGTGTGTTAATTCCAAGTCACATACTTCCCTCTGTTCCTGTTATATTCTTTAAGACCCTAAACGACACTGAATCTTTTTTAAAAATATCTCACTTATTTATGAGAGAGAGAGAGAACGAGAATGGGTGTTCCAGGGCCACTAGCCACTGTAAATGAACTCCATACACATGCACCCCCTTGTGCATCTTGCTTACATGGGTACTGGGGAACTGAACCTGGGTCCTTAGGCTTCGCAGGCTTAACCGCTATCTCTCCAGCCCAAGACACAGAATCTTAATACTGTTTCACTATTACTGAAAAAGTTGTGGTAAAACAACAGCATCTACCCCAATGATCAACTAAATGCCAAACAATTCTTTCCTAATTGGGGGGGGGGGGGAGTTAAAAAGCTGCCTACCTCTGGAACAATACAAATAAGGGTAATTCTATTGAAGATAAGTCATCATGCCCTTTCTATGTACGTCACCTCACAGTTCAGCTGGACCCCTCAGAATTGGGACATACTTACGGAAACTGAGATACCTAAAATGTGGTCTGTTTTAATTCTACAAATATCATGGCAATAATACTAAAATATGTAATATTTATTTTATGTGCTTATATAAGAGAGAACAATGACCTCTCAAGGCTAAAAGCCAAACTTTATATAGTAACAGAATTTATGAAAAATAATTTAATCATGAAATTTGGATATTAACTTAAAATATAAGGCCATGTACACAATTTTGTTTTTAAAATGTGGGAAACTGTAGGTCTGACTTTGTCACATAACATAGGACAATGGGCAATTTAATATCTCCAATTCTTAGGTTCCTTCAATTAAAAAGAAAGGATGAGAACTTCTGGCCAAGATGGCGACTGCCTAGCTGCGCTGCAGATACCGGGGAAAGAAAGATAGATGCAGATCCTAAGGAGAGAGCTGCCCCAACATACCTTAAAAGTGGCCCAACTGAAACTAAGGACAATTGGCGAAACAAGCAAGGGTGATGTTTTCCTGTCAACCGGATACCAGCACAAAGGGGAAGGAGACCAACGCAAAGAAAAATCAACTCCTACCAAATCAGAGAGCCAGAGCCTCAGAGGCCCCCAACACCTCAGCACTGAAGCAGACCAAAAATGAACCCAACATGGCTCAGGGAAATTTTGCGGAAGAGGGGGCAGAAAGAATGTTAGAGTCACATGTTGGGTCATGATTTGCAGAGACATTTATCATACCAATAACTGTGGGCTAACTCCACAATGCATGACCCATTTACATCAACAAGGAGGGTCCAATGGGAGGGGGTAGATCATAGATGAGCCTAAACAATGGTACCAAACTGCCTGTATTTGCTGAAAAGAAAACTAATAAATTAAATTTAAAAAAATAAAAATTAAAAAAAGAAAGGATGAATAAAAAATTATCTGCAGGCATTTTCCATGAAGATTCCATTAACTGTAAATTTAAACAAAATAGATTTTGTTTTCATAATAGAAAAGGTACTGTGCAATCAGTTTAAGAGGTATATAAAGGGCTGGAGGGATGGATTAGCGGTTAAGCGTTTGCCTGTGAAGCCTAAGGACCCCGGTTCGAGGCTCGATTCCCCAGGACCCACGTTAGCCAGATGCACAAGGGGCACATGCATCTGGAGTTCATTTGCAGTGGCTGGAAGCCCTGGCATGCCCATTCTCTCTCTTTCTCTCTCTGTCTGTTGCTCTAAAATAAATAAATTAAAAAATTAAAAAAAGAGGAATATAAACAGTAGCATTTACTTTCCTTGTAGTGAGTTTCTAACGTAATAATATATTCTTATGACCCTGGTACACTATTAGCAATTGCTATAATAAAGCTTCAATGGTTCTAAGAAACAAAAACAATCTAGCATTTACACTTTTAAAAACAAGTACTATGTCACCTATCTTTTTCAGTACAAATTACAAAGTCCTATTACAAATGCTGTTCATTTATTCTTCAGTGTAGGTGAGAATGCTGACTAGAGGGTCAAGAATAGGTCCCCCTAGAGTGATGAATAGAGGGTCAAGCATAGGTCCCCCTAGAGTGAATGAGCTAAGGACAGATGGTACAAAACAGCATAATCTGGAGTCCAAAGGAGAGAGACTCTTATGGCAACTATGTATGGAATGAAAAGTTGTGAGTTTTATAAAGACAGATAATTTCTGGGCTGCTTGAGGTTCATTTAGAAGATTCCGGAGATAACAAGGTCAAAGATACCTGAGATACACCAAATGCCTACTTCTCGGTCCTGACATAACCAAGTAAGGCTACTCAAGTAACATCTTTCAAAGTACAACTCGAAAGTACAACTGTCTGGACAGGCGAGTTGCTGTCTGATTAAAGTATTACTTGCCATGGAGCTATCCATGGTGCTTACTCAGACTTCAGGGTCTCTTCCCTAAAGCTGGTACAAAGCTTTCCTATTTATTATTGCTTCCCTGAGGATCTATCTGACCTGTCCTATGACGATCACGTCAACATCTCAGCCATATATGATTCTGTTTTTCCACTTTCTCTGTGCCCAGACCCAGAACTGCCTTATTTTCTCCTGGCTTGGATCTCCAGCTAATCTGGCTCAACATCCCTCACCCAGAATACCAAAACCCTTTCAACCAACACAATTTAACTTAAGGGAGTTCACTGGCATACTCTGAGAAAAAAAAAAAAATAATAATTAAAGCTATTCAGATTCAAAATTGAAACATGATACATGAATTTTAAAACTTTAGTGTTGTAATTTGTTTACCATTTTAAAATGATTTTAAATTTGACAATGTTTTGATGACTGACTTTGGAACAAGAAAAGGAGTTAATATAGGATTAACATGTAGGTTTCAGGGAATCCATGAATCCCTTGAAACTGTATGATTCTTTAAGCATACACATATTCTATGCAAGAGGATGTGTAGTACTTATCCTTAAAGAGCTGAGAACCAATCATCATCTCAGTAGAGGGTGCCACCTGGCTGAAAAGGTAAAGGCTCTGTGAGCCAAGAACAATCACAAGAATCAACATGACTCTCTTATTTTCTTTCCTCTTATCCTATCAGTCACCATTCTGAGCACTGTTAAAGTCCTAATAAAATTTGGCCCCACACCAAGGCAAAAGAAATGTGTTCTACAATAATTTTCCAGGTATAAAGACTTCCAAATGCTAATAAATACTATGGGTTGGAAATTCTTCCCATTCAACCACAAATTTAAAGATTTGTGAATTAAAGCATACCCCTCACTAGTTCTTCCCCTACCACAACATCTATGACCAAAGAATTCAAGCCTTTATTCTGATTTCATGGAATGAGGTCAAAATGGTTTTGCTTTATCAAAATGATAAGTGGGGAAGGGGCAAGTTTTGCAAAACTGTTTTCCAACAGAATACCTTCAAATCCTATCTAAACAGTCACAGGGATCCCAATACAACCATTCTGTAAAAGTAGCTGTTTAACTTCTAGCCAGTAACACATTTTGTTTTGCCAGATATATCTTTACCCAGAAATCCACATAGCAGATGGTATTAAAAAAAAAAAACAAACCAGTCAAATCAGAAACCAAAAAGATGTCTTTCAGTGATAGCACACATGTCCAACAAACATGCAACCCTAGGTTCCACTGAGGGGGAGGGAAGCTGTGGTGGTTTGATCGGGTGTCCCCCATAAACTTAGGTGTTCTGAATGCTAGGTCCCCAGTTGATGGAAATTTGGGAACTAATGCCTCCTGGAGGGAATGTATTGTTAGGGGCGGGCTTATGGGTGTGATAGCCAGTTTCCCCTTGCCAGTGTTTGGCACACTCTCCTGTTGCTAATGTCCACCTTATGTTGGCCAGGGGGTGATGTCCACCCTCTGCTCATGCCATCATTTCCCCCTGCCACCATGGAGCTTCCCCTCGAGACTATAAGCCAATATATACCCCTTTTTCCCAAAAGCTGCTCTTGGGTCGGGTGATTTCTGCCAGCAATGAAAACATGACTGCGGGACCAAGTAAGATCACTGAAATTCTGGTTCCTAGCACTAAGTATTTTTTTAACTGTATTTTCCTGCTTTTGATATTTGTGTGTCCACACTAGCATTTATTTCTGTTTTTGTAGGTGTATGTGGGTATGCATGCACTTATGCATATGGAGGTCAGAGACTGATGTCAGGTGTCTTCCTTGGTCACTCTCTTATTTTACTGAGGCAGGTTCTCTCACCTGAGCCCAGAGTTCATGGATTCAGGCAGTTTAGCTAGCCAGCTTGCCCACCAGACTCCCTGTTCTGTGTGGTGAGATTATAGGCAGTCGCCATGCCCAACCATGGGTGCTGCAGATCCAAACTCCAGTACCCATGCTTGCACGGCAAGCACCTTGCCAACTGAATGTTATTCCCACCCTCAGGATTTTAAATTTTAATGAGAGAATGAGAAGCAGCTAACCCAGCACTTGAGGTAAAATTTAAGGCCTCTACACTAAGGTGTTTCTGAATTCTTTATTTTTTTATATTCTTATTTATTTGAAAGAAAGAGAAACAGAGAGAAAAGCACACTGAGAAAAACAGAGAGAGAGAGAGAGAGGGAGGGTGCATATGGGCACACCAGGGCCTCCTACCACTATAAACAAACTCCAGACGTGTGTGTCACTTTGTGCATGTGTCTTCATGTAGGTACTAGGGAACTGGATCCAGGGCCATCAGCCTTTACAAGTAAGCGCCTTCAGCCATTGAGCTATCTCTTCAACCTGTTTCTGAATTCTAGATCAATTAAAAGACTTCCTGAAGCCAGTCATGGTGACACACACCTTTAATCACAGCAAGGAGGCAGAGGTAGAGGATAGCTGTGAATTGAGGCCAGCCTGGGACCACATACACATGCCAGGTCAGCACAGACTACAGCCAGATCCTACCCCTAAAAATAAAGACGACTTCCTGAGCACCAAGTGTCTGAACTCAGGCAGCAACTGTCCCTTAAAAATACAACCAAGGGCTGAAGAGATTGCTCGGTGGTTAAAGCACTTGCCTACAAAGCCTAACAACCCGGGTTCAATTCCACAGTACACACATAAAATCAGATGCACAAAGTGGCACATGCATGTGGAGTTTGCAGTGGCTAGATGCCCTGGTGTGTCCATCTTCTCTTCTTGTTTCTCTCTCTCTGCTTACAAATAAAAATTAAAAAAAATCAAAATATCCTGAAATATGTAAATACCCCTTTCATCATACATACTAAAGATTAAGACATTCATATTGATTAATCTCCTTTAAGACCACTCCTGACAAGCTCTGTGCCTACTTGCAAACGTTAAAATGTGCTGAATGGATTTCATTTTGTATTTATTACTAAAACAAATGGAGGGCTATTTTACACTTAGACAGCTGGGTCTAACTTCTCAGAAACTTTCCAATTATTGCCAATTGTTCTCATAAGAAAGCAAACCAATAATGTATTAGTAGGCTAAGCCAACCAAATACAACTGTCAATAACAGAACAAAATCAAAGAATATCTAGACTTGGAATACCCTGTATCAGTGCTAACAGGTGCTGGCCAAGAAAGGCCATTTGAAAAAGTCTGCAGCTGGGCTGGGAGGATGGCTCATGAGTAAAAGTGTTTTCTTGAACAAGTCTGTAAAGATGACAATGAAAGCCAAGTTCCTGAGCTGTCTATACCAGCCTACATGGTAATTTAAAGGCATTTTATTACCCCTGTCTCTCTCAAACCATTATGGAGAGACCAAACTAAAATGCACTCATCCTCTTAACAAGTTCTTCTGTGTGGCATACATTTTCATTTTCTTGAATCTACTTTACCAATTGATTGAACGGGTCTAAAATTCTTCACTAAGCCCAAATTTTCACAGGTATGTGTTATCCCAGAGTTGCATCTCATTTTACAATAAAATTTAAGGTCTACTTTGAGCTACTTTTTGTGTAAGGTCTGATGAGGTTGAGATCAGTTCTTCTGGGGCAGGGATGCTCTACAAGTAAATTAACTAGACCCTCAATACATAATGTTCCTTTTTAACATATAGCTAAAGGATGAAAAGACAAGCTATAGAAAATACTCATAAACCCTCACCTGCTGAAGGGCCCATGTCTAAACATAAAGAGCACTGGGACTAAAGGAGTGTGCCACCACGTCCAGCCTCAAAAATGCTAAAATTTTTAAAAAAAGAAACAAAGAAAAGCTCAAATAAAAAGTAACTGCAAGGCCAGTAAGAATGCAAAGAAATTAGATTTCTCATACATACTGACAGTAATATACAGCCACTTCAGAAAAGTTTTTCGGTTTCTTCACAAACTACATACACATTTATCATATGGGAAATGATACTTCTAGAATTTAGTTGTAGGCATTTATCTCAGAATGTGCAGTCATATCCACAGAAGAACCTCTGTATTCATAGTAGGCTGTAATAACCAAAACTGAAAAACAAACTGTCCAATAGATGGCTGAGTAAACAAATGATAGCAGGGCTGGAGAGATGGCTTAGCAGTTAAGGTGTTTGCCTACGAAGCCGAAGGACCCAGGTTCTATTTCCCCAGGACCCATGTAAACCACATGGACAAGGTGGCACATGCATCTAGAGTTCATTTGCAGTGGCTGGAGGCCCTAGTGCACCCCTTCTCTATCTACCTCCCTCAAATAAATTAAATATTATTTTAAAAATACTCAACATAAACCAATCCAACAGTCTATAAAACATAGGAAGAATGTAGAAATGTGCTGAAAAGGGTAAGGTTAAATACAAGTGGCCATGGCACTAAAAAGGGAGGAGAGGTTGCCCATATCCCCAAACAACTCAATCAAACATTTATTAAGTACTTTGCATTTGTAAAGCATAGTGTTAGAATAAAGGAATTAAAAAGAAAAGGTCAAGCACTTACCTCTAAATTAATGTACATGCTATTAAAGATCTCTGCAAAAATAGCTTCCATTGCTTGCTATGCTGCTCTTCTCCTGACTTTTTTTTTTTTTCCTAGTTAGCTCTGATTCATCCTTGAACCCTCAAGCTCAGTGTCTCTTTGGGGAAACATTCCCTTATTCTTTTTATAAATTTATTTATTTGCAATCAGAAATGGGGGGAGGGGTAGAAAAAGAGAGAGAGGCACATGCCAAATGCATGGCCATGCCAGGGCCTCTTGTGGATGCAAAGGAACTTGACATATGAACTACTGTGTGCACTTGGCTTATATAGGTACTGAGGCATCAAACCGGGGCAGCACAATTTGTAAGCAAGTGCCTTTAACCACTGAGCTATCTCCCCATTTCCACTCTCATTTTCCGTCATTCTTGGATATTTGTTTTCCTCAATGGGCTAAAACCTCCAAAAGGATGTAAGATAGATTTGTGTAGCTCACCACTGCCTTCCCTAACGCAATGCTATGTCTGGCAAATGTGAGAAGCTCAAAATAAATCACAAGATGCAATTGAGACAGTACTAGGGAAACTGAAACAAAAGGATCTTCAATTAGAGATCTTTCACCCTCCACCCCCGCAAAAAAGACAAAGGAGCAGACAATACGTTACTGGAATTCAGAAGACCAAATTATCAACTTCAACCAGAGAAGCCAGTTTACACAAGACAGAAGATTCATGCACAAGATAAAGAATCTTCAAGTTCAAGACTAAACATAACCCAGCCCTTCAGTAGTCAGGACACACAGAAGAATTTAGAAGCAGTTGTCCAAAGTGTTCTTTAGGATGGGCTTGCACTAGGAACACTAGTGCAGCAAAAAAAAAAAAAAAAGTAGGATGTGGTAGGGCACACCTGTAGTTCTGGCTCTGCAGGGGGATCGCGTAAGCTCGTGAGTTTAAGACTAGCAATACAGTGAAAAGTCCCTCTCAGAAATGAATGAATTAAAGGGACACTGATGGCAGTGCAGGCACCAAATAGTAATGTTCTGAATGGGGATGACCATTAATTGAGATGTAAAGAGTGCTGAGAATAAAGAAGAAACAGCTTAACAACTGATTACATAGGAGTATGAAAGGCAGTCAAAATGATTCGGGAGGTTTAACAGTGAGTGATTGGTGAAAGCACTCAACACACAAGTTGAAACTAAGTTCTCTTAGGAGAACGACTGTGCTTCTTAGAAGTGATGGCTGACATCCACACAGATCTGAGACTCGATGCAGGAGAAAAGTCAAGATTGGCAACATGGATGTATGAATTGAGCAGCTAAGGTTGAGTGACCAAGTGAAGTCTCCCAGGGTATAATAGGCTGTAAATGGAAATTATTTAAAATGGTTGATTTCTCTCTTGGCCAATGTATGGTTATCAAATTCTAGCGTCATCCGGACTATGAGCTCCTTGAGAGTACTTCTGATATCCTTGCATTCCCTAAAGTCTATAAGAAAGGCCGTCGTTTTGGACTAATATCAAAAGTGGTGTTTAGAAAGTAGTATGCAAGGTAAAGGGCACTCCTTAAATTACTAAGATGAGTGAATTTAGACAGTTTGAATCATCTACCCAAAACTCTGATTTCCCAAGATCCTAGGACTGAAGAACTGAAAGGCTAGGCTTCACAGCTGTGAAAAACCTTTGAAAATGCTCCCAATGAGACTGGGGCTAAGACAAAACTCTAACTGGAAGTAGGAACTTCAAGATGTTTTTGAATAAAATAAGAAATAATCATTTACCAGGAAAGTGAAACAAATGAAAAAGCTCAATCGTACGCACTATACAAGCTGATCATGTTCAAAAAGCAAAGAACCTTCAGGTGGTGTCTGGTGCAGCATGTCAAGGCTCTAGGTTAGATCCCTAGCACCTGAGGGGTAGGGGGAAGCTGTTCAGATTAACTAATGGATAACCCGAATCTAGATGACAAAATGAAAACAAAATTAACAGTTTGAGACATAGGTTTGTTTGGTTGTTTTTCCCCCTTTTGGTATGAGGGAAGTCACTGGCCTGTTCTAAAATATAACAAAGTGGAGTGATGGGTTGACTAACGTGCTTCAATGCTTGGATGTACAGCATTTCTCTAGTTGCCATTTAAAACTAATGAAAATGTCTGCCAAAATGAGTCAGGGGATTGTTGAGAGCCTCCCCAAAATCACATTTTTTACTGTATTGCCTTTGCAGGGAGGCAGCCTGCCACATAGCTCTAGCCCTGAAACAAGTGCTGTCTTAGGTGTCTTTGGACAGGTGAGTATGTTTGTGCACAGAATCAGAGAACAGAAAAGAAGCCAGTTGGAGTTTTAAAAGACTTTAGGACAAAGCTATAATGCAATTAACACTCTCTGCAGCAGAAAGCTTTCCATAATTCTAAAAGATGGTCAACCAGTCTCTACCTGCTTGCTTCCTTATTTCCAACAGCAACAAAAGAATCCTGGGTAAGCTAACCACTCTGAGTCCAACTGCTAAAATTTGTTATAAACCCCTCCGGAGTTAATTCCAGCAACTTTTACTGTCTTTCATGGGGGAATGTAGTGAAAGGTTTGTTTTGTTGTGTGGGTTAAAAACAAACAAACAAACAAACAAACAAAACTGGTATTACTTCTTGGCAAGTCAATACATTCCCTTCTTTCCATAATGGGGAAGCCTAACCTTTCCTCTTCTCCTCCAATGTTTTTTGCTCTTCCTAAAGAACAAAACGAATATGAGACACACACTCATATGAAGCTCCTCTAGTCTCACAGCTGAGACCTCCGGAGCGGAGCCCAGCCAAGGGGCTGAAACAGGCACACACAATAGGAAGGGTTGCAGCCGGTAAGATATCCCCCCCACCCCAGCCAGGAAGCGAGCAGCTCCAGCAGGTGCCCAGGTGCTAGGAGGTGACAGAGAACAGACACACAGCCGTGACCCCGGCAGCTGAGAGGCCACGGGAGACAAGGAGCCCGCACCTTTCCCCGCCAGCGCCCGGGGCAGCTCGAGCGGACGCTCGGTCCCCGGCCGGCCCTGACGCTCCCGAGGCGGGGAGCTCGGCCCCCGAGAAGCGACCTCGCGGAGGCGGCGGGGGCGGCTCGGAGACACGCGTGGCCGCGCGGCTGGGGCACAAGCCGGGACGGAGCTCGACCTGCCGCCCGCCGGCCGCCCCGGGAGCCCGCACCCGCGGGGAACTCCCCGAGCTGCGGACGCCCCGGGCTCCCCGTCTCCGCCGCCGCCGTGCACCGCCCCTCACGGTCCAGCCCGAGGCCAGCGCACGGGTGTGGCGTCCAGGAGGCTCGCGCCTCAGGACGGAAAGGCTGCAGGGGGAGCGCCCCGGCCCGCACGCGTCCCCGGCAGGTCACTCACCGAGAGGACGCTCATGCGGATTGGGGTCTCCAACAAGCACGCCATCTTGAGCCTTCCCACCCGGCTAGTGCCGGCGCCGGCGCGGAGCCGGCACTTTCGACAGCCACCTATGGGGACACCGGCGAGAGCCTCGGCGGAAAACCAGACCCGGCCCACCAGAACCGACTACGCGCTGGACGGCGCTCGAGCACCGGAAGGAGCCGGCCGAAGGGCGAGGGAAGGGGAAGGGCGCCAGGCGCCCGCTTACGAATCGTCCTCTCAGAAACAGCAGCTACTCTCGGCTGGGGTCGGAGGTGGGCGTGGTCAGAGGTCTGCGCACGCGCACAGACCTGCCGGCCCCACCTTCCGCTCGCGCAGGGGGCGGAGCCTCGCCCTGGCGCGGCGAGCTGTCCAGATTGATAGATGACACTTGCCTAGAGAGAGGGTGGTAGGTGGCGATGTCTCGGTACTTTCAAGTTCGGTTTTGCGTTCAGTGTCTCGCTCTGCACCAAGCTCCTAGCGTCATTACTTTCTCCATTTTATAGGCGGAGAAACTGTGGTCTCGTAACCAGGTCGTCTTGCCACCCGGAAGGTTTGTTTCCCAGCCCGGCGATGAAGTGTGACTTGCTTCCAGCCTTGTGTGATGCTCTGGAGCTGCGAAGGCCTGGATTTAATCCGTGCGACTTCAGATACCCTCGTGACCTTGAGCAGGTTACTCAGCCTCTTATATTTCAGATTTCTCAACTGTAAAATGAAGGCTAATGAGATGAGTCAATACACACAAAGTAGTTCCAACATGCCTAGGCGAGAAAGCCTTTCAGTATATGTGTTAGCAGTTTTCTAACCTCTGAATCAAATGGGGAAAAAATGGGTCAAGTATCTGAATGTTTCATACTAAAACAGGTTAAAGTCGCGCTTCACTAAAATCTTTCACTTTCCTTCTTATTTTCCTTTGCACTTTGGTTCTAAATTCATTGTAGCATTTATCACCCTTGTTTATGCCTCAGTTTTCCATAAAATGTTGAGCTGTTGGGAGGCAGGGATTTTATATTAGATAATTGTTCAGTTATAACACTGTTTCCTAAACTTAAGTAATATGCACCCTATCTGCACAATATTTCCCTATCTGCCCCCTGTGATGGTGATTATTCATTCAGTAGTTTTCTTCACTGCCAATATCAGGTCATTTAAAAAAAAACTTTAGTTTCACGTTAAAGCATAAAACTATGAAATCAGGCTGGAGGGATGGCTTAGTGGTTAAGGCGTTTGCCTACAAAGCCAAAGGACCCAGGTTCAATTCCCCAGGACCCACGTTAGCCAGATGCACAAGGGGGCGCAAGCGCCTGGAGTTCATTTGCAGTGGCTGGAGGCCCTGGCATGCCTAGTCTGTCTGTCTATCTGTCTCTCTCTCTCCTGTCTTTCCCTCTTTCTCTGTCAAATAAATAAATAAATGTGAAATCGAGTTTGTATCTCTGCTTTTTTTCTAATACACATTAACATTCATGACTACAAGACAGTTTTAAATGTCTATCCAGCACATAACATTATGTCATAAAACACAACCAAGCGGGGCTGGAGAGTTGGCTTAGTGGTTAAGGCGCCAGATGCACAAGGTGGTCCATGCATCTGGAGTTTGTTTGCAATAGATAGAGGCCCTGTCATGCCCATTCTCTCCCCTCCTTCCCTCTCTGCCTCTCCCTCCCCCCTTTTTCTCTCAAAAAAAATGAATAAAATAATTTTAAAAAAATACCACCAGGCAGAAGCAAATTCTTTGCACATAGCACTTGAAAGTATCAGTTGATTTTTCACTGGCCAATTGTGTGATAGTCATACCTGTATAAGATCTATCCTTCATCCATTAGCTCAAGCAATACATCTAGGAAGCCCTTTCCCCCAAGGATAAGTTGGGTGACTCTTCACCTCATAGCTTCACACATGAGTAAGTAATTGCCTGTGAGGTAGCATTCCCAACACTATATTGTAATTGCAGAGTGCTTTTTGTTTGTTTGTTTGTTTGTTTGTTTGAGGTAGGGTCTCACGCTAGCCCCAGTTGACCTGGAATTCACTATGTAGTCTCAGGATGGCCTCGAACTCCCAGCGATCCTCCTACCTCTGTCTTCCGAGAGCTGGGATTAAAGGCGAGCGCCACCACACTCGGCAGCACTGCAGAGGGCTTTTTAAAAGGGGCTATTTACTTCTTTGTATTATACATACCAAGAAGACTCCAAGAATTTTATCTTCTTGATCTTTGATCACAGTGCCTAGCATTGTCCTGTTTTAAATGCTTGCAGAATGAATATATACACACACACACACACACACACACACACACACACATATATATATACATATATATATATATATGTATGGGGGGGGGGTGTGCATGTGTTCATATGTGTGCTTGCAATATGTGTGTAGAGGGTGTACATGCAGAGGCCAGGGATCCAAGTTACATGTTTTCCTCAATTATTGTCCAATCTTTTTTTAAAAATTGTGGAACATGGGATCTCACACTGAACCAGCTAGATAGCTAGCCATGAAGCCATAAGGGTTCTTCTGTTTCTACTCCCTCTGCTGGGATTTTAGGTGCATACTGCATTTCTCTGTGGGAGTTGGGGCTATAGACTCAGATCTTCATGCTTATACAGCAAGCACATTATACCCTGAGCCATCTCCCCAGATCTGAATAGACTGTTTTGCTTAACTTAGTCTGGAACAAAGAAGTGAGTGCAGGCAGTTTATTTGGGAGGTGTCCCAAGGGAACAGAACTGGTGAATCAGAAAGATAAAAGAATGAAGAGAAAGTTGATATAAGGATCAGCTATTGAGACCACTGTTTGCTCCTCAAGGACAACTGAGAAATACACAAAATGTTTCTTTGGATTCTCTATCTTGAGGCTGGAGCATTTGTCTGCCACCACAGTGATTGAGGCTTTCGCCAGGGCTCTTTAGCTTGCTGCCATCCTATATTGTATTTATGCACAGAACAGCTAAAAGAATTGCAGGTAGAAAGAGTCTACAGGTTTGCCCTTGTAGTGGAAGGCAGTCAGCATAAGTCTGAGTTCAGGTATTGCAGTTGTGGCTGAAATGGAGCTCAAGGCAATAGAAAGGTGACTGAAGGTAGCCAATATCTCTGCTCACCAGGCTCTCCTGTTTTATTTCCACAAGGCTGACACATCCATTTTACTGGAAGGAAGCACTAAATTGCAAATCCCTAAGCTTTAGCAGTTAAGGCACTTGCCTGCAAAGCCTAAGGACCCAGGTTCAATTCCCCAGTACCCATATAAGCCAGATGAACAAGGTGCCACATGCATCTGGAGTTCATTTGCAGTGGCTAGAGGTCCTGGGGCACCCATTCCCCCATTCTCTCCTCCTTTCTCTCAAATAAATAATTTAATTAAATCCTAAGTTTGGGATATCAGAAATCTTGTGCCAAGCTCAACTTTTCTACTAAATAACAGTAGGCACTGATCTGGAAGCTTCCTCCCCATTGACCATCAATATTATAATGCTGATAAGAGCTTTGCAGCCTGTTCGAGGAGAAAAGTCGTCAACAGTCTTAGCCAGCAGTGGACCCTGCAATCTTTAAGACTAAACAACCAGGCCACATGTGCAAACTGGCTCCATGGTGGCATGTCTGTTATGAGGAAAAACCAACTGCCCTCTGATTGGATTTGAGGCCCACTCCATGGGAGGGATTCATACCTGGCTCTGAAATCTTAATCAAAAGCCTATGGCTAGCAAGGTCATAAGCCCTATTATGCCCACCAAACTAACCCCTAAATTCTTATATTTATATGCTAAATATTAATGCTACCCTCACTTCTGGTTAGAGAAGATTGTGGTGACAACTGGAAAGACTCAAAACTCATCAAAGTTCTGAGCAGAAAAGACAGTGGAGTGTTCAGCACTGAGACATCTCTGTCATACCCCTCAAGGCTCAGGGACCATTGCAGCAGTGACATAAAGAATGTAAGAGCCAAGTCGGGCGTGGTGGCGCATGCCTTTAATCCCAGCACTCGGGAGGCAGAGGTAGGAGGATCACCATGAGTTCGAAGCTACCCTGAGACTACATAGTGAATTCCAGGTCAGCCTGAGCTAGAGTGAAACCTTACCTCAAAACAAACAAACAAACAAAAAATGCAAGAGCCAAAGAAAAGGGTTCTCCCTTTTCTTTTCTTTTTTTTGCAATACTGTCTTATAAACACAAAGTGATAGTGCTGTTCATGACCTCACAATGGCTGACACTGCTTACATAAGACCTGCATAAGAGGAGGGGAAAATGATGGCATAAAAATAGAACAGGAACTAGTTGGAAAGAAGAAGTTATTCAGTAGAGGAGAGTATGGAGGTTGGTGGAAGGGGATTATGACCATGGTATATTGTGTATATGTATGAAGGTTGTCAGTAAAACATTAAAATAACTTTAGGCACAATTTGACTCTAAGTAAAAGTTAAATAGAGGGTTATGGGAAAATTTTTCTTCTGCTTCTGGGTTACAACATCAGTTGCATGTGGCACTGCACAGAGGAGGGAGAAAGCTACACTCACTTCGGTGGTGTTGCATTAACTTCCTTGGGGAGACACGAACAAACATCTACGCATCCCAGATAGGTCACCTAAAACAAACCAAAGAAATGTTCCACCTAATGCTAGCCTGATAAACCAATGTGTTTATTAGTTGGGTTACCTACCAGGGCATGGGTAAGAGGTTACCTACAGGAACATGTACAACTTAAAACCACCTGCACCATCCAAGAAAAGTCTGTCCCCCAACAATCTTTAACTGCTTATATGTCCTTATGGAGGGGTCTTGAGGGAGCCATTGTATGATGCTTTGTGCATCTCATGAGGTCCCCCTCCCCTCTACAAGGGAATGTTGTGAGGGTCTCCTGTGGGTAATCACAGCAGCTTTGATTTCAAGACAAGGGCCATGCCATTGCCAGAGGATAGGGTTCCACAGCACCTACCAACAAGAATGAAACTTCTCCCTGGATTGTAGCAGTATAATTTCTGAAAAAACAATAACCAAATAGAAACATAGAAGAGGAAGTAAGTAGCCAGAAAGAAATCAAAAAAGTCTTTATAATAAAGCCATATATTTTTAAAATATTTATTTATTTATTCATATTTGACAGAAAGAGAAAGAAATAGAGGTAAAGAGAATAGACACATCAGGGCCTCCAGCCACTGCAAATGAACTCCAGATGTGTGTGCCCCATTGTACATCTGGCTAATGTGGGTCCTGGGGAATTGAGCCTGGGCCCTTTGGCTTTGCAGGCAAACACCTTAACCACTAAGCCATTCCTCCAGCCCTAAAGCCATATTTTTAAAAAATAGAAACATGCCTAATGTAAAAGTAGGAAAGCTTAAAATTTGGAAAGACAGGTGTAAAGAAATTGCTGAATAGCTTCCAAATGGACTTTGAAGAAATTTTTTTTAAAAGATTGAAAAAGGAGCTGGAGAGATTTCTCAGTGGTTAAGGCACTTGTCTGCAAAGCCTAATGACCCAGATTCGATTCCCCAGTACCCATGTAAAGCCAGATGTACAAAGTGGTGCATGCATCTGGAGTTCATTTGCAGTGGCAAGAGGCCCTGGCATGCCCATTCTCTCTCTCTTGTCTCTCCTTCCCTCAAATAAATAAATAAATAGAAAAAAGAGGAGAATCTTTAAATAAACAAAAAAATAGGAAAGGGACTAGTAGGTATATAAGAGATATAGTGCAGTTCAAACTAGGAAACAAACTAACAAAGGTAGATAAATATAGTACAGTTCAACAGATACTAACTGCAGGTTTACTCATGCGCACACTGAATTGGGACAGACAAGGATAGATGACTGGGAGAGGTTGGATAATTTGCTTAAGTTTTCTCAAGGATAAGAGGCTGTGGTGACACACATTTTAACCCCAGCACCAGGAGACAGAGGTAGGAGGATTACCAGGAATTCAAGTTCATAGTGAATTCCATGTCAGTGTGGGCTATCTTGTAAAACAAAAAAAAAAGAAGCAGAATCAGGGGCTGGTGAGATAGCTCAGCAGTTAAAACTGTTGCTTACAAAGCCTGCTGGACTGGGTTCATTTTCCCAGGAGCCACATAAAGCTAGATGCGCTAAGTGGCACACACATCTGGAGTTCATTTGCAGTGGCAGGAGTCCCTGGCATTCCCATACTCACTCTTTCTGTCTTCCTCTTTATCTGTCTCTCTCAAACAAATATGTTTTTTTAAAAAGAAACTGAATCTATCTGGCCACAGGTTTTCCTGTCTCAAGTCTTTGCAGAGTCCCACAGTCTTGTGAAACCTGTAGGACTCTCCCAGATGGAACTATTGAGTACTCACATAAGAGCCAGCCAATTAAGGAAAGTCTATGAGGGCTGTGCATTGGGAAATAAAGCATCCAGAATGCATCAGGTGCATGGAGCATGCAATATGTATACAGATGCTTAAGGCACAATGAAAATTTTAAGTCTTATTAAAACTCATGGTAAAGAAAAAGTAGGGCTAGAGAAAATTCTCAGTGGGTAAGGTGCTTGCCTGCAAAGCCTAATGGCCCAAGTTCAATTCCCCAGTACCTACATAAAGCCAAATGCACACAGTGGTGTATGTATCTGGAATTCACTTGCAGTGGCAAGAGGGACATGCCCATTCTCTCTCTCTTTCTCCTTCTCCTTCTCCCTCTCACTCTGTCTCTCTACTTGCAAACAAATATTTAAAAAAAGAAAAATGAAATACTTTTTTTTAAGAATTGCATTATTGGGCTGGAGAGATGGCTTAGCGGTTAAGCGCTTACCTGTGAAGCCTAAGGACTCTGGTTCGAGGCTCGGTTCCCCAGGACCCACGTTAGCCAGATGCACAAGGGGGCACACGCGTCTGGAGTTCGTTTGCAGAGGCTGGAAGCCCTGGCGCGCCCATTCTCTCTCTCTCCCTCTATCTGTCTTTCTCTCTGTGTCTGTCGCTCTCAAATAAATAAATAAATAAAAATTTTTTAAAAATTGCATTATTGCCGGGAGTGGTGGTGCACGCCTTTAATCCCAGCACTCAGGAGGCAGAGGTAGGTGGATCACCGTGAGTTCAAGGCCACCCTGAGACTACATAGTGAGTTCCAGGTCAGCCTGGACTAGAGTGAGACCCTACTTCAAAAACCCAAAAAAAAAAAAAAAAAAAAAAGAATTGCATTATTAGTGGGTAGAGTGCTTGCATAGCATATACAGGCCTGTGGTTCAATCCTCACCATGGCAAAAAATTGAATCACTGATATGACAAAATACCAATTTACAAATACAGATGATGGAATTAGAAAATGACCATTTGATGACCTTATGAATTCCAATTGTTTTGGGGAAAAATCATCAATGGCTGCTAAAAGTAATTGGTAAAACCATAAGGAGAAATAGGACATTTGCAGTCTCTTCAAAGGGTACTAATGATCTTTTCGTTGAAGTGGTGGTAATATCCCCAGTAATGTGATGGATGTGATATGAGGCACTGAGAAAGACACAATACCACTTTGGCAGTATTCCTGCCAAAATGTGGGATTACAAATGGTCTAAGCATGAAGAAACACCCAACATACTCTGTCTGTGAGACATTCTACCAAGAAGTATACTTTACCTTTCAAAAAAGTCATGAAAGGGCTGGAGAGATGGCTTAGCAGTTAAGGCACTTGCCTGTGAAGTCCAAGGATCCAGGTTCAGTTCCCTAGGACCCATGTAAGTCAGATGCACAAGGTGGCACATGCATCTGGAGTTACTTTGCAGTGGCTGGAGGCCCTGGTGTGCCTATTCTTTCTATCTGCCTCTTTCTCTCACTCTCAAATAAATAAATAATACATTTTTTTTTAAAGTCATGACAGACAAAACTTGAGGAATTGTTCCAGTTTGGGGGAAACTGAAGTGATATGATAAGTCAATACACCTTGTAAGCTAGGATTGAATCTTGGACAAGGGAAAACATTTTTTTCTCTTGTTATTAATGTCATCAATGGGAAAAATGACAAAATTTGAATAAAACCTGTATATAAGGTATAATTGTTCATCTTGGTTTTATTATTGTACTGTAGTTTTATTTTTATTATTGTATTGTAGTTATATTATTGTTTATGATTGATATGAAAAGAAACATTTTGGGGGAAAACACAATGAAAAATTGAAGAGGATCACTGCAGATTACTCAAACACTTTTCCTTCAATAATGACAAAGGAGCTCATTTAGAGAATTTTAACAAAAACTAGAGAATTTAGCCAAGAATCCTCTGAATTAATTCATTTGAATATATATGTGGGCATTACAGTTAGTTTCTAGTTGCTGCAGAAAACACCTGATCAGTGCTGGAGGGATGGCTTAGTGGTTAAGGCACTAGCCTGCAAAGTTAAAGGACCTCCAGGTTCGATTCCCCAGGAGGACCCACATAAGTCAGATGCACAAGGTGGCACATGCTTCTGGAATTCGTTTGCAGGAGCTAAAAAGGCCCTGGCATGCCCATTCTCTCTCTGTCTACCTGCATCTCTCTCCTTCTCTCTCTGCCTCTTTCTCTCTCAAATATAAATAAAAATAAAATATAGGGCTGGAGAGATGGCTTAGCAGTTAATCGCTTGCCTGTGAAGCCTAAGGACCCCGCCCGGCTCAAGGCTCAATTCCCCAGGACCCACATAAGCCAGATGCACAAGATGGCACATGCATCTAGAGTTCGTTTGCAGTGGCTGGAGGCCCTGGCGCACCCATTCTCTATCTGTTTGTCACTCTCAAATAAATAAATAAAAATAAACAAACAAACAAACAAAAAATATATATATATATATAAAGAAAACACCTGATCAAAATCACCTCATGGGAGGAAAGGGTTTATTTTGGCTTACAGACTTGAAGGAAGCTCCATGAAGGCAGGGGAAAGTGATGGCATGAGCAGAGGGTGGACATCACCTCCTGGCCAACATCAGGTAGACAGCAGCAACAGGAGTATGCCAAGCACTTCCAAGGGGAAGTTGGCTATAACACCCATGAGCCCACTGCCAATAATATTGCCTCTGGGAGGATCCAGTTCCCAAATTGCCACCAGCTAGGGACCTAAGCATTCAGAACGCATAACTTATTGGGGACGCCTGAATCAAACCACTACAGTGGGGATCTACTTTGTGACAGATACTGTGCCCAGGTGTGAGAATACAGTTTTGACCCACTAAGGATCTATTCCCTGTCCTCACAGAGTTGTTAAGCAAGAGATAAAGAGAGAGATGGTTCAAATGAAGGGTGATAAGCCAGAGGGTGGGGGATAAGGGAACACCTACAAGGAAACCTTACCAGTACTGTAGCCATTTGGAGAAGCAAAGGTGACAATTTAGACAAAGTAATTCAAATTTTTTCCCCCATTTATAGTATAGAAGTCAAACATGGAAGTTATCAACCTACAAACAAAAGATATTGCTGGTTGATTATTTTTATTTCTGCTAAAATCAGAAATTCTACAAAATGTGTGATAAGTTTAAGATTCAGAGATTAAACACAGGACTATTTTATGCACGTGTGATATGCTCCTTCATTCACCCAGTTTTACCCCTACAGTAAGTCCCTTTGCAATTTACTGCTAGCTTGTGCTGCCATCAGGTGGTGGTGGTGGGTATCAGAATCACTTCACTCAATTAGAACATAAAGGTATCAGGGGTGAAATACTTTTTCTAATGATTTATTTATCTATAAACTGACTTGAAAACATTGTTTCTGAATTCTGTCCCCACAGCTTACTTCATGAAGGGTATTGTTCAGCATCACTCTACGAGGCAGACCCTTTTGAATTTCTCTCTCTCCATTTACGTACGTACAGGTATATTGATTTTCCAGGGAGGGTCTCGCTCTAGCCCAGGCTGACCTAGAATTCACTATGTAGTTTTAGGGTGGCCTCAAAGTCATGGAAATCCTCCTACCTTTGCCTCCCTAGTGCTGGGATGAAAGGCATGAACTACCATGCTGGGCTGAACTACTCTATACTGAGTTCTCTGCAACACACTCTATACCCTTACTCCACTCTTTTTTGTTTTGTTTTACACCACTATTTTTTTTTTTTGTAAAATATGTCGTACGTTTATTGTTTTATTTGTAAGGGGAGAGAGAGGGAAAATATGAATATGAATGCCAGGGCTTTTACGTGCTGCAAATGAACTCAAGATGAATGTAACACTCTCCTTATGTCTTCATGTAGGCACTGTTACACCACTATTTTAAAAAATTTTTATTTTATTTTTATTTACTTGAGGGGGGCAGGAGAATTGGCTTAGCAGTTAAGTGCTTGCCTGTGAAGCCTAAGGACCCCAGTTCGAGGCTCGATTCCCCAGGACCCACGTTAGCCAGATGCACAAGGGGGCGCACACATCTGGAGTTTGTTTGCAGTGGTTGGAGGCCCTGATGCACCCATTCTCTCTCTCTCTTTCTCTGCCTCTGTCTCTCCATGACTGTCTCTCTCAAATAAATAAATAAAAATAAAGAGAGAGAGAGAGAGAGGGAGGGAGGGAGAGAGGGAGAGAGGGGCAGATATATAGAGAGAATGGGAGCGCCATGGCCTTCAGCTACTGCAAACAAATTCTAGCTGCATGCACCACCTTGTGCATCTGGCTTGTGTGGGTCCTGGGGAATTGAACCTGGGTCCTTTGGCTTTGCAGGCAAGCACCTCAACTGACAAGTTATTTCTCCAGCCCACTCTTTTTTATTAGATTGGGCCTTATTATTTTTAGCTTAGATGGGTCTTGAATTCATATGGAAGCCAGCCTGACCTCTAACTTGTGATGTTCCTCTTGCCTCAGCCTTTGGAATGCTGGGATTACAAGTGTGCACTACCATGCCTGACTTATGCCCCATTTTCACTCAACCACCTTTTTAAAAAAAGTTTTTTTATGAGTGGGAGAGAGAATTGGCATGCCGACGCCTCTAGCCACTGTACTCAACCTCCAGATGTGTGTGCTACCTCATGCGCATGTGTGGCCTCGTGCACACGCGGCACATTGTGCAGCTGCCTTATGTGGGTTCTGGGGAATCAAACCTGGGTCCTTAGGCTTTGCAGGCAAGCACTTCAACCACTAAGCCATCTCTCTAGCCCCTCACCTGCCTTTTAAACACAGTTTGTCCGGAGTCCCTTAGTTTTGTTCAACAATTATTTAGTTGGATTTCATTGCCATTTTTTTTTCCCCGAGAACAACCCATGGGTACTGTCTCCCTAGCCTTCTTTCTATGATTGACCATGTCTGCTTGATGTCTTTTATATGAATGACATATTGTTTGGTACAAAGCATTTATTTTTTTAAAAAAAATATTTATTTATGAGAGAAAAAGAGAGATGGGGAGTAGGTAGAGAGAATGGGTATGTCAGGGCCTCTAGCCATTGCCAATGAACTTCAGATGCATGCATCTCCTGGTGCATTCTGGCTTTACATGGGTACTAGAGAATCAAGCCTGGGGTCCTTAGGCTTTGCAGGCAAACACCTTAACCCCTACAAAATATTTCTCAAACCCAATTGCTTTTGATGTTTCAAAATTAGATTTAGAGTTCAAAATCCAAAATTAGGACAAATTTAAAGGTCTGTCTTGGCTTTTGCATTTCTAGAAGTGGGCAACATCTACTATAAAATATGAATATTCCAATGAGCTGAGAGAGGAGGTGTGATTTATAAATAGAAAAGGGCCAAGGAAAGCAGAAAGAGAGGATGAAAAGCAAATTAGTCACTTTAACGTTTATTTTCCTTGTACAGGTTACAACAGGATATTCCTTAGGCCCTTTAAAAATCTAGAAATGAGAAACAGCCGCGTGGGTCCTGTGGGCAGTGCGCCTTCTCCAGAGCTGCAGCTTATTGACCCTGCGCCAACGCGAGTCGGGTTCATGATGATGCACAGCTGAAGGGACTGAGTGCGCTAGGGAGGAAACTCTAGAAACTATTGCTATGGAGGGGAAAAAGAGAGAGAAGGAACAGCTCTGTAAACTCTTTATTGGTGCCTTAAACTTTGAAACCGCTGAAGAAACTTTGAGAAACTACCAAGAGCAATGGGGAAAGCTCACGCGCTGTGTGGTAATGAAGGATCCTTGCAAGCCAAAGACCAAGAGGATTTGGTCAGGTAACTTTCCTCATCCATGGCTGGGGTAGATACTGCCATGGTTGCAAGGCCTCATTCCATTGATGAGAGAGTTGTTGAGCCAAAATGCAGTTGCCAAAGAAGAAAACCTGGAGCCCATGGGACTGTGAAGAAACTGATTGTTCGTGGAATTAAGGAAGATACAGATGATGTTAAATTTGTATGTTTCAGGTGACATGTGAAAGATTTTTAAAGATTTCTCTCAACGTTTTGAAAAGCTATTAGCCAGGATCATGGTGTGATAAGACATAACGTTTTTCCTTTAAAAAAAATTTAAGTGTGTGTGTGTGTGTGTGTGTGTGTGTGTGTGTGTAGCATTAAGAAGCTGTTGTACATTTATGATTTAATAATAAAATAATTCTAAAGGAAAAAAGTCTAGAAATGGCTTAGTTGAGGATTTAGCTATTATTTCTTATATTATTTTTATTTTATTTATTTATTTGGTTAGTTAGTTTTTCGAGGTAGGGTCTTGCTGTCGCCCAGCAAGACCTTAAGTTCATTATGTAGTCTCAGGCTGGCCTTGAACGGCGATCCTTCTATCTCTGCCTCCCAAGTGCTAGGATTAAGGGTGTGTGCTATTTCTTATATTCTTGATTTGTTCTTGAGGTAGGGTCTCATTCTAGCCCAGGCTGACCTGGAATTCACTCTGCTAGGATTAAAGATGTGTACCACCATACCCAGTTTATTGAATTCTTTAACATTAAAAAAAAAGTATTTGTAAGGAGAGAAAGAAGAGAGAGAATGGGCATGCCAGGTCCTTTTGCAGCACACAGCAAACTCCCGACACATGTGCCAACTTGTGCATCTGGCTTTATGTGAGTCCTGGGTAATTTAACACAGGCCTGCAGGCTCTGTAATCAAGTGCTTGTAACCACTGAGCCATCTCTCTTGCCCCAGATCAAATAAACAATTTTGAGTTAATCTTAGCACAAGTAACTCCATTTTGGTTTAGTCTGTTAGAGCTAATGCAAGAGCTCAACTCAAACCAATGCCCCCTAGAAATTTTATTTATAACAGATTATGCATGTTTTGGCAAAATTACCACCAGACTAGGGCTGGAGATATGGCTCAGTGGTTAAGGTGCTTGCCTGCAAAGTCTAAGGACCCAGGTTCAATTCCCCAGTACCCACGTAAAGTCAGATGCACAAGGTGGTGCATGCATCTGGAGCTCATTTGCAGCAGCTAGAGGCCCTGGTATGCCCATCCTGTCCCCTGTTCCTCTGTCTGTGTCTCTTTCTACTTACAAATAAAATATTAAAAAACTCCCTCATCTGCTTCTTTCTTTCTCTCTCAAATAAATAAAATAAAATAACGGGGGGTTGGAGAGATGGCTTAGTGGTTAAGATGTTTGCCTGCAAAGCCTAAGGACCTAAGTTTCATTCACCAGAACCCACGTAAGCTAGATGCACAGGATGGCACATGCATCTGGAGGTCGTTTGCAGTGGATAGAGGCCATGGTTTGCCCATTCTCTCTCTTCCTCCCTCTGTCTCTCTATCAGCTTCTTTCTTTCTCAAATAAAATAAAAACCACTAGAATAGTATTGTGTCATATCAGGAGGCTTATGATGTAGATTTATCAATTTCTAGCAAGGTCAACTTTATAGTTGCTGGGGGTCTCCTGGTGGTTTCATGATCTTGGCATATTTCTCAAAGAATTGAAAGAAGACAACAGTTAGAAAAGTGGGAAATCATTATCCAGAAGCAAAGAGGAAGTATGGATCAGATAGACTGCCAGAGAGCAGCGTGCTCCCTTGGTTACAGTACTCAAGAGCTCCTGCTACCGTTTGAGCTTCTGTTATGAGTTCTAGGAGACAAAGGAGCTGGTTGGGAGGGCACATAGTGTAGGTGCTTCTCTATCTGATTTCCGGGTTGGATTATGTAAGCCTCCCTCTACTGTGCACATCCTTTCCCATGATGCATGTAATTTGTTTAAGCACATCCATGCCCAGTCATATACAGGCATAAGATAGTAAGTAGGGGATTTTCCCTAACAGTTCACTTAGAGGGTACAGTTTGCCTTACTGTGCATACACCCAAAACCAGTCCAGACTGGACCACATCCTTCCCTCAGTCACCAATCCAGTTCCTGGATATGTTCCAGGACTTGTTTGAATGGAAACTGGCCACCAAAAGGGAGTTACCAAGGGTTTACCAACTCTGTCACTGTTTGGAGTGAGGTGTGCATGCAGCTTGATGTAGAAGGGGTCCCAGTTTGCAAGCGCATTGTTAGGGAACAGGTGAGTGTGTAGCTCAAGCCAAGTAAGGGTCTAGGTTGCAAGGCCGTCCTTATGCTTGTCTGCCTCATGATCACTCTGTGCCTGCCAGGTTCTCTGATTTGAAATTCTTATTTTTTCTCCTTATGAATAGCAAATACCTTTTGAAAAGATACTTTATACTACATGTATCCTTATATAAGTGCTGGGTTTTGTAGTACATACCTAAACTCTGCCTAAAAATAAAAACAGCCGGGCGTGGTGGCGCACGCCTTTAATCCCAGCACTTGGGAGGCAGAGGTAGGAGGATCGCCATGAGTTCAAGGCCACCCTGAGACTACAGAGTTAATTCCAGGTCAGCCTGGACCAGAGTGAGACCCTACCTCAAAAAACCAAAAAAAAAACAAAAAAAATAAATAAATAAAAACAAATAAAAAAGATGGAGGGAGGGAGGAAGAGAAGAGAGAGAGAGAGGGAGGGAGGGAGAGGGAAAGAGGGGGAAAGGCTGATTGTGGGGAACTAGCACTATGATTTCTGCATGAAAATACTACCTGTTCATAAGCCCTAGGGGAGTAACAACTACTATTGTCTGGGTAAAGGCATATACTGTGCCCACCAAACTGCCCTCTAAGCACTTATGTTTATGCCCATATATTAATGCTGTTCTCACTTGTGATTAGAGAAGCTTCTTTTTTTTGGATAAACAAGTTTATTTGTAAATTTAGTCAACATACATAATTGACCTAAAAACTTCAATAGGATAAATTTAAAAACCACTTGGAAGGCCACCTCTATAAAAGGGATTTCCCCAGGACAGTTACCAGATGTAACCCTGACCCCATAACATCTTAAGTGGCAGAGGTCCAATAACCTGGAGCTATGCTCCTCCCCAACACATTCATACTAAAACTCCACAGAAGGAACCTTGAATTCCTTAGGAAGGTGGGAAAAATAAACAAAGATCCTCAAACCTAGGTATGAGACAACACCACAATGAAAAGCTGCACAAACTAGTCTAGAATATTAGTAACAAATGCTGGTGTGAATAACTTATTTATTTTAGAGCCCTTATAAATAAAATCCCCCCATTAGTGTATGCATTATCAGCTAGAGGATTAGTTAACACGTGGTAGAATGAGGATTTATTCAAGGTATAATACGCATAGCATCTTACTACTATGAAAACAAGTGCAGTCTAGTTAGAGGAAAACCAACTGGACTCTAAATTACACACACCTTAATGGCAAGACTTCCCACCACTTGTGAATGTAAAACACTTAATTTGAAAATGTTGGGTTTGGAGAGATGGCTTAGCGGTTAAGCGCTTGCCTGTGAAGCCTAAGGACCCCGGTTCGAGGCTCGGTTCCCCAGGTCCCACGTTAGCCAGATGCACAAGGGGACGCACGTGTCTGGAGTTCGTTTGCAGAGGCTGGAAGCCCTGGCGCGCCCATTCTCTCTTTCTCCCTCTATCTGTCTTTCTCTCTGTGTCTATCGCTCTTAAATAAATAAATAAAAAATTTAAAAAAATTATTAAAAATGTTGGCACTACAATAAATAAAATAGCTATTATATATTCACATAGTGTATTCTATAGCTGCCAGGTTTACTTTCTTTTTTCTTTTTCTTTTTCTTTCTTTCTTTTTTAGGAAACTGTAAGTTACACTGTATCTTCAACCCTTGAAAAGCCCACATTCTATCACAGTGATGTATGGTCATACTTAACAGCCCCAACTGTTGAACACTTGGATCAAGTCATAACCAGTTTTATTGCAAAAGGACCCTGTCTTTGGGCACGATGGTAACTCTCTTGGCGTGGATGGCACACAGATTAGTGTCTTCAAACAAACCCAGCAGGTACGCCTAACCTGCCTCCTGGGGCGCACCAATGGCTACACTCTGAAACCTCACGTTGGTTTTGAAATCCTGGGTGATCTCTTTCACCAGCCTCTGGAAGGGCAGCTTTGGATGAGCAGCCTGGGGTACTTCTGGTAATGCCAGATCTCTGGAAGCGCCACGGTCCGGGCCTGTAGCATGAGGCTTCTTGACCCCGCCGGCAGAGGGAGCGCTTTCCTGGCAGCTTTGGTGGCCAGCTGTTTGCAGGGTGCTTTCCCACCAGTAGACTTACGAGCAGTCTGCTCGGTTCGGGCCATTTTCTTTCACCCAAAGCCGAAGTCTCAGGCGTTTCTACGATCCAGCGAAGTGCTGCAGTTGCCTATTTAAGCAACGATGCTACGGAAACGAACAACCAAACGGCTCTGCCTGCCCCCATGCCGCCATTTTTATCGAAGCTTCTTTTTTTCAGATGGTGGTGACCATTGGGGTGACTCAAAAGTCACGATAGTGCTGAGAAGTGACGGTGGAGTTTTCAGCACTACGTGAAACATCTTTATCACACCCTCTACGGCTTAAGGGACCATTGCAGGAGGGGTGGCACAAAGACTGTAAGAGCCAAAGAAGGGTAGGACTGCTTACAATACTGTCATCCAGGTGCAAAGTGTCCATGACCTCACAGTGGCTGCTGCTACCTGCATAATAGGAGAAAAAAAGATGGCATCAAAATAGAAGAGAGATTAGTTGGAAAGAAGGAGGGATGCAGGAGGCTGGAGAGATGGTTCAATGGCTAAGGCATTTACCTCCAAAGCCTAATTACATGGGTTTGATTCCACAGTACCCATGTAAAGCCAGATGCACAAAGTTCATGTGCATGCATCTGGACTTTGTTTGCAGTGATTATAGGTTCTGGCCTGCCCTTTCTCTCTCTCTCTCCCCCCCCCCCCCTCTCTCTCTCTGCTTGCAAATATATAAATAAATATAAAAAAAGAAATTTCCACTTCTAAAATGAAAGGGATTCAGTGGAGAGGGGTTGAGAGGGAGAAAAGGCTGGTGAGAGGGGATTATGATTATGATATATTGTCTCTATTTATGGAAGTTGCTAATAAGTAGTTAAAAAAATAAAGAAAACAGTACCTGGAGCTACAACAGTATGACCACCCTGACAGACATGTGTACCATCAGAAGACTAAAGGAATTAAAAGACTAGTAGATGCTTCAAATATATATATGAAAAAAAGGACTAAGCTGGGTATGGTGTGGATGTGGTGGTGCACGCCTTTAATCCCAGCACTTGGGAGACAGAGGCAGGAGGACTGCCTTGAATTTGAGGCCACCCTGAGACTACGTAGTGAATTCCAGGTCAGCCTGAACTAGAGTAAGAGCCTACCTCGAAAAACCAGAAAAAAAAATAAAAAATGCTCATTTTCTCTCTTTTTAAAACTATCTTGTTCAATTTAAATATGTTCAATTAAATATCTTCTGATAGATTTGGAGAAATGGCTCCCAACGCTTTCTGGGCACAATGCTTTTTAAATTATTAGATGGAGAGAAAAGAGAAAGAGGGAGAATAGGTGTGCTAGGATGCAAATGAACTCCAGACACATGTGCCACCTGTGCGTCTGGTGCATCTGGTTTATGTGGGTACTGGGGAATCAAACCAGAGTCCTTAGGCTTTGAATACAACTGCCTTAACTGCTAAGCCATCTCTCCAGCCTGCACAATGCTTTTGTAAATCTTATTTTAGATATCTTCTAAATGTTACTGGTCTTCTTTTTTAATTAATTAGTTAACTTGAGAGGTAGGAGGGAGGGAGGGAGAAGGGAAGGGATGGAAAAAGAGAATGGGCATACCAGGGACTTCAGCTGCTGCAAATGGAACTCTAGATGCATGCACCAGCTGTGCATCTGGCTTACGTGGGTCCTGGGAATTGAACCTTGGTCCATTGGCTTTGCAGACAAGTACCTTAACTGCTATGCTATCTCTCCAGCCCTGGCCTTCTTACATGTCTTACTTCATTTTGAATTAAGTTTGGTGTCTTTGATGCCTACCATACTAGTTTTTTTTTTAAAAATAAAATGAGCAGACACGGGCTGGAGAGATGACTTAGCCATTAAGGCGCTTCCCTGAAAAGCCAAAGGACTCAGGTTTAATTCCCTAGGACCCACGTAAGCCAGATGCACAAGGGGGCTCAAGCAACTGGAGTTTATTTGCATAGGCTGGAGGCCCTGGCACGCCCGTTCTTTCTCTCTCTCTCTAATAAATAAAATAAAATAAATGAGGAGACACAAAAAGAAAAAAAAAAAAAGAAAAAGAGCAGAAATGGATTCCTATCTCTCTGTATCACCTTCAGTAAATTATCTTTTTTCTTGTTTTTGCAAGTTAGGGCCTCTCTCTATCCCAGATTGACCTCCTGGAGCTCACTGTGTAGACCAGGCTGGCCTCGAATTCACAGAGCTCCTCCTGTCTCTGCCCCACGAATGCTGGGATTACGGCCAGTTTAGATTGCTTTTTTCTTGATTAAATTTTCCTGTCTGTTTTTTTTTGCTTAGCCCAGTCCTGGCCATTCCTTCTTCATTGATCAGTGTAGAGTCTAAACTTTAGCTTGACATCTGCTTGCATGCACTTTGCATTCTACTTAAACAATTATTTAGTGAGCAAATGAGTCTCAGTTTTCTTAAGAAAAAAGTTATCAAATTTTCAGGGGTATATCTTTTAAAACCGGCACTATCAGTAAGTTATAGAGTTAACATCTTATATTATTTCTGAGAGTCATCAGAAAAAAAAAAAATCTTAATTTCTAATTCATTTTGAGGCCATTGTGTTTTATGGGAGAGGTTCGCTCTAGAGAATTGACAATCGCTCTTGCTCACATTTTTTAAAACCTGTTTAATTTCACGAAACTAAATTTATATTTTACGGCGATTGCATTTCCTTTTCTGGTTTTAAACTTGATCACCGGTCAGCTAAGTCTCATGAACCGAAGAAGACTGACAATCCCGGTAGGCACGCAGAAAGTTTCTCCTCATCCCGGCTGGTCCCGGTCCTTCCCGCTCGCTCTCTCGCGAGACTTGGGAGCCGGAAGTTCCATTAGCGGACTCTAAATGCGCCCGCGGTTCTGTTAATGTTGGCGGGAGCCGAGCGCTGCTCCGCGTTGCCTGGTGTTGTCGGCAGAACGGCCCGAGCTGCTGGTGGTCTGGGCGTTGAGGTAGAGTTCCGCTCCTCGGCCGGCAGGATGCGGGTGGCGGTGGCCGGATGCTGCCACGGCGAGCTGGACAAGATCTACGAGACTCTGGCGCTGGCGGAACGGCGCGGCCCGGGGCCGGTGGACCTTCTCCTGTGCTGCGGCGACTTCCAGGCGGTGCGCAACGAGGCCGACCTGCGCTGCATGGCCGTGCCGCCCAAGTACCGCCACATGCAGACCTTCTACAGGTGAGGGCTCCGGGACGCGCGCTGGGGAAACGCCAGTTCCTCCCTCCTGCACGCACACGCGACTTTCCGTTCTGCCCCACGGGGATCGGGCACCGAGGCAGAAAGCTGACAGGTGTGGATTGCCACCTTGTCATTGATAGAACTCTGGGATTCGTTTACTTACGAACCCGGGAGTTGTTAATTGGATTTGCTATGGGCTAGTCCCGGTGCCAGAAGCCCATGTTTATAGCTGTGGACTTTACAAAGTTCTTGATCCCATTCAGTGCAAGCCGGATATAAACTCAAGGTTCAATTCCTAAGGACAAGTCTGGATGGTGGGAAGCTCTAGAAAGATTTTTTTTTTTTTAATTTTTTAAGTTAAATATGTCCTAATGAACTCAACCTGCTCTTTCGGACTTATTTTTCCGCTATAGCTAGTTTGGTGCCTGACTTGATCCTTTTGTTCTAGATATTACTCTGGAGAGAAAAAAGCCCCAGTTCTCACAATCTTCATTGGGGGAAACCACGAAGCCTCAAATCATTTGCAAGAGTTACCCTATGGTGGCTGGGTGGCACCAAACATTTATTATTTAGGTATGTGTTTATGTATAACTTTTTTAATGATTATTTATTTATTTATTTATTTGAGAGTGACAGACACAGAGAGAAAGACAGATAGAGGGAGAGAGAGAGAATGGGCGTGCCAGGGCTTCCAGCCTCTGCAAACGAACTCCAGACGCGTGCGCCCCCTTGTGCATCTGGCTAACATGGGACCTGGGGAACCGAGCCTCGAACCGGGGTCCTTAGGCTTCACAGGCAAGCGCTTAACCGCTCAGCCATCTCTCCAGCCCGTGTATAACTTTTTTGATGGCATGAAAGAACCTGTTGGGCAGCTTCTAGAAGACATATATAGTGTATGGGGGATGACATTAATTTAAATAATCATGAAAATTTAGTTAAAATAGTTTATTAAATAGTTAATCGTGGGCTGAAGAGATGGCTCAGCAGTTAAAGGCACCTGCTTGCAAAGCCTGATTGCTCCGGGTAGATTTTCTAGTTCCCATGTAAAGCCAGAAGCACAAAGTGGCACATACTTCAGATGTTTCTTTGCAATGGCAGGAGGCCTTGGCACGTGCTCCTGCGCTGTCGCTTTTGCGCGCGCTTTCTCTCTTTCACAAATAAATAAATAAAATGTTTAAGGACTGAGGAGATGGCTCAGTGGTTAAGACACTTGCCTGCAAAGCCGAACGACCTGGTTCATTTCCCCAGTACTCATGAAAAGCCACATGCACAAAGTGGCCCATGCATCTGGAGTCCATTTGCAGCGGCTGGAGGCGCTGGCGTGCCCATTCTCTGTGTTGTCTCTCCTCTCTCTCTCTCTCTCTCTCTCTCTCTGTTTGCAAACAAGAATATTTTTTAAAATGTCAAAAAAATAGTTAATCTTGAAAATACTTCATTATTTCACCTGATGTCTTAAGCAATAGCTACCATGACTGTAGCATCTTCCTATTTGTAGTCTCTTATTCGTTCTTATTTAATAAAAAGCTATTTATGGTGGAAATTATTAAGTAGAATGAAGACTAGTACAGTGAAGCTCTGTGCTTGTTAATCAGCTTCACCAGCTGTTTGTCTGCTCTGCTGGTTTTCAGCGGACACTACGCTAAACTTTCCTATAGATGTGGGAGTATTTGAAAGCATATCCTAACTACATCGTTCGCTCTGTACATACTTAAGTGCGCAGTTTTTGGTGATAAAGATGTACAAAGATAAAGGTGCACAATGCATTTTGATCCCCCACTTAGCTTTTCTCTTTCCCTTTCCCCTCCCATTCCCATTAGATCCCTATACTACTTCCATACCACCCTTTTTTGATCCACTGATTTAAATTAGGGTCACATCCATAATCATGGGTTGGGTGTTATTTACTGGACAATGGGTAGTCCTCCAGTGGCCACCCCATTAAAGGACATGACTTTTTCCCTCCCAGCAATCATCAGTCTCTGCTTTACTCTGGAAGCATCTCTGGTGAGACACTGACAGGTTCCGTGATGTACGGAAAGCTCCATCTGCTGTGAATCCTCGAGTGTAGTGGACTTGAGTCTAGCAGACAGCATCCGCAGCCCCACTTCTCATCTCACATTCTTTCTACCTCTCTTCCTGGAGGTTCTCTGAGCTGGAGAGGCTGAGCACAAGCCAGCCTTATTCTTATCTTTTATTCTTGCTCGCTTTGTCATTTGTACATCTCTGCATTCACCTCCACCCTTTGCATAGGAAGTCCGTGTTTGAGGCTTCAAGGAATACCAATCACTAGGGTGGTGGCAGGCATGATAAGGATTTTTAGAAATGCACCAGTACTATTATTATATCTAACTGAAGTAATAGTTGACTCATCTATTGCCTTGTTCATGCTGAGGTTTTCTGGGTACCCCAGAGATTACTGCTATACTAATAGTTTGCTCAAGTAGGATCCAAACATTTGTTTTCATGACTCTGAAGACTCTTAGACTCTAATGCTTCCTCCTGTCCCTTCTCTTTTTTTATGTTTATTTGTTGTAGAAAGTTGAAGATTTTCCCATAGCATCTACATTTAACTGACTGGATTCCTTGTGATGTCACTTAAAACATTTCTTCTATCCTTTAGATGATACAGTTCTTTCATCTCTTTATTTAAGTGTATATTGTTTCTAGAACAGTTTACAGGCCTCTCCAGTGGTGAAGACTTATGTTTAGAAATTTAGTTTGTCTACTTTTGTTACTGATTTATCATCTTTTAACAACTGCTGTATTGGGAAATTGTCAGATGATCAGAAATAAAATGTAGAAAACTGCAGGCTCTTTTTTTTTTTTTTTTTTAATAAGAGAAAGACAGAATTGGCACACTAGGGCATTTAGCCACTGTAGTCAAACTCCAGATGTGTTTGCCACCTTGTGCACATGTGTGACCTTGTATGTCTGGCATATGTATGTTCTGGGGAGTCGAACTTGGGTCCCTAGGCTTTGCAGGCAAGTGCCTTAACTGCTAAGCCATCTCTCCATCTGCTTGACTACAGGTACTTTATACATTATGCCTAGTGACCTGAAAAATTTGTAATGTGTAAATCCGTCACAGGACATTTTCCTATCTCTGTTCCCACCTTCTCATCTGTATTCAGCCAATTCTTAAGTTAACCCTATTTCCCTTTTAAAATCCTACCTCATCCATCCCTTCTAGAATACACTCAATTCCTTGGCTTATCTGCACCAAGCCTCTCCCTAGTCTACCTTGTATATTGTCAGCATATTAACTGTGTTCATATTAATACTTATTTTCAGACAACTCTAGGATTGCACTAAGCTTCTAAATGGTTTATTCTGGTTGCCCTCTTAGTGCAGTAGGCAGCATGTCAGTCTCATTATTTATTTATTTTTTATTTTTTTGGTTTTTCAAGGTAGGGTTTCACTCTAGCTCAGGCTGACCTGGAATTAACTATGTAGTCTCAGGGTGGCCTCGAACTCATGGCAGTCCTCCTACCTCTGCCTCCCAAGTGCTGGGATTAAAGGCGTGCACCACCATGCCTGGCTTCATAATCAATTTTTTTTCTTTTCTTTTTATTTATTATTTGAGAGCAACAGACAGAATGAGGCAGAGAGAGAGAGGGAGGGAGGGAGGGAGGGAGAGAGAGGGAGAGAGAATTGGCGTGCCAGGGCCTCCAGCCATTACAAATGAACTCCAGATGTGTGCGCCCCTTGTGCATCTGGATAACATGGGTCCTGGGGAATTGAGCCTCGAACCAGGGTCCTTGGGCTTCACAGGCAAGCGCTTAACCACTAAACCTTCTCTCCAGCCCCATAATCTGTTTTTATTCAATATTTTTATTTATTTATTTGGCAGAGAAAGAGGTAGAGAGAGAGAGAATGGGCATGCCAGGGCCTCCAGTCACTGTAAATGAACTCCAGACGCATGCAGTCCTTATACATCTGCCTAACGTGGATCTTGGGCAATCGAACTAGGGTCCTTTGGCTTTGCAGGCAGATGCCTTAACCGCTAAGCCATCCCTCCAGCCCTGGTCTCATAATTTAAATGGTTTATTCTGTTAGTAAATAAATTGCTTTTGTCAATACTAATTTTAACTGCATAATTTTTCAGGTTTGGCTGGTGTGGTAAAATACCGAGGTGTAAGGATTGGTGGGATCTCTGGTATCTTTAAATCTCATGACTACCGAAAAGGTATTGTTTCAGAGAATTATTTTTAAACTTTAAAATTGCATGCCTTAGAGCAAGCATAATGTGTAGTTTAACTTGCTCATTGGATTTCTTCTGTAAATGATTTCATTCTTTACTTTTTATTAGGAAATATTTCATACGTATGAAAATATAGCCATTTTATAACATATCTGTGTATCTACCATTTAGTTTTATCAACTCAGTATGTCATTTTCAATTTTGATTTTTAAGAAAAATAATACAGATACAATAAGAAGTTCATTGTTTATTGGAATGTTCCATTCTGTTCCTCTCTCTCTTTCAATTGCCAAGCAAGCAATTACTATTCAATTTAGTATTTATTGTTTACTTGATTATTTTATATACCACACATATAAGCTTTAAACAAAGTATAGCATGTTTTGTGCTGATTGCTATTTTCTTTCTTTACTTTGTGCATGTGTGTGTGTGTGTGTGTGTGTGTGTGTGTGTGTGTGTTTGTCTCAAGGTAGGATCTCACTGTAGCCCAAGCTGACCTGGAACTCGTTTTGTTGGCCAGGTTGGCCTTGAACTCATGGCAATCCTTCTTCCTCAGCACCCAAGTGCTGGGAATGAAGATTTTCATCACCAGGCCTGACTTTTATTGATAATATCTTTCTACAGTTTCTTTGCTTAACATGTTTTAAAATCCATCCTGGCATGGTGGCACACTCCTTTAATCCCAGCACTTGAGAGTCAGAGGTCGGATTGCCATGAGTTTGAGGCCACCCTGAGACTACATAGTGAGTTCCAGGTCAGTCTGAGCTAGAGTGAGACCCTACCTTGAAAAACAAGCAACAACAACAGAAAATCCATGGTGATACATGTTAACTCAAATCTATTTATTTGTGAACAATACTTCTTTGTATAAATGTACCCAGTGTATTTATTCATTCCATTGTATCTAAGAGAATTATACCCTGATTTCTAAAGTTAGAGGAATGGAGAAATGGCTTGGATTCATCTTGATTTCATATATTTTAAATTAAATTGACAGTTAAAACTTAATATCTTTAGTGTACTGGCACAGTGCAAGCCTTGCCCCTCTGTTCTTCATGGTTCCAAACTGTTGGCTTTGGTGAACAGACAGCTGTTTGATGCATGGCATATGAGACTGCAGATTGGAAGGACTTTTGGGAAGACAGTAACAGCTCATTTCTTTTCAATTCAAGGTCATTTTGAGTGCCCTCCTTATAATTCATCTACAATAAGGAGCATATATCATGTGAGAAATATTGAAGTCTACAAACTAAAACAGGTATATAAAAAGAATATTAGTGAACCTGAAATCAATTTAAAGTAATTTGTATCATAATATATTTGGTAATATTGGCTTGCTGCTTTTGAGAATAGCATTTCAGTATTTCTAAAATTTGGGTTTTGAATTGCTTTTAGGAGGTTCACAGATGAATAACTTATTTTTTTAATGGTTAAGAGTTTCTTTTAGTGGTTAATTATATAAAACATTTAATTCATGATTTCAAATATAACTTAGGATAAGAGTAAAGAATATATATGGAAATAAAGTGATATTTAGCCAGATGTGGTACACAGGCCTGTAATCCCAAACTAAGAGACTGAGGCAAGAAAATTGTCAGTTTGAGGCTAATTTGGGTTACATATTATCCTGTTTCAAAACAAAATAAAATTTGATACATTGGTAATTTCTGTTTTTTCCCATGGAGGTACCAGCTACTTTAAATATTAATTTATCTGGCAGAGGGAGAAATTTTAGTCCAGACTGTGTAAAACCTTTAGGAAAAGAATTGATGGTGTTGTGCCGAGTAAGCACTCTGTCACTGAGCTACTACTCTCCCACCCCAGTTTTCCTGTTACGTCTTTGGGTTTGCTGTATCAGTTCTGTTAGAGAGCTCAGGAAATCTGTCTGGATCATCAGAATAACTTCCAGACTGGGGAGGTAGCTTAGTGGTTAAAGGCACCTTCTTGCAAAGCCTATCAGCCCAGGTTTGATTCTCTAGGACCCAAGGACACAAAGTGGCACATGCAACTGGAGTTCTCTGCAGCAGCAAAAGGCCCTGGCACTTATACATTCTTTCTCCTTGCAAATAAATAAATATTTTTTTAAAAGTCTTTACCATGGGGAAAAGAACTGTGGCTATTATATTTATGATATATGATTTTTTACTTTATTTCATTTTTATTATTTTTTATTTTATGTTTATTTTTATTTTTGTTTTTTTAAGGTAGGGTCTCACTCTAGCTCAGGCTGACCTGGAGTCTCTGGGTGGTCTCAAACTCACAGCGATCCTTCTACCTCTTTGTCCCAAGGGCTGGGATTAAAGGTGTGCGCTACCACACCTGGCTCTAGTATTTATTTTAGAACCCAGTACTACAAGCCTTTAATATATTGGCAATCCAATCAGGGGATGTCTCTGCTTCCCTGCCTTTGCTGCAGAAAACAAGATGTTTTCCAAGGCACAGAAAGAGCTGCATCTCTTGGTCTAGATCTAGATGAATGTGTAGCTTAATATTTTTATTACTTCCTTAAATAAGTATCCTTAGAATGAACTAATGCGAAGTCCAGATCCCTAAGTACAGGAGTGGCTACATGGTGGTAGGGAGAAAGGAGGAGTTTGCTTTTGGTTAGTCTGTTTTTAAGAATTTTCTTTCCATTCTTTTTCCATTGTTAAAGCTGAAACAGCCTATAGATATCTTCTTATCTCATGATTGGCCAAGAAGCATCTATCATTATGGAAATAAAAAGCAACTTCTTAAAACCAAATCTTTTTTCCGACAAGAAGTGGAAAATAATACATTGGGAAGTCCTGCTGCTTCAGAGCTGTTAGAGTATCTGAAGCCTACTTACTGGTTCTCTGCACACCTTCATGTGAAATTTGCAGCCTTGATGCAGCATCAGGTAGGAAACAGAGTATTTGTTCTTTCCTTTAACAAACACATACTGAACATTCATGAACTAGGCCCTGTTGGCACATTTGTAAAACCCGAGAAGAAATAAAAAGGTACCTTACATCAGGATACATCGTGTACATGAATGGAGGTTGTCAGTAAGAAGTTTAAAAAAACATTTTAAGAAAGGTAACTTACCTCTTGTGATTATTTTCACACTCCGTGCAGGAAAGGAACAAGCAAGCAACTACAAAACTGAGTTTGATCCAAAAGTGCTGAAGGTGCTATGGGAGTGCCTCAGACTGGTGGGGTGGGAATGGGGCAGCAAGAGAGTAGGTTTCCAAAGGAATTGATGGCTGAGCTGTCTTGAAGTGCCCAGAAGAAACAGTCTGTGTGGATGCTTAGTAAGAGGGGGAGGTCTAAGTGCAGTGTACTCCGGGTCCTGCAGCCAGTTCCAGATGAAACTGGAACAAGACCAGAACTTCATTCTGGGACCAGGCTCTGAGTTTGTTTGTTCTTTAAATTATTTACTTACTGGTGCATGTGTGTATGGGTGTACCAGGATCTCTTGACTGAGACCTAATTTTTGACTAGCTTTATTAGGTAGCAGAGGAATTGAACTCGGGCCACTGCAAACAAACTCCAGACATGTGCAGCCACATTGTGCGTCTGACTTATGTGGGTACTGGGGAATCGAAACTGGGTCCTTAGGCTTTGTAGGCAAGTGCCTTAACTGCTAAGCCATCTCTCCAGCCCTCTTTTTAAAATTTTTTTAATAAATATTTTTTTTTAAATTGTTTTTTGTTTATTTTTATTTATTTGAGAGCGACAGAGAGAGAAAGAGTGAGAGAGAGAGAGAGAGAGAATGGGCGCGCCAGGGCTTCCAGCCACTGCAAATGAACTCCAGACAGATGCACCCCCTTGTGCATCTGGCTAATGTGGGTCCTGGGGAATCAGGCCTCGAACGGGGGTCCTTAGGCTTCACAGGCGAGTGCTTAACCATTAAGCCATCTCTCCAGCCTGCCAGCCCTCTTTTTAATTCTAAATTATTTATTTGTATGCGTACGTGTATGTGTAACTGTGTGTGTATGTGTGGGCATGCCAGGGTGTACTGCTCTTTTAAACAAACACCAGACACTTGTGTTACTTTTTTTTTAAAATTTTTATTAGTATTTTCCATGATTATAAAAAAATTCCATGTTAATTCCCTCCCTCCCCCCCCCCCCCACTTTCTCCTTTGAAATTCCATTCTCCATCATATTACCTCCCCATCACAATCAGTGTTACTTTTTTTAAAAAATATTTATTTCTATTAACAACTTCCATAATTATAGACAGTAAACCATGGTAATTCCCTCCCCACCTACTTGGTGTTACTACGTGTCTGGTGTTATGTAGGTGGCTGGGGAATTGAACATGGACCAGCAGGCTTTGCAAGCAAGAGCCTTTTAACTGCTGAGCCATCTCTCTATCATCTTTTCTTTAAAAAAATACTTATTTCTCTCTCTCTCTCTCTCTCTCTCTCTCTGTGTGTGTGTGTGTGTGTGTGTGTGTGTGTGTGTGTGTGTGTGTGTACACGTATATGTGCTCCAGGGTCTCTTACCTTTGCAAATGAATACCAGATGCATGGGCCAATTTTTTGTGTCTGGCTTTACATGCGTGTTGGGGACTTGAATTCAGGCTGGCAGGCTTTGTAAGCAAGCATCTTTAACTGCTGAGTTATTTCCCCAGTTCCAGCAGCATCTTTTCTGTTTCCTTTTATTGGCATATTATTTGTTTTTGTGTGTGTTATATGCTTTATTTGACATCAAAATAGTCATTATCAGTATTTGAATTTTGGAAGGAAATTGAAGCCCAGGGTGGTTAAATGCTTTGTCTACCATTGTTCAAGTGGATATAGACCTTTTTTTAGTTAGCAGTCATTGTTTTGACATAGAGCATAGGATCTTGTATAGTAATAGGCATATGTTTCCTATCCAGTGTGTGAATTACTTGTGATATTTTAACATTCTTACTTAAATTGTGATTTGTGTTGTCTAGGCCACAGATAAAGAGCAGACAGTCAAAGCAACCAAATTTTTAGCCTTGGACAAATGCTTACCACATAGAGACTTTCTTCAGGTAAAAAGAAAATACATTTATATGATCTTCTTAGTTTATGTGTTTTGAGAAATCTTAGGAGATATTTAAGTTGTATTAATATTTTATTTTAAAATATTTTATTTTTATTTATTTATTCATTTAGGAGAGGGGTGTAGGAGAGGGAGAGAATATGGGCATGCCAGGGCCTCTAGCCATTGCAGATGAACTCCAGATGCATGCGCCACCATATGTATCTGGTTTACATGGGTCTTGGGGAATTGACCCTAGGTCCTTTGGCTTCACAGGCAAGTGCCTTAATTGCTAAGCTATCTCTCCAGCCCCATATTAAAATGAAGTTCATTTAAAATTAAATTACTTAATTTAAAATCTTATTAAGTTTTGTAATATTAAAATTCTTAGACTATTAACCCTAAAACTAACAATTTCATCCTACAGATATTAGAAATAGAACATGATCCCAGTGCTCCTGATCACTTGGAATACGACATTGAATGGCTGACCATTCTCAAGGCTACTAATGACCTTATTAATGTGACTGGGGGCCTATGGAATATGCCTGAAAACAATGGTCTGCATAAGAGGTAATTTTGACCTTTTCAGAACATACCTTCTCCACTGCAGGTACAGTTTTGACTTTGACCTATGCTTTGGTGTTCTAAGGAGCTTCATTTGTTTGGTGGCAGTTTTCTGGGATCCCTACTTTTGGCAGAACTACTATCAAGTGCCTGTCCAATGATTTTGCACATTTTGTCAGGCATCATGGTTTCCTCATGTCTCCACCTTGGCTGACTGAGGGACTAAGGGCCAGTACCCCTTAGTTCCAACAGGCATTGACCATGAGGCCTCACCTTTATTTACTTACTTTACTTTATTTTATTACTTTATTTATTTACTTATTATTGTGTGTTTTGCTTGTATGTGTTCAGTGCATGTGCCCATGTGTGTGCATGCATAGGCTGGGGAACATCAGGTGTCCACTTCTGTCAGGCATCCGTGTGTTTCCTTGAGATAGAGTCTCTCACTGATTCCGGAGCTTGCTGTTTTCATGAGCCCCATAATGCTCTAGTTTTTGCTCCCCTCAGAACTGCATTACAGACATGTGTGGCCATGCCCAGCTTTTTATGTGGGTGTTAGGGAATCAAACTTAGTCAGTCTTGGGTACCCTCAGGACCTCGTGTCTGTAGGAAGTGCTTGTTGCAGTCTGGTTCGCATTGCTGGTAGAAATCACCCAACCAAGAGCAGCTTCTGGGAAAAAGAGGTTTATTTGGCTTACAGGCTCGAGGGGAAGCTCCACGATGGCAGGGGGAAACAATGGCATGAGCAGAGGGTGGACATCACCCCCTGGCCAACAGAAGATGGACCACAGCAACAGGAGGGTGTGCCAAACACTGGCATGGGGAAACTGGCTATAAAGCCCATAAGCCCGCCCCCAACAATACACTCTCTCCAGGAGGCGTTAATTCCCAAATCTCCATCAGCTGGGACCCTAGTATTCAGAACACCTAAGTTTATGGGGGACACCTGAATCAAACCACCACATTCCGCCCCTGGCCCCCATAAACTGATATCCATACATGATGTAAAATACAATGCATTCAGTCTGACTTTAAAAGTCCCCATAGTTTTTATCAATCTCAATGATGTTCATACATCCCCATAGTTTAAGATCTTTTAACTGAGCCATAATACCAAAATATAACCTCAAAAAACCCATAATGGCACAGAATAAATATTCACACTGCAAAAGATGACATTGGGCATAGCAAAGAAACATTCAACCAATACAAGATTTAAAATAACCAGGGCAAACATCAAACTCTGTAGCTTCAAGTCCAGCAACTCTAGCCAGTGACAAATCTTCAAGTCCGATAATTCTAACCAGCAACAAGTCTCTGGCATTCCAATTCCGCCCCTCCAGCTAGGCTACTCACAGTCCTGGAAAACTTCATCGGGGCCGGCAGCTCCTCGGCAGCCATCTCATGGTCCCGGCATCTCCACTGGGTCTCCACTGCAAGGCACGGTTCATCCTCATGGCCCCATGGGGTCTCTATGCAGGCAACCAGCAAACCTGCTTCACACTGCCCATGGCCATTTCCAAAACACAAGACCGTGTTGCAAACTCAATGACCCTCTTTCCAGCATTTCTTATACTCCACAATTCCAGGTAGGGTGCCAATTTGTTAATCCAGGGGGGAATTAAGCAGACTTTGAAGAATAGGACTCTCCTTGAGCACTCAGACCCCTTCAAAAGAGTTGACATTCTTCTTGTTGCTCTAGCGCAGGTCAGCTAGCCCAGTCTCAAAGGTTGTAATCTCTCAGTTGCAGCTGAACGGGCAACAGTTCACCCAAAGATTTTTCTTTCTGTGCCATATCCCTCTGCACACACCAGTTCATTTCTACGCTAAGCAACCCTGCACAACTTCTCAGGACATGGGCACAAGAGCAAGCTTCTCACACAAACTGCTAGCCCAGTCCAGGCAAAGCTTTTTCTCACTCTCATAAGCCAAACCTCACAGTCCATAGTTCTTACTGCATTCAGGTCTTAGAGCTCAGACCAGAATAGTCCTTTAAGCTGTACTTACAGCACTGCAAGGCATCTCTTAGGCCAAGGTTTCAACTCCTTCCACATTCCTCTTGAAAATCAGTTCCAAAAGGCTGAAGCCACATAGTCAGGTGTCTAGCAGCAACCCCACTCCTCGGTACCACTTTACTGTTGCAGTCTGGTTCGCATTGCTGGTAGAAATCACCCAACCAAGAGCAGCTTCTGGGAAAAAGAGGTTTATTTGGCTTACAGGCTCGAGGGGAAGCTCCACGATGGCAGGGGGAAACAATGGCATGAGCAGAGGGTGGACATCACCCCCTGGCCAACAGAAGATGGACCACAGCAACAGGAGGGTGTGCCAAACACTGGCATGGGGAAACTGGCTATAAAGCCCATAAGCCCGCCCCCAACAATACACTCTCTCCAGGAGGCGTTAATTCCCAAATCTCCATCAGCTGGGACCCTAGTATTCAGAACACCTAAGTTTATGGGGGACACCTGAATCAAACCACCACAGTGCTCTTACCTGCTGAGCCAACTCTCCAGGCCCTCACCTTTATTTATTTATTTGTTTGTTTGTTTACTTACTTACATTTGGTTTTTGAGGTAGGGTCTCGCTCTAGCCCAGGCTGACCTGGGAATTCACTATGTAGTCTCAGGCTGGCCTCAAACTCAAGGGAATCCTTCTACCTCTGCTTCCCAAGTGCTAAAATTGAAGGCTGTGCCACCATGCCTGGCTTTTTTTTTTTTTTTTTTTTTTTTGGCAGTATGGTCTTGTTCTAGCCTAGGCTGACCTAGAATTTATGATGTAGTCCCAGGCTGGCCTTGAACTCAAGGTAATCCTCCTACCTTTGCCTCCAAGTGCTGGGATTAAAGGTGTGTGTCATCATGCCAGGCTTGTATTTTATTTTATTTATTTAATTAATTTATTTATTTTGAGGTAAAATCTCAGTTTAGCCCAAGCAGACTTGGAATTCACTCTGTAGCCCTAGGTTAGCCTCAAACTCAGGACAATCCTTTTACTACAGCTTCTCAAGTGCTGGGACTAAAGGCTTTCACCATTTTTTTGTGGGGGGTGGGGTTCTGAAGTAAGGTCTAACTCTAGCTCAGGCTGACCTGGAATTCACTGTGTAGTCTCAGGGTGGCTTTGAAGTCACAGTGATCCTCCTACCTCTGCCTCCCAAGTGCACCACCATGCCTGGCTTCACCTTTATTTATTTATTTTTAAATTAACTTATTTTTTTATTAACAACATCCATGATTGTAAACAATACCCCATGGTAATACCCTCCCTTCCCCCACCTTCCCCTTTGAAACTCATTCTCCATCATATCCCCTCCCCCTCTCAATCAGTCTTTCTTTTATTTTGATGTTATGATTTTTTTTTTGCCTCCTATCATGATGGTCTTGTGTATTCACCTTTATTTTTAATCAAAGAAGTTATTGTTCAGTATGTGTTCAAATAATTCAAGATTAACTGACAATGACAGTTGAGAAAACTGTAAGTTTTATCTCCCTTGGAGCATCAACCCAAGTAAGTTTATGAATAAATAAGTATGCATTAAACTATAATAGGTTAAAATTTGTTTCGTACATTAAAATAATACTTATTTTTAGCCGGGCGTGGTGGCTCACACCTTTAATCCCAGCACTCAGGAGGCAGAGGTAGGAGGATCGCCGTGAGTTCAAGGCCACCCTGAGACTACAGAGTTAATTCCAGGTCAGCCTGGACCAGAGTGAGACCCTACCTCGAAAAACCAAAAAAAAAAAAAAAAAAAATATTTTTAAGGGAAAAGTAAAACTTTTTTATTATTTTATTTATTTACTTAGAGAGAGAGAGAGATAGGGTATGTCAGGGCCTTTAGCCACTGCAAATGAACTCCAGATGCATGCACCACCTTGTGCATCTAGCTTATGTGGGTCCAGGGGAATCAAACCTGGGCCTTTGGCTTTGTAGGCAGAAGCCTTAACCACTAAGCCATCTCTCCAGACCCCAAGTTTGTTTTTCTTTTTTTTGAGGCAAGCCCAACAGACTGGCCCTTTTTTAATGATAGAGGTCGAGGGAAGGAGAATTGGCCACACCAGAGCCTCCAGTCACTGCAAACGAACTTCAGATACATGTGCCACCTTGTGCATCTGGCTTACATGGGTCCTGGGAAATCAAATCTGGGTCCTTTGGCTTTGCAGGCAAGTGTCTTAACTGCTAAGCCATCTCTCCAGTCTCTCAGGAGTTTTTTTTTTTTTAAATTTCTAAGTGATATTTTGTTAAGTGAACTATAATTTTACTATTTGTAGCCAGGCCTGGTGGCATAGCAATTTAATCCCAGCACTTAGGAGGCAGAGGTAGGAAGATTACTGTGAGTTCAAGGCCAGCCTGAGACTACAGAGTGACTTCCAGGTTAGCTAGGCTAAAGTGAGACCCTGCCTTGAAAAGAAAAGTGAGACTAATTTTACTGTTTGGATTTTTTTTTTTTTTTTTTTTTTTTTTCTGAGGCAGAGGCTCACTCTGGCCCATGCTGACCTGGAATTCACTCTATAGTATCAGACTGGCCTTGAACTCATAGCGATCCTCCTACCTCTGTCTCCTGAGTGCTGGAATTAAAGGCATGCACCACCATGCCTGGCCTGTTTGGAATTTTAATATGTGGTTTACTTTTTTATTTTTTATCCTTGCACATGGGACCCGTGCTTAGTTTTTATCTTTTTTTTTTTTTTTTTTGGTAGTAATTGTTGTTTGTTTGCTTTCTTTTTTGAGATAGGGTTTCACTCTAGTCCAGGCTGACCTGGAATTAATTCACTATGTAGTCTCAGGGTGACCTTGAACTCATGGCCATCGTTCTTCCTCTGCCTCTCAAATGCTGGGATCACAGGTGTATACCACCATGCTTAGCTAGAATTTTTATCATTTATTGCTTGAGTATGGTTATAGCAGACAGCTTCAGGTTTGCTAAGATGAACTTTCAGATCAGACACAGTTATGGAGGAAGGGATTTATTGAAGCTTACAGATCCAGGGGAAGTTCCATAATGGCAGAAGAGGCTGGCCTGTTTTCACAGGTCCAAGCAGAGAGAGGGGGTGGGGCCATAAGCCAAAAACCACACCATATAGCACACTTCAGGAATTTCAGATGGATCTAGGTACTTTGTCTGTCTTTAGATTGAAATCTCAAATCCACCATCACATCTTAGGGCTGGACTGCACAGTGACACCTCCTCCAGCCAGGTGGCTACAGATCCAAATTACAAACTAATAAAACATTGAATATATTGAGGGCTATCTATTCAAAATACCATATTCCACCCTGACCACCAATAGATTTAAAACCATCACACACTGTAAATTGCATTCAGTTCAATTTCAAAGGTCCCCACAGTCTTTACCAATTTAAGATAGTTCCAAAGTCCCAAGTCTCATCTGAGATTTAAGATTATCTCTCAGTTGTGAGTCCTGTAAAATCAAACAAGTTTTATACTTTCAACATACAAAAGGACAAAGTAAAGATTTTTGGTATAAGGTCTAACAGAGAGAAACTCGACAACCATCAAACAAATACCAAACTTTTGCAATTTAAGTTCAGTCATAACCAGTGACTGACAGCCTCTGGATTTTCTAATTCTGCCCCTCCAACTGGGCTGTGTAGCAAGGGGAAACTTTCATCCTTAGCTAACAGCCTCTATAGGAGCCCATATACTGTCTTGGTATATCCAAAGTATCTTTGGGTCTCCATGTGAAGCGCAGTCTGTCTTCCAAAGGCTTTGCCAGTCTATCATCATTATCATGCCCTGCTTCGTGTCGTGTCTCAGCAGCAGCTCCTGAAACCGTGCGCAGTTCACAACCACTTCATACATTTTTCATGCTTCTAAAACCAATACCAGATGTGCAGGACACAGCCATATTCTTTTCAGGGACAAAATAAATCATGACTTTGAAAAGCAGGTTCCTTCTCCAGACAACTTTCTAAAAGAGTTTGCATTTCTGTCAGTCTTTTTTCAGGCTTCCTCTCCATTGTTTTAATGTAAAGCAGTTAGGCCATCTTCCTTAAGATTGTTAATATGTTGGACAATAGCAGCTTCAGCAACATGAAACCAGTCTTAGTGCCTATAATTTTAACTTGCTTGAAGTTTTCCAACTTAAAATCTTAGAAATCTCTCAGTTTAATATCTTCACTCAAGCACATCAGTCTCTTACAAATTTAACCTTGGTCAAACTTTCTGGGCCTGGGCAGCAGAACACAGTCAGCCCATATGTCCGTAGCCCAGTTCCAACAAAATCCTCTGTAGTCTTTCATTTCCCTTAGAAAGCTCATAAACCAAGACTCCAAGTTTGGTTTTTGCTGCACTTAGTATTCTCAGACTGTCATCAGAGTAGTCCATAGACTTGGTTTACTGCTCCAGAAGGTGTCTTCAGTTGTAAGTACCAAGTCTATGCCTGTTCCTCTAGAACTAAAGTTTGAAAAGATGAAAATCCACATGGCCAGTTTCTTCTCACCCTACTCTTGGTACCAATTTCTGTTGCAGACAGCTTTAGGTTCTCTGACGTGAACCTCCACACCAGGCACAGTTATGGAAGAAGGGATTTATTGAAGCTTACAGATCCAGGGGCAGTTCCATAATGGCAGAAGAAACTGGCTTGCTTTCACAGGTCCAAGCAGAGAGAGAGAGAGAGAGAGAGAAACCACAAGCCAAAAACCACACCTTACAGCACACTTCAGGAACTCCAGGTGGAACTAGGTACTTTGCATATCTTTAGGTTGGAATCTCAAAACCACCATTACACCTTAGGGCTGGACCACAGTGACGCCTCCTCTAGCCAGATGGCTGAAGATCCAAATTACAAGCTAATAAAACACTGAATATATTGGGGGCCATCTGTTCAAACCACCACAATGGTAAAATGTAAAACTCAACTGCTCTGACTTTTACAGGTGGGATTATAGTGCAACAGAAGAAGCTATGAAGGAAGTGATGGAAAAATTGAACCATGACACCAAAGTTCCTTGTAACTTCAGTGTGACAGCTGCTTGTTATGACCCTAGTAAGCCGCAGACACAAGTGCCACTGGTTCATAGGATTAGTCCCCAGACGACTGAATTTTGTGCCCAGCTTGGCATCATGGACATAAACGTTGTGCTTCAGAAGGCCAGGGAGGAGCATCACCTGTGTGGTGAGGCAGAAGAGCCCGACGATGTGGAGAGCAATGACTCTGGAGAAGACAGGAGTGAGTATAACACAGACACGTCCACCCTGTCCTCTATCAACCCAGATGAGATAATGCTAGATGAAGAAGAGGAAAGTGAGGACCACATTGCAAGTGCGTGCAGTGACACGAATGCACCGTCCATAGAGCCTTCTTCCGATCAGGCATCTGACTTTTCTGCAAGCTTCTCTGACATCAGGATCTTGCCAGGTTCGATGTTTGTGTCCTCTGATGACACAGCAGGTTCACCAGCTGGTAGACAGCGGAAGCCTAGTGAGGCTGTGGAGCCTGCAGTTGAAGAAGACGTTACTGAACTTCCGGTGAAGAGGCTGAGTAATGAACATGAACATGAACCTGAGCAAAGAAAGAAAATCAAGAGGCGGAATCAAGCCATCTACGCTGCGGTAGATGACGATGATGACGAGTAAGACACTGTGCTGGTCTCAGTAATGTGTGTAGATAGGTGATTTTTCAATACTATTTTTAGAGTTGGATAAACTTTGTAATGGTGAAATGATAGAATTTACTTAGATATCAACTTTGTCTTTAGGCCTTTGTATGCTTCAGATATAAACATTAAAATTTCGTATAAAATTTGATTGACTACCATTGTTAAGAGATGTTGACTTCTATTTTTTTAGACACTTACTGCACATGTACTTTGTTCCAAATGGTTTTCTGTAGGATGGGGCTATAAAAATAGGCAAGACAAGGGTTTTCATCTTCAAGAAATTATACTGAAGGCTTTGATACATTAAAAAACGGAGGCCTGGGGATGTAGTTCACTGGGCAGAGTGCTTGCTCAACACGCACGAAGCCCTGCATTGGATCCCAGAATTCAGTCGGGTGTGGTGGTAAACACGTGTAATCCCAGCACTTGGTAGGTGTAGATAGGAGAATTACAAATTCAGGGTCATTCTAGGTAACACTGTGTTGACAGCCAGCCTGGCCTACAGACCCTGTCTCAAACAAAATTGTGGTGGTGGGGGCCAGCTAGGGAAATGGTTCTGTGAGTAATTTGTCATGCATGTGTGAGGACCAGAGTTTCAGGCCCCAGCACCCACATAAATGCTGGGTGGAAGTTTGGGGAGATGGTGCAATCTTTTTTTTTTTCAAGGTAGGGTTTCACTGTAGCCCAGCCTTGCCTGGAATTCACTATGTAGTCTCAGGGTGGCCTTGAACTCATGCTGATGTGCTGGGATTAAAGGCGTGTGCCACCATGCCTGGCCTGTGGTGCAATCCTTTAATCCCAGCATTTGGGACACTGAGGTAGAGGCCAGCCCAGGACTACAGAGTTGAGTTCCAGGCCAGTCTGGGATAGAGACCCGGCCCCAACAAAACAAAATGTAATAGTGATAATAAATGCTGGGCGTGGCGGCATGCACTTACGTGTGCTACTCAGGAGGCAGAGTTGGATGGATCCTCAGGGCCAGATGTGACTAGACTAGGCAGATTGGTGAGCCCAGGTTCAGTGCGAGACCACCCTGTGTTATGTGGAGAGCAAGTGGGGAGGGCGCCGAGGTTAGCCTCTGGCCTGCACACATACAAATATGCATGCACACCACACACACATTATTAAAAATTGTATATTTTGTTTTTACAAAGGTGTCGTTATTGTGTATATAATTATGTATGTTTTCATTTATTATAATCCCCTATCACCCCATCAATTATTGCTATCATATATAAATTGAAGATAGATAAGATTTCTGGAATGCTAAATCATTAAGAACAAAACAAAACCTTGCACTTAATTGCTAAAATTAGTATCCAACTGACCCTTGCATATCATTGTAGCTGTAGTTATTAATATAACTATAGTAACTGTTATAGATTGTTTTTGGCATAGTGCAGTGTATTTAATTGCAAATAAGTATTGTGTCATACAAGTGCCCCTCTTGCTGTATCATAGATCAATAGTATTAAAGTTATTTTGAAGATACAAGTGGAAAAATAACATCTCTCTTTTCTCTGGCTAAAATACCTGGGCCATCCGAGAGGAGTGTCCCTTGGATTTTGGATAGGGAATCATGGGGCCCAAGGATATCCCAATGCAGCCCAAATCCAGGAGTCTTTAGGATAGTACTGTAGCAATTGGCTTCCATCTGGCCAGCATTTTACTTGATTAAGCTGTAGGAGGTTTTAGCTTTCAGTCTTTTAAAAAACTGTTTTCTTCAAGGTTGGATTTCCCTGTAGCTCAGGTTAACCTGGCACTCACTCTGTAGTCCAAGGCTGGCCTTAAACTCATGGCAATCCTACCTCTGCCTCCCAAGTGCTAGGATTAAAGGCATGCCACCATGCCCAGCTAAAAATTGGTTTTTAACTTGCATTTCCCTTATGAGTAGAGATGTTGAACATGTCTTTAGGTGTCTAGTGGCCATTTGTATTTCTTCTTTTGAGAACTCTTCAATTCCCTGCCCTATTTTTTTGAATGGGGTGCTTGATTTTTATATTGTTTAGGTTTTTAAAACAATATTTATTTGAGAACAGCAGACAGAGAGAGAGAGAAAGAGAGAGAATGGGTGCACCAGGGCCTCCAGCCATTGCAGACAAACTCCAGATACTTGCGCCACCTTGTGCAACTGGCTTACATGGGTACTGGGGAATTGAGCCTTGCACCGGGACCCTTAGGCATCACAGGCAAGTTCTTAACCACTAAGCCATCTCTCCAGTCCTTGTTTAGGTTTTAGAGTTCTTTGTAGATTCTAGATATTAAACCCTTGTGAGAGGTACTACCAGTGAAGATTTTCAGTAGGTTGTCTGTTGACTCAATTGATGGTTTGTTTATCTGTTCAGTAGCTTTTTATTTTCATGAGGTCCCAGTTGTTGAGTGTTGGCTTAATTCCCTGGGCCACTGGAGTCTTATTCAGAAGGTCTTTCCCTACACCTATACGTTGGAGTTTTCTCCCTAACTTCTCTTCTAGTTGATTTAGTATCTCAGGCCTTTTGAGATCTATTGAGATTCCATCTCACTCCAGGCAGAATGGCAACCATCAAATAGTCAAATGAGCTGGGCGTGGTGGTGCATGCCTTTAATCCCAGCACTCAGGAGGCAGAGGTAGGAGGATCACTGTGAGTTTGAGACCACCCTGAGACTACATAGTGAATTTCCAGGTCAGCCTGGACTAGAGTGAACCCTACCTCAAAATAAAAATAAAAATAAAAATGACATCCCAGCCCTCAGGAAGCAGAGGTCGAAGGATCATTGTGAGTTCGAGGCCACCCTGAGACTACATAGTGAATTCCAGGTCAGTCTGAGCCAGAGTGAGACCTACCTCAAAAAATCAAAAACATCAAATGACAACACACCCTTGTGGGGGTGTGGGGAAAGAGGAACCCTCATCCAGTGTTGGTGGGAGCACAAACTTGTATAGTTACTGTGGAAATCAGTATGGAGACTTGTCAAAAGGCTGAAATAAAACTTGCATTAGATCCACATACCTCTACAGACTGTACCACAGAGACAAGCTCAACCATTCTTATTGCTACTCTATTCACAATAGCCAGGAGCTAGAATCAGCCCAGATGCCCATCAACAAATAAATGGTTAATGAAGATGTGGTACCTATACACAGTGGAATTCTACTCAGCGGCAAAGAAAAATGAAACAATCAAATTTTCAGGAAAATGGAAGGAAATGGAAAAAGTCATGCTGAGTGAGGTCACACAGGCTCAGAAAGACAAATGTCACATGACCTCTCTCATATGTAGTTCCTAACCTGGTCCAGTGTCAGTTAATTGTAAGCCATAATAAATATCTGCAATATGGACATAGCATTAGAATGAAGTTAGGGAAAGGGGGAAATAGGGAAGAGAGGAAGGACTACTGGACAAATCAATGATCAGCAAAAAGAAAGGTATGGAAGGGCCTGGGGGTAGAGAAAGGGGGCCTGGAGGAAAAAAATTAATGGCAACATTAATCCCATAGAAACCTTCTGGGGTACCACTCAACAAGTCATCCTCAGTAAGAGGCAGGGTGACCTGAACAGAAAAGCTTCATAAAAGGTGGAGAAAGCATTACCCTAAAACCACGTGCTCTGGCTGGTAATTCTTAGAGCTGGAATTGGGTCACCTTCCACAGTGAGCTGTTGGTCAGGGAGACTTGAGGTCCCCAAAATAATACAGGCTATTGCCAAAATATTTGGTTACCTTCAAGAGATAAACGATTAAGTCCCTATTGCTGAAAAGACCATGGTCTGCAGCCACAGGACATCAAGTGACCATGCTGGAATCCAGTTCCCTCCCGGCTAGCTCTCATAAGTGCTATGAGAGCAGCTGGAGAGTAAGTTGCTAACAGTTTGATTAAGCAGGAGATCCTGCTGTTGCAAAATCACCCAGTCAGCAAGAAACATTCACTTGTGCAATAGTGGCACACAGCTGATGTAGGTAACCAACTGCTCATGGATTGGATGTGAGACCACTCAGTGAGCATGAACTTGTGTGGCTCTGGGAGCCAAACCAGATTCCCTAGAGTAGGAAACCAGTAGTCCCCAGAGAGAACCTCTACCGCTGTCTAAGAAGAATGGACATGCACATCAATATATCTTTCTAATGACAAGACTTAATCCCTTTTATTTAATCTGTTCTCACTTTTGGTTGGAGAATCTGTTCTATTTTACAGATGGAGAAGAATATGGGGTAGGACAAGGATGCATCGATAACATCAAGAAGGGAGCTGTCTACCAGGAGTTGGGTCACCTCCATCTCATCTGCCCAGGCCGAGAAGTCCTTATAGGGGAGGCGGTTACATGAATACTGCTCTCTCTGCTAGCCTGAAAACCAGTTCCAGGGAAAGGGCAACAGACACTGTGGTCACTCAAACCTCATAAGAAACAGGTCCAGAGTCTACAGAGAAAGCACCACGAAATCAGGTTTCTGTCTTTCCCATCAAGGCTCAGGAAGCATCTCAGAAGAGGCAGAATAATTTTAAGAGCGTCAGGGTGGGTAGGAATAGTTTGAGACACCATGCTTTCCCCATCCCTGCAGAGACTGACTGAGGCCTCTTGATCCCCACAATGAATATCAACCCCACAGAAGACCCTCAGCAGAATTGGAGAAGGGCAGAGGGGATCTGTGTGTACAGCCTTTTTTTTTTTTAACAAAAAATAAATTTTTACAAAGTTGGTTTTAGGAGAAGACAACAAAAGTCCATGAAGATCCCAGCACTTCTCAGCTACTCAAAGAATAATTCAGTTCCTCTCTTCCAGGCATCATGGCAGCTGTGTGTGTGAATTCAAATGTAGCATGATGTGGAGCCATGAACTGTTGTCAATTATTGGAGCAATGTGACCAGGGAATTTGCACAAATCTGTATCATGCAGGATGGCACCTTTTTATGTGCCACCAGATTTTCTGTCTGCCCGTGTTTGCCATTGATGCCTGGCTTGTGAACAGTTAGTCTTCAAGAATTTGGCTTTTGGGGCTGGAGAGATGGCTTAGCGGTTAAGCGCTTGCCTGTGAAGCCTAAGGACCCCGGTTCGAGGCTCGGTTCCCCAGGTCCCACGTTAGCCAGATGCACAAGGGGGCGCACGCGTCTGGAGTTCGTTTGCAGAGGCTGGAAGCCCTGGCGCGCCCATTCTCTCTCTCTCCCTCTACCTGTCTTTCTCTCTGTGTCTGTCGCTCTCAAATAAATTAAAAAAAAAAAATTAAAAAAAAAAAAGAATTTGGCTTTTGGTGAGATGGATGCATAGAGGTGACAGGCCTGTTTTATGGATTTCAAAACTTCAGTGGAAAAAATTATATGAAAGCTACAGAGACATGAGTGTTTGTTTGCAGCCATAAATACTGTGAAGCAACCTAATGACAGCTTTAGGTTAAATCAAAGCCAAAAACGTGGCACTGTCTCAGAATCTGCATCTTAGTAGCTTAGGAGGGGACTTGTTATGAGAAGCATGACCAACATTTGACTGTAGAAGTAGAATACAAAAGTCAGTAAATGAAACTGAAATCTACTATAGCTGAAAGGTTCCCAAGATCACAAATGGGGTCATCTGGGTATGTGCCCATGAAAATCTTGAGTGGCCAGTGTTAGGTAGGGCAGGAGTCCCCAGATGGAGTTGAAATGAAGGAAGAAAATAGTAGCCTGACTGGTGCAACTTTAGATGTTTATATTGCCTAGCCCCTACTCCCCTGACTTACCAATGTTCTTGGCCATAGTTTTCTGCCAGTCTTAGAGAGACAACCTAGCTCCTGTCCTCCTCCTCTGTCTCTCTGACTAATTAGCTTCTCCATTTGGTCTTTGTTGTCCCCTGCAGTTCCCCAGCCCTTTGTCTTCTGTATCCCCCTCTCCAAAGGGAAAACTATCCAGAGTCACACTGGCTGTTCTCTGTCTCTTTCTCTCTCTTCCTATGAGACAGCCTGTCAACTTGGGTCCCAGTAAAAAGCTTTTTTCCTATGTGGTCTTGGTTGTTTGTGCACCTTACATCTGGTGCCGTGCCTTGGATAGGAGGCTCCTGACTGCCTTCTTTGGTGTCCAGACCTCCTTTCCCCTGACCAGACCACCGAGCTGCCACTGACTCTGCCAGCCCTGGATCATCTGCCAGGTGCAGGCTCTCCTTCCCACCATGATTTGGCTTCAGTCCTTTTCAGAAGTACTCTCCGTCCATCTCTCTCCTCTAAGCCTTCTCTCACACTCCCCCCACCCCCCCCCCCCCCGCCCCAGAGTGTCTCTCACAACACAGGTTGGCCTGCTCTCATTCTCTTAGAGGTCTCTCTCACCTGTTTCTGGGCCACCCAGATCTTCAGAAAGACACACTCTCAACACCTTAGGACTCTCTGTCAGGCCTACCCAGCCCCCAGGGGCACCTTTCAGCTTGGTTTGCAGGCCTAGGGACACTGTGACTCCTTAGTTCCCTCTGCCAGAGAGGAGAGGCCAGCTCTTTGCCTCTCCTCCCACCACCAATCAAACTTGATGGCCACGCAAAAAAAAAGGGGCCAACTTGCCCCTCTCCCTTTTTTTTCCTGTCCTCTGCTGGGTTTTCTCAGCCACTGAGCTATTATAATTTACATGCTCCCCTTGGTTTAAAGCTTAATCTCTCAAATCAAAGCTGCTGTGGTAGGCGTGCCTCCTGAGGCCACTGCATGCATGCACATGCTCTCTCTCGCTCTCCCGCTCCTGAGATCTCATTCTTCAAGACTAATAATTACTCCTTCAGGAGCACACCTTACTTTTCTCCTTCTCTCTTCCTTACAAGAGTCTCCTCCTATACCCTTTCCTTCTCCCTTTCATCTGAAATGAGAAACAAGACTTCCAAAACTGCCCCTGTCACTCCCCCTGGCTTGTCTACTTCAAAACTTAATGAAATTAAGGCTCCAAGATGATATCAAACCTCACCATTTAATCTTTTATTACAATACTGGCCTCAATATAAATTAGATGATAAATCCATGTCTTTTGCTTTCCAAACTCTTACTGATTTAAATAAGCTTGCTACAGCACAGGCAATTGGTTCGGAATTCCCCATATTCAAACATCTTCCACTCCAACGCTTGTCCTCCTGTCTGCTCTGCTTGCCCTACTAATCAGGTTCTTCTAGTCAAGGCGAGACTGACCCCATTTAGATACAACAACAAAAATTAATAAAATAACTAAAAACAACTATTTTAAACTCTATGTGATTGTGCATGAATGTGAGCTTGAACATTAACCTAAATTTCAGATACTAATGACCAGTGTTAATCTGTGGAAAATGCAGATTCTGGCTGTACTGGTTTGTGTCTGCAGTAATGCTCTGAGAGAGATTCAAACAACGTGAGCGGAGGCACTGACAAGACTGTGCACATGGGGATAGGCTGTGTGCGGAGTGCTCAAACACAGCAAGGCTGTAATCCATGTAGATGGCAAACAACAACAGGGTGGTGACAGAGACCCCCATGCCACAGCCAGCTACACAGACTCAGAAAACAAGTTAGAGCCTAAAGTTTGCCAGGTAAAGGCTAAAAGCCAGACACCTAGGAACTGGTAGGTTTGCTCAATGTTTAGAGATATTTGATGATGATTGTTTCTACTTCACTGTAATGTAAATTAAATTGTGATATGCTATTTAAATTCATAGTAAGGTGGATTCTGAGAAATGGGTTAACCCCCCCCCCCACAACTCAGACCCCAAGCACATTTAAAAGCATGTGTCATCCACACCTTGTCCTTAGGCAAATTGGCCTACTGGACAAGGAAAGGGAAAATGACAAGCAGCATATAATTTTGATTCTCTCCCAATTCTCTTGTGTAAGAGCACTATTAACAGATAATCTTAATTTGTTATATCATAAATGTAGTTCAGATTTGTCATTTGAACCTCTCTTGTATAAGTTCACTATAACCAGATAATTTTAATTTGTTATATCATAAATGTTCAAATTTGTCATTTGATTCTCTCAATTTCTCTCTTTTGTAAGATCACTATGAATAGATAATCTCAATTTGTTATATCATAAATGTAGTTCAGATTTGTCATTTGTTTTCTCTCAATTTCCAAGTGTATTATAATATCTCCAAGACAAATTGTCAAGTTTTACCCACATTTACAAATCCATACTTTTAAAATTTGATTCACTGATATTGTTTGGCTTATGGTAATGTTTAAGTTAATGATACTTCTATGTTAAAGTTTTAACTACAAAAACCAAGTCTTAATAAGATTAATACTTATTTATTAGTTACTGATTTTCTTTTATAAAACTAAAAAGATGTAATCTAACTTCATTCATTGTAACTTTTGTTCTTAGGGAGATAAGAAAATCTCCCCATATTCTGATAACTATATAAACTATGTGCTTTCTCAACTTTTGAGGAGCTCCATTCACAATTCCTGGGCCCAAAATGAGTTATAAAACTAGCAGATATCTAATCCAAGCATCATTTAATTGTCATGGGTAACAAAAATAATGAAACATAAAATTGGTTTATGTTAATCAAGGTAACCCTAAACAAGGTACATCAGATTGATTGTTATAGATTTCTCTATCAGGATTAAGTTGATATCTAACCCAGTTTGGACAAAAAGATTAAAGCTACTAAAATGTACACAGGTACAAAGATGTATTTAAAGGTGATTCTAATTTACTAAACACAGACTTCTAGGTTTACAACTTTAAAACAAGAGTTCTTATTTATATCTGCTACAACAATAGCCAAAGGTTTTTAAGTATAAAAGCTTCCAAAGTTGTAACTCTGATTTTAGATTGACAGACTCAATTAAAAGGTCAAAATTTAACTTAATTTCTGACAGAATGCTTGATTTGAGTTTTTTGATAGATTTTTCTCTTGTCTCATTTTCAAGTTAAGATCCTCCAATGTAAAAACAAAACGGGCTGTCAACAAAAATGAAAGTCAGAGTTAATATTTATATTTTTGTTATTAAAAATTATCTTCAGGATTGCTAACATGTTTTGTCTACACTTACAAATGTTAAATTACATATATTTCCTACATTTCAGATATGGATTACCATGCCATCAGACAACATAAGTTAAATGTTACAACAAAATGTTAAGATTTTTTAATACTATGTTTTAACTAGATCTGTTTTATTAAAGACAAAAAGTACAAACATACTGTATATTCCCATTTTTCTCCTGGATGCTTAACAGCCAGATGTAGTAGCCAGAACCAATGAGAACTTTGGGGTTAAAAGGGTGCCCAATATTTTGGCTCAAGAGACAATGGAACAGTTCTTTCTCTAGAGGATCCTAAAGCTCTTGGTAAGTCACCTATCTTCTTGATTGGGGAAGACATGGAACACACACACACACGCACGCACGCATGCACGCACGCACGCACGCACAAAATGAATTCTAATCATTATCCAGTCTGCAGAAGGAGAGTAAGAACAGAGGGGAAAACCCTTAATGCTTCCAAGGGAAGGAAGCCACATGGTCAGCACGGCCCTGGCTCATCCCAGCAGATGGCACAAATGCTGAGAGCCACAGAGCTCCTCCCAGGTCCCTGACAGTCTCCCTTAAAGAGCCACAACTGACCTTCAAAGCTACAATATAAAATTAAAATTTGGTCTTAAACCTACTTGGTTTTAAACATTCAATAGAGAAATAAAGCCGAAGACTTCCAGGTAAGATGGTGGCTTAGGAGCCACACCAAACCAGCCTAAGGAGGGATTTAAGCAAAACCCCAGCAAAATACATTCTTCTTCTGAAAAATGAAGGAGTATAGGTTATTCTTAGACACAGCAGAGCAGCCAGAGAGACCAAATCCACCAGAAAGGAGGAAAATGGCCAGAGTCCCACTGAGGCGATCACAGCCTGCGATCTGTGCCTGCCCAGCAAAGTCCTGCCAGGCATGCCATTTGGCAGCAGCAGAGACCAAGCAACAGAACTCCATCAGCCTTCCTGCAAAGTTAAGAAACCTGAAGGAAAGACAGCTGAGATCAACTAAAGAGCTACTGAAAGTGCGAGCAACCCCAGAAGTCTGATCTCTCCCATCCCCCACCATCAGAACCAGGAACCTCCAGCATTCAGCCCCCAGTGGCAGCACAGTCAGCAGAGCGGATCAGAGGTACAGCTGCACAGCACAACACAGGGATTGAGGTGGGCGCTAAGCATTGGTAAGATTGGAAGCCACCCCAAAAGGTAATGGGCTGACTGACAAAAAAAAAAAAAAAAAAAAAAAAAAAAGGTACATAGTGCTGCAAGAGCTAAGCTAATCTCTCTTTCCTTCTCAGTGCAGGTTGTGGGGTATATATTCTTGGCTGGATTTATCATATATATAGCAGCCTTTGTTTTTTGCTTCTGTCATTATTGGGGGCAGGGTCTGATCTAGATCCAGGTTGACCTGGAACCCAATTCAGAACAGAAATCCCTACTTCCCAGCTGACAAGATTGAAAGGGTGTAGAACAACACACACCCTTAGGGATTTTGGCTTTATAAAACAATCTGTTTCTTTTAATCCCCACAATTGCATACTTTGTGCTGGTTTTTATTGATTGTGTATGCTACCCGGTTGAAGTTTAGAATTTGCCAGTAAATTATTCCACCCAATCCACTAGAATACTTGCTTAGCAAGCAAACTCAACACCCAGGATTACTTCTCTGGCTGACTGGGGGACAAGAGCTACACCTGGCACTTTGAACTCATATCCTGAGGGTATATCGAGGTGGATTGCTACTTCTGGGAACACTGCAGATAAGTAGAAAACCCAAGCATCAAATCAATTCAGGATGCAAAAATTGCTACAATATAATACAAGAAACTCAAAGAAACAAGACAGTACAGTCCCACCAAAAACTATAAAATCCATCAGAAATGATCACCAATGATACTGTTTTAGATAAAATGCCTGACAAAGATTTCAAGAAAATGATGGTATCTATGCTCAAAGAAATCAGAGAAGAAATGAAGGGAATCAAAGAAGAAAACAAAGGAATTAAAGATAAAAACAAACTTCTGAAAGAGAACACAGGAAACCAGCTTAATGAAATAAAGAGGTCACTACAAGATATGAGTAGGGAACTAGAAATACTGAAGAAAAACCAGGCTGAAATCCTGGCTCTGAAGAATCCAGTCAATGAAATAAAAAACTGGAAAGATTATACTAGGTGAGGTAGCCCAGGCCCATAAAGCCAAATATCACATGTTCTCTCTTATATGTGGATCCTAGCTACAAATGTGTAGACTTGTGTGTGATCTAGAACCAAAATCAGTAGCAGGGGCCCATAAGCTAGAAAAAGGCTATAAATATGGCAGAAATTAAAAAAAAAAACAACCAAAAGTAAGGTATATCTTAAAAGATTTAATCATCACAGCCCAGGCTGTAACCTTCATCTTTTTGTTGTTGTTGTTTTTTTTTGTTTTGTTTTGTTTTTTGAGGTAGGGTCTCACTCTGACCCAGGCCGACCTGGAATTCACTATGTAGTCTCAGGGTGGCCTCGAACTCACAGTGATCTTCCTACCTCTGCCTCCCATGTTCTGGGATTAAAGGATTAACTTTCATCATTTTGTAAATTTCTAGATCTTCATGATAATCATGCCTGTCATTTCTGGTAATAATACTGTTAATTTTGGAATTGTGTATTTAACTACAATCTTAACCTTAAGCCTCTCTTTACAAGTAGCCCACACTCAGATGTTTCTGTGACAATTCAACTCCTTCTACCTGGGTCCCTTGGATTGCCCTTCAAGTCCTAAAATACTAATGAAAACCCCGGGTCCGAATGGAGGCTACTTACACCCTAACCCCATCCAAATTTCAACATTACTTCAAACTCCTGGCTCCCACCTAACCCAGCTACCCTTCGACTTCTACCTAAACAATTTATACACTCCTGTCTAGCGAGTTAAAAAAAAAACTTACCTGTCACAACCCCAGCATTTCACTGTCTCCCCTCCCTGACCCTAACCACACTTGTTATATAGATAAAAGCTCCTTTTCCACCTCACAGGGGTCCCTAATCACAAAATATGCTGTTGTTTTAGATGACCAGATAATAGAAACTGGCCTTTTATCTAAGGGAAGTGCATCCCAAAAGACTGAAATTGTCACAATCCCTTTGCCTATACTAATAAGTCTTGCCGCCTCTACAACAGGTACAGGCCTGGCTGCAGGTGGGCTGGGACACAGCCTAATCTCTTATCAACAGTTTCCACAGAACTGAGCACAGCCATTAAAGACTGATAAGGCCCTTCACCTTCTACAGCAGCAGCTCACCTCACCAGTGTCAGTCGTCCTTCAGAACCATCAAGGCCTCGACCTTATTACCACTGAGAAGGGAGGAAACTGTCTCTTCGTAAACAAGAAATGTTGTTATAATATAAACCAATTGGATAAAGTAAAATTAGAGATTAAAAAAAAAAAAAAACCTCCAAACACTGGTTGACAGAATCTATCCTGGCACCTCACTGTCTTCAGGACCGTGGGATAACTTTAGAACTGTTTGACCTTCACTACTACCATTACTTGGGCCCTTAATGGGGATATTTCTTTTACTCTTGGTAGCCCCCTGTCTTTAGAAATAGATCCAAAATGAGGTACAAAATTTCACACATCACTTGTTCAACTTATGTTTATTAACCTATCTCTTCCACTCCATACCAACTTTTAGCTTCCTGCTCAGAGGGGACTTGCCAGCCGCTGACACCAGCATCCCCTGAATCCCCTGACTTCGCCCCCTCACAGCAGAAGCAGCAGCACTAAGAGACCTGACCACGCCCCCTTATCCTTAACAAAGTGCTGGACTGTTAGGTAGGATGAGACTCCCAAGATGGAGTTGAAATGCAGGAAGAGAACAGCAGCAGCCTGACTGATACAACTTGAGTTGTTTGTGCTGCCTGACCCCATCCCCTGACTTAACGATGCTCTCGGCCATGGTACTCTGCTGGTCTTATCTTAGAGACAACCTGGCTCCTCTCCTCCTCTTCCGTTTGAGATCTGTCCCTCTGACTAATTACCTTCCCCATTTGGTCCCTGCTGTTCTCTGCAGTCTCCACTCCTTTGTCTTCTGTATCCCCTTCCCCAAAGGAAAACTCCAGACCACCCTGAGACTACATAGTGAATTCCAGGTCAGCCTGGACTACAGTGAGACCCTACCTCAAAACAAAACAAAACAAAAACTGTCTAGAGTCACGCCTGCTATTCTCTCCTCCTGTGAGACAGCCCGGCAGCTCGGGCCCCATTAAACATCTTTTTCTCTGCCTCAGAGTGGTCTTGAGGCTGTTCATAAATCTTACAGCCAGATTTTTGGGAGGGTATTCATCTCCCTCCCATCATAGGGGAACAGCTTCCCTTCCTTTGCAGGCCATTCTTAGGCTGTATTTGATGATTGTTTTGCAAGTGATGCTCAGGTTCCCTCCAGGCCTACTGCTGATTATCCTCCTGGTCTTCACACCAATTGTGAAAGATAAGATCTAGCCCTGCCTCACTGTGCTAAGGAGGGCAGGGGAGAGGAGAGAGAAGAGGAAAGGAAGGAAGAGGAAGGCATGCAGCTCCAGAAAACATTTTTAACAGGAAAAATTAGAAAAATTTTTACATGCTTATGGCAATTAGAAGTATTAGCTTCCCCCTCCAATTCTTAAAGGTAAAAGCAGAAGGTAGTGCCATATAAAACAAGTATTAGAATTAATAGATATTCTTTTTTAAAATATTTCATTATTTATTTATTTATTTGACAGAGAAAGAGGGAGGGAGAGAGAGAATGGGCATGTCAGGGCCTCCAGCCACTGCAAAAGAACACCAGATGCATGTGTCCCCTTCTGTATTTGGTTAATGTGGGTCCTGGGGAATTGAACCTAGGTCCTTTGACTTTGCAGGCAAGCACCTTAACTGCTAAGCCATCCCTCCAGCCCAGATATTCTTTTATAAAGTGTCCTTTAGCATAGGCAACCAAGAAAGTATATGTAGATACAAGAAACAGATAACTGGGAGAAATACTGAAGCAAAATTCAAACATACTGCATAATTTGGTATGAGTTTGAAAAAAGGATGGTTATTTTTCTACAAAAATAATTTTTTGATATCTATGGTAGTAGGAATGGAGGCAAATTTCCATAAAAGTAGAGGTGCTATCAGAGAATTACTCCCATTTAGAAAAATATATTGTGTCCAGATGGTTTTGTAACTATACTAGAGTTTGTGCTGCTTGTTGCCCCAAATGATAACAGAAACTTTTTGAATCTTTACGTTGCTCTTTATTCAAAGAGTGAGTCCTCTGAGACGGCAGCAGGCTTATACGAGGAGACGTGAACGGCCTTTACATCTTAGCTCCAGCCAGCAGATTATATAAGGAGTGGGGAAACAAAGGCATTCAAATGTTCCTAAGCTCAGCTCCTCTGGGCACATATTAAGCCCCGTTGATGACATTCATGGTGTGTGAAAACCTCTCTCCTGATCTCCTGTACTCCTCCCTCATTGTCTCTGGACAGCTGGCTTTGGGCACTCCCAGGGTCACGGAATTTGGTGAGTGTATGCCAGTATTGCCCCTTCATTCCTCTAGGTGCCACCTGGGTTGGGGGATTAACTCAGAACAATCAAACCATTAACCGTGTATGCACACAGCTATTCACAATGTGTACACGCAGATTCCTCTGTATCATACGGAGTACAGATGTACTCTTACAGAATATATAAGTGTCCTGTCATTCCCTCCCACCCTCTATCAATTTCAGGAGGAAATGACCAAACTTTTAAACAGCCAGATAGTGATGTAAACTTCCAAAATATATAAAATGAATTTCTTTTTATGAAGCAAGTATAACATTGATAACAGAGCAGAAATAGATGATGCAAAAATAGAAAATCATAATCATACATACAAATATTGATACAAAAGTTCTTAGTAAAATACCAGTCTACAGCACTTTTAAAGATGACTTGACATGAGCAATTCAGAGGTGGTTCTGTATTGTTAATTCCATATAATGGACATAACAAATGGGAGGACAAATATGGTGATTTCCATGGATGAGTTAGAGGTATTTGACCAAATTCAGCATTTGTTTCTGACAGTGTAGACAATAACAAGACCCCTGAAGTCTACCATCTTGCTTAATGGGAGAATGGGACACATTTTCCAGAGCCAAAGACCAAGTCAAGGCTATCCAGTACCTCCATTGTACTTAATATTGTCTTGGAAATGATAAAATGCACCAGATGAAAGAACACACTGAAGGGGATCAGAATGGAAGAATTACCTGTATGTAGATGTCCTGACAGTATAGGTAGAAAACAATCCAAACTAAAGCCAAAATAAACATTACTATCCCTCAGAAAAGTAAGAAAAAGTTACTGTATAAATCATTAACAGTGATGTGTTATAAACAAGAAATAATAAATGTCCAAAAATGATAGTGAGGAATGTATGATATTTTAGATTTTTGAAGTTCTGTGGTATGTGCCTAAAGATTTCTAAAGAAGATGCTATTATAAACAGAACAAAGCAAATAGTTTAGTTATTAAAACATAATTCTTCAGCCGGGCGTGGTGGCGCGCGCCTTTAATCCCAGCACTCGGGAGGCAGAGGTAGGAGGATCACTGTGAGTTCGAGGCCACCCTGAGACTCCATAGGGAATTCCAGGTCAGCCTGGGCTAGAGTGAGACCTTACCTCGAAAACCAAAAAAAAAAAAAAAACAAACCATAATTCTTTTTAACTTTTATTTATTTATTTGAGAGAGAGAGGGAGAGAGAGAATGGGCACACCAGGGCCTGCAGAACTCCAGATCCCTGACGCATGTGCCCCCTTGTGCATCTGGCTTATGTGGGTTCTGGAGAATCAAACCAAGGTCCTTTGGTTTTGCAGGCAAATGCCTTAACTGCTAAGCCATCTTGCCAGCCCATTAAAACATAATTCTTGATAGTCTGTACTATTAAACTTCCCAGAAATAAATTTCATGAAAGAACTTTGTTTTGCAGACAAATTGGACTTAGCTTTGTAACTATGAACTGTTAAAATTCTGTATGAGCTAGCTATCAACTGGACTGCAGGTAAATAGCCTAGGGGCCACTCTTTACAAGTCTTTTTCAAATTTGACTTTCTTTTTTTTAAAGCTGGAGTTTCACTATGTAGCCAGGCTGGCCTTGAATTTGAAATCTTCTTGGCTCAGCCTCCCAGATGCTAGAATTTCAGGCATATGCTGCCATGCCCTGCTCTCAAAGTGTTTGGTAGACATTTAATCCCACCTTCCTGCACAAATAGCAACAAAAAAATTGTCAGTATATTCACACACCTTTCTATCTGAAGCTAGTATCTCTCTATCATCTATTATTTATTTACTTACATTTGTTTATCTATTGATAAGGACTCACAATAATCCTCCTGCTTTAGCCACCTAAATGCTGGTGTTGTGTTACAGGCGTGTGCCACCAGGCCCAGCATTTTATTGAACGTTCTAGGCAAGTGCTTTACCATGAGCTACAATCCTAGTTAGGCCGGGAACATGGGAGCAAGGGTGGGGAAGGATAGAGGGGTTCACATTGTCTTTACCTCCCTACGTACCATCAGACTGGCCATGGGACCCATTTGACCACTAGGGACCAAGGCACAGAATGGTTAGTAATTGCTTCACAGGAAAAGTTCCTTCAAAGACCAGAGGTGAACAGCCCGGCATAGTGGTGCACACCTTTAATCCCAGCACTTGGGAGGCAGAGGTAGGAGGATCACCTTGGGATCAAGACCACTCTGAGACTACACAGTTAATTCCAGGTCAGCCTGGGCTAGAGTGAGACCTTACCTCAAAAAAAAAAAAAAAAAAAAAAAGGAAGAATGGAAAGAAAAAGACGAGTGAAATTGTCAAGGTCAAAATGCCCTACCAAAAAATAGCAATTTGAGCCAGAGATTGAGGATGTTTGTGCATGTTACCTGTCTTTCCACTAGATGGCGCTACGAACTATTGTCCCATCTTCACTCCCGTTCTCATTCTGCTCCACAATAATTTGTCCTCAGACTTATGCATTCAGGAGCAAGTTTTGCTTGCTTGTTTCTGTATTTTTTTATTTTTATTTTTAAATTTTTTAAATTTTTATTTATTTATTTATTTGAGAGTGACCGAGAGGAGGAGGAGAGAGAGAGAGACTGAGAGAGAGAGAATGGGCATGCCAGGGCCTCCAGCCACTGCAAACAACTCCAGACGCCTGCGCCCCCTTGTGCATCTGGCTAAAGTGGGTCCTGCAGAATCGAGCCTCGAACCGGGGTCCTTAGGCTTCACAGGCAAGCGCTTAACCGCTAAGCCATCTATCCAGCCCGTTTTTAAAATATATATATATGGCACATTTTATTCAGATTTTACAAAGGAGTGCAGAAAGGGGAAGGCTGGGAGTTAAGGGGAGATAAAGTGGGGAGAAGTACACCATGTGGAGCCCCAAAGCCCATGTGGGCCACATGTAGCTCAGGAATCCATGTGACCAGATAGGGATATGGGGGAAAAACAGCCTGGAAAGAAGAGGGAAAAGAAAGTTCAAGGAGCTCCTGTCATGTTGGGAGCTGGAGGGGATAAAGAACTCATGAGAGTAAAGGCTAGGGGCCGTCCTGGCTCGGCCTGGGCAGAGCTGAGTTAGTCCAGACCCAGCAGAGGGAAAATCTCACCCACAGCCGGAAGTTCCCAAGTGATCAGAGAGAGAGAGAGAGAGATCCTATATATATATATAATTTAACTTAACGACTTTCATCTGTTCTTCATCAGCTGTAGATGGCCAACCAGGCTTGAACGTCCTGAGATTGAAGAAGCAGTAAGGCTTGGAGTTTTTTCCTTACTTTTTTCTTCTTGACAGTACACCGTGCAGATGATCTATAGCCATGTAGATTACCTTTTTATTCATGAGAATTTTTTTTGCTTTTAAATTTAAAATTTGGCAGATGATGTTGTGTATATTTATTTTGTACAACATAATGTTTTAAGGTATAAATACTTTGTGAAATAGTTAAATCTACCTAATTGACAAGTGCATGACTTCACATAGTTATTTTTGTGGCGAGACACTTAACATCCACTCACTTTACATTTTTTTCAAGAATATATACATGTATATATAGTCATCATGTGTAATTATAGTCATTAATGATAGTAATCATGTACAGTCTTGAACTTACTTCTCTAATTTAACTGTGATTAACAGTAATATGTATATATATATATACATTACCTTTGAACACCTCCCTGTCTTCCCTTTGCTCCTACAACTCTAAACTCTGGTTACTCTCATTCTACTCTCTATTTTGAAAGTTGTAAAAATTCACTTATTTGAGAGAGAGACAGCTGAGAGAGAATGGGTGCACCAGGGCTTCCAGCCACTGCAAATGAACTCCAAATGCACACATCATCTTGTGCATATGGCTTATGTGGATACTGGAATTGAATCTGGGTCCTTAGGCTTCACAGGCAATTGCCTTAATCACCAAGCCATGTCTCCAGCCCTATTATCTATTTTTTAAATTTAATTTCATTTTTTATTTGAGACAAAGAGCAAGGGAGGAGGAGAGAAAGAGAATGGGCATGCCAGGACCTCTAGCGACTGCAAAGAAACTCCAGATGCATGCACTGCCTGTACATCTGGTTTACCTGGGACCTAGAGAATCAAACCTGGGTCCTTAGACGCAGTAGGCAAGCGCCTTAGCTGCTAAGTCATCTCTCCAGCCCCCTGTTCTCTATTTTTATGGGATATTCTCTTTTTGATTCTCTGATATGAGTGAGATCCTCAGGTATTTGTCTTTTTGTTTTGACATACTTCACTTAATACAGTGTCTTCTAGGTGTATCCATGTAGTCATAAATGAATTTCAGTCTTTTCATAGTAGAATAGTATTACATTTTGTATATATGCTAGATTTTTGTTCTCTATCCATTTATTTTGGATACTTTGATTGTTTTCAAATCTTGGCTATTATCAATACTGCTGCAATAAACAGGAGAGTACAGAAATTTTTTTGATTTTTCCTTTGGATATATAACCAATAGTGAGATTGCTAGGTCACGTGGCAATTCTATTTTATTTTTCCCACAGTAGGGTCTCACTCTAGCTTAGGCTGACCTGGAACTCAGTATGTAGTCTCAGGCTGGCCTCATATTCACACCCTCATGTCATTGGTCTCTGATTTCAGTTTTACTTATTCATTATAATGGCTATAGATTTGTTGGATATAGCCTTTATTATGTTTAGGTATAATCATTCCATTCCTAGCTTATTTAGGGCCTTTTTAAATGAAAAGATGTTTAATTTTATCAAAGACTATGTCTGTACCTTTTGAGATGATTGTGCAATGCTTGTCCTTGATTCTAAGTGCATGCTGTATTATGTTTATTGATTTGCATATGTTGAAGCATCCTTGCATCTCTGGAATGAAACAAACTTTACCATGTGTTGTTGAATTTGACTCACAAATATTTTATTGTGGATTTTGCAACTGTGTTCGTCAAGAAAAATGGTCCATAGTTTTCTGATTTGGTTTTGTTGATTTTTAATATTTTGTGTGTGGGGTGTGTGTGTGTGTGAAGGTATGCATGCCCTGTGAAAATGTGTGCAGAGGCCAGAGAAGAGCACTGGGCATCCCCCCCCTATTGCTCTTCTCTTTGGTTTCCTTGACACAGCATCTCTCAAGACCTTAGAGCTACCATTTTATTTTATGTTACTCTGTTTTCCAGAGCAGCTGACCAGTGGGCCGCAGAGGTTCTCCTGTCTCTGCCCTCTAAGCACTAGTGTCACAGGCATGTGTACCTGCTTGGATTTTTTATGCCTGTGTTGGGGATTGAATTCAAGTCCTTGTGTTAGCATGGCAAGTGCTCTTACTTGGTGAGCCATATTCTTGGCCCCTTGTGTTAATCTGGTATGTTTTTGGTATCTATGTAGTATTGACTATGCACAATAAACAGGGAATCTTTCCTTCACTTTTATTTTGTGGACTAGTTTGAGGAGCACTGGTATTAGTTCTTCTTTAAAGGTCTAATAAAATTCAGAAATGAGTCCATTTATACTGGGTTTCTTTTGTTACTGTGGGACACAGTTATTGCTTTAATCAAACTTCTATAGCCATAATACCACTAAAATGAACCAGGTATAGAAATAGGATCAACATCAATTAAAGACAGATAATGTGGTGGTTTGACTCAGGTGTCCCCCATACACTTAGGTGTTCTGAATGCAAGGTTCCCAGCTGATAGAGATTTGGGAATCAATGCCTCCTGGAGGCAGTGTTTTGTTGGGGGCAGGCTTATGGGTGTTATAGCCCGCTCGCCCCTTGCCAGTGTTTGGCACAGTCTTTGGTTGCTATGGTCCACCTTATGTTGATCAGGGGGTGATGGCCACCCTCTGCTCATGTCACCATTTTCCCTGCCATCATGGAGCTTCCCCCTTGAGCCTGTAAGCCAGAATAAACCTCTTTTTTCCCCACAAGATTCTCTTGGTTGGGTGATTTCTATCAGCAATGAGAATCTGACTGCAATAGTAAAGTGTTACCAAGGCATGAGATTGCTGGTGGACACCTGACTGTGTGACTTTGGCTTTCTGGAGCTGATTTTCAAAAGGAATGTAGAAGGATTTGAAACCTTGGCCTAAAAGATGCCTTGCAATGCTGTAAGTACAGTTTGATGAACTACTCTGGTCAGAGTTGAAAGACCTGAAGGCAGTAAGAATTATGGACTGTGAGGTTTGGCTTATGAGGGTGAGAAAAAGCTTTGCTTGGACTGGACTAGCAGTTTGTGTGAGAAGCTTGCTGTTATGGCCATGTCCTGAGAAGTTGTGCAGGGTTGCTTTGCATAGAAATGAACTGGTGTGAGCAGAGGGATATGGCACAGAAAAAAAAAAAATTGGGTGAAATGCTGTCCATTCAACTGCAATTGAGAGATTACAACCTTTGAGATTGGGCCAGATGACCTGAATTGGGGCAACAAGAAGAATGTAGACTCTTTTGAAGGCGCCTGAGTGCTCAAGGAGTGTCCTGTTCTTTAATCCCTGTTTTATTCTTCCTTGGATTAACAAATTTGCACCCTACCTGGGATTGTGAAGTATAAGAAATGCAGAAAAGAGAGGGTCATTGAGTTTGCAATGCAGTCTTGTTTTGGAAATGGCCATGGGCAGTGTGAAGCAGGTTTGCTGGATGCCTGCATGGAAACTGGATGGAGCTGTGAGGATGGACTGTGCTTGCAATGGAGACCCAGTGGAGATGCCAGGACCACGAGATGGCTGCCAAGGAGAGCTGCTGGCCCTGGATGAAGTTTTCTGGGGCTGTGAGTAGCCTAGTTGGTGGGCTGAATTGGAATACCAAAGGTTTGTTGCTGGTTAGATTAATAGACTTGGAGATTTGTCATTGACTAGAGTTGTTGGACTTGAAGCTTCAGAGTTTGATGTTTTCCCTGGACTCTTGTATTGGCTGAATTTTTCTTTGCTATGCTCATGCCTGGCTAGCCCTCATAGTACTGGAAAGCCTTTTGATTGCTGCTGGAGGACAATGGTCACCAACAGCCTGAATACGCAGGGGTCTCTGCAGATTATGAAATCAACTGGTAGGCCAAGAAGAACACACTTGTGCAATAGTGGCATGCAGCCTCTGCGGGTAACTGACTGTTCTCTGATTGGACATGAGGCCCACTCAGTGGGAAAGAACTCATATCTGGCACTGGGAACCAAGTCAGAAGCCCATGGTCTGGAAACTCAGACTTCAGGAAGAAGCCCCCACTGCTCTCTGAAGAAGAGTGGGCTTTCACACCAAAAAAGTTATCTCAAATAACTTTGCATGCCCTCTTGAACCCAAGCTGCTCTTGCTCTTGTTTGGAGAATCTGCTCTATTTTACAAATGGAAGAGAAAATGGAGGAGAGCCTAGATCCATCAATACGACAAGAAGATAGCCAACTGCCCACTATAAGACTTGCCATTTCTACCATATCTGTAGGGCCCAGGAAAAATTGCAGAGGAAGTGATGTCCTGAATATTGCTCTTACTGATAACCTGACTACCACCGAGGAGGGCACCCAGGGTAAAAGGAAGCAAGAAGATATGAGTATAACCTGTTATAATATATGTGTATACATATCATAGAATTAAATTAAAAATATTTTAAAAATCTGGCTATAAGACAAATGCAAGCACATATAACAAAATTATATAGAAGTAAGAAGAAATGAAATTTAAAAATAAGAGCAATGTTTTGTTTTTTAAAGTTAAGTGATGGGAGATAGGGAGATGAATCAGCCATTATAGGTACTTGATTGCAAAGCCCCATTAGTTCAACTTTGATTCCCATGTAATACCCATGTAAAACCAGATACAAGGAAAGTGGCATAAGGTGTTCTGTTTGTTTTTAGCAGCTAGAGTCCCTGGTACACATACGCATACATGCGCACACAACCATACACAAAACACGCACACAAAAATAAATACTTTTTTTTTTTACTCTCAAAGTCCTTTATTGTACAATGTCATCTGTTTCCAAGGGGGGGGGGGAAGGGGCAAAAGGACTAAAATACATTTTTTAAAGTGAAGTAAATGAATATAAAAAATATAATCAGAAATATCAAGCACAGAACTGGGTTCTTTAATACTGGAATCCAGCCAGATCTGGGGGTGGCTAGTTGGTTGCATCTAGAATCTAATGTAATTCTGAAGGGTATTCCCTGAGCACATTGGACTGTGGTGGAAGCAAACAGAACATTGAGATCTGTGCTAGAGGAAGAAATCCAGGGCCACATGTTATTCTGTCTGTAGATCTCGTTACTTTTGGACCCACCTAGCAGTAAACCACCTTTCATGAGGGAGGAGGCAGCAGCTAACATCTGCCAGGCTTGGCCTGGGAGTTCTGAGTCCCACCTGCAGCAAACCACATGAGGAAGTGAGGTGGCTCTAGAAGCCCATTAATATGCTGGCTGGTCATATGTTTGGATCTCTTAGGCTCAGTAGTAATTCATGGACAATGGGGCTGTCTTCTAGATGCAGAGGGTGGAGGCCCAACCACTGTGTTCCCCGTCCATGGAGCTGCCTACTGCCTACATTTCTCAGTGGTCTAAGTCAAACCCTCCACAACTCCACACCTCACCTCTTATGACTGTCTTCCCCTTCAAGCACTGTGGCCAAGTACAATCAGTCTCCTTGGCTTGTGATTGTACCTTGTTTTCAGGCCCTAGAGTGAACTAGTCTCAAACAACAGACCTCCTCTCATGATGCTGCCTGGCTATAGCACTCCAAGATACAGGCTGCCCATCCATGTAGGGGGAAATCACTGGTACACCAAATCCGTGCCCGGGGTTGAAGGCATGTGGGAACTGTGGGGTTTCTCCTATGGCCAGAATTGTTCTTAGCCGGGCTTTCTGGTTTACCTTGTGGCTGAAGCTTCTATTCCCTTGGGAGCAGTTTAGAGCTGTGCACTGTTTTCTACTTTTCTCTGCACCACCTTTCAGCTTCTCCATGATTCTGCTCTGTCCCAGCACCTTCCCCATGATTCCCAATGCTCTTGCTCTTTCCTTTTTTCTTCAGTGTATATTCCCTGGCCCTTCTCATCTGCAGAATTGCATGAAGGAAGCTTCCAAGCCAATATCTTCCCTTTTCTCCTGATTTTGTGGATGTATCTTATTCCATTACAGGTCTGTATTTTAATTTCTTTTTTTTTTTCAGGTTTGATTTTTAAAACTTTTTTTTGAGGTTGGAGAGGTGGCTTAGTGGTTAAGGCACTTGCCTGCGAAGCCAAAGGACCCAGGTTCGATTCTCCAGGTCCCACATAAGCCAGATGCACATGGTGGCACATGCATATGGAGTGTGTTTGCAATGAGTAGATGCCCTGGCATGCCTATTATCTCTTTCTCTCTCTCTCCCTTTCTCTGTCTCAAATAAATAAAATCTTTTTATCAACAGTTTCCATAATTATATACAACAATCCATGATAATTCCCTCCCTCCCTCAGTCTCCTATTCACAAATCCATCTTCCATCATATCCCCTCTCCCTCTCAATTAGTCTCTCTTTAATTTTGATGTCATCATCTTTTCCTCCTAGTATGAGAGTCTTGTGTAGGTAGTTACAGGCACTGTGAGGTCATGGATCTCCAGAGAGCATTTTGTATCTGGAAGAGTGCATTGTAAGCAGTCCTACCCTTCCTGTGGCTCTTGCATATTTTCCACCACCTCTTCCACTTTGGAAGGTGTGATAGAGATGTCTCAGTGCTGAACACTCCACTGTCACTTCTTCTCAGCACTATGGTGTCTTTTGAGTCTTCCCAGAGGTCACTGCCATCTGAAAAGATAAGTTTCTCTAACCAAAAGTGAAAGCAGCATTAATATATGGGTATGAACATTAAGAAAAATGCTTCAGGGCATTTTGGTGACCATAATATATGCATTTAGCAAGAAAACAGCAGACTTTACTCCCCTAAGGCTCATGACTTCCCCTGCCATAGGCTTTTGACTAGGTTTTCAATATCGGGCATGTATTCCCTCTGTGGAGCAGAGTGGGCCTCCAGTCCAATTAGAGGGTGGTTGGTTTCCCCCATAACAGGTATGTCACTATTATACCAGTTGGCATATTTGGCTTGGCTGGCCAGTCTTGAGGCTTTCCATGTCCACTGCTGTTTATTACCACTGATGACTTCTGTCTCCCATAGGGATACATGCAGCATAGCTCTTTCCAGCTTTCTGTTACCTAATCCACAGGAAGGTTATTTCAGCTTAGTTACCGTTTGATTTCTCAGTGACCTGTAGCCCAAGCATATGGAGTCTTCAACAATAGGGTCTTACCATCTATTTCTAGAGGAAAACCAAGAGCTTTGGCAATAGCCTATAACATTTTGGAGGCATCAGGGACCTCCCTGGCCAATAACTCATTGGAAGGTATCCCATCCCTGACACTGAAATTTTTGTAGTAACAATATATGGCTTCTGGGTGGGCCATTATCCCAAGAAGTAGGCTTCAATATGGCATAGCATCATGAATTTTGATTAATCCTCTCCCCACCATTCCTTTACTCAATCTCTTCCCTTGACCTCACTTAAGTAATTTGTTCATCTACTTACATAAATACAGTACCATCCCCTTAAGTCCTCCCCTCTCCTCCCTCCCTTAAAACCTTTTTATAGCTTACTGGCCTCTGCTACCAATTTTTACTACAACTCACATATAAACCTAAAAATACATTGCTAGGATCCATATATGAGAGAGGACATATGGCATTTGGTTTTCTGGGCCTGGGTTACCTCACTTAGTATTTTCCAGATCTATCCATTTCTATGCAAATTTCATAATTTTGTTTTTCTTTACCACTGAATAGAACTCCATTGTGTAAATGTGCCTGTTGCAGTCCGGTTCGCATTGCTGGTAGAAATCACCTAACCAAGAGCAGCTTCTGGGAAAAAGAGGTTTATTTGGTTTACAGGCTTGAGGGGAAGCTTCACGATGGCAGGGGAAAACGATGGCATGAGCAGAGGGTGGACATCACCCCCTGGCCTACATAAGGTGGAACACAGCAACAGGAGGGTGTGCCTAACACTGGCAAGGGGAAACTAGCTTTAATACCCATAAGCCCGCCCCCAACAATACACTCCCTCTGGGAGGCATTAATTCCCAAATATCCATCAGCTGGGAACCTAGCATTCAGAACACCTAGGTTTATGGGGGACACCTGAATCAAACCACCACATTCCTCCCCTGGCCCCCATAAACTGATATCCATACATGATGTAAAATACAATGCATTCAGTCTGACTTTAAAAGTCCCCATAGTTTTTATCAATTCCAATGATGTTCATACATCCCCATAGTTCAAGATCTTTTAACTGAGCCATAATACCAAAAAATAACCTCAAAAAACCCAGAATGGCACAGAATAAATACTCACACTGCAGTAGATGGCATTGGGCATAGCAAGGAAACATTCAACCAATACAAGATTTAAAACAACCAGGGCAAACATTTGTAGCTTCAAGTCCAACAACTCTAGCCAGTGACAAATCTTCAAGTCCGATAATTCTAACCAGCAACAAGTCTCTGGCATTCCAATTCCGCCCCTCCAGCTAGGCTACTCACAGTCCTGGAAAACTTCATCGGGGCCGGCAGCTCCTCGGCAGCCATCTCATGGTCCCGGCATCTCCACTGGGTCTCTACTGCAAGCCACGGTTCATCCTCATGGCCCCATGGGGTCTCTATGCAGGCAACCAGCAAACCCGCATCACACTGCCCATGGCCATTTCCAAAACACAAGACCGTGTTGCAAACTCAATGACCCTCTTTCCAGCATTTCTTATACTCCACAATACCAGGTAGGGTGCCAATTTGTTAATCCAGGGGGGAGTAAAGCAGACTTTGAAGAACAGGACACTCTTTGAGCACTCAGACCCCTTCAAAAGAGTCTATGTTCTTCTTGTTGCCCCAGCGCAGGTCAGCTAGCCCAGTCTCAAAGGTTGTTATCTCTCAGTTGCAGCTGAACGGGCAAGTATTCACCCAAAGATTTTTCTTTCTGTGCCATATCCCTCTGCACACACCAGTTCATTTCTACGCTAAGCAACCCTGCACAACTTCTCAGGACATGGGCACAAAAGCAAGCTTCTCACACAAACTGCTAGCCCAGTCCAGGCACAGCTCTTTCTCACCCTTATAAGCCAAACCTCACAGTCCATAGTTCTTACTGCCTTCAGGTCTTTCAGCTCTGACCAGGATAGACCATCAAGCTGTACTTACAGCACCGCAAGGCATCTCTTAGGCCAAGGTTTCAACTCCTTCCACAGTCCTCTTGAAAATCAGCTTCAAAAGGCCGAAGCCACACATTCAGGTGTCTAGCAGCAATCCCACTCCTCGGTACCACTTTACTGTTGCAGTCCGGTTCGCATTGCTGGTAGAAATCACCTAACCAAGAGCAGCTTCTGGGAAAAAGAGGTTTATTTGGTTTACAGGCTCGAGGGGAAGCTTCACGATGGCAGGGGAAAATGATGGCATGAGCAGAGGGTGGACATCACCCCCTGGCCAACATAAGGTGGAACACAGCAACAGGAGGGTGTGCCTAACACTGGCAAGGGGAAACTAGCTTTAATACCCATAAGCCCGCCCCCAACAATACACTCCCTCTGGGAGGCATTAATTCCCAAATATCCATCAGCTGGGAACCTAGCATTCAGAACACCTAGGTTTATGGGGGACACCTGAATCAAACCACCACAGTGCCACATCTTCATTATCCACTTATCAGTTGAGGGACATCTCGACTGGTTCCATTTCCTAGCTTTTGTGAATAGACTGGCAATAAATATGGTTGAGCAAGTATCTCTAAGGGAGATGAGTCCTTAGGATATATGCCAAGCACTGGTATCACTGGGTCATATGATAAATCTATTTTTAGTTGTCTCAGGTACCTCCATACTAATTTCCACAGTGGCCGTACCAGTTTACATTCCCACCAACAGTGTAGAAGGGTTCTTCTTTGTCCACATCCTTGCCAGCATTTATTGTCATTTGTTTTCTTTTTTAAAAACATTTTATTTGTCTATTTTATTTATTTATTTGAGACAGAGAGAGGAAGAGAAAGAGAGAAAGAGAGAGAGAGAGGGAGGGAGGGAGGGAGGGAGGGAGGGAGGATATGGGTATGCCAGCCACTGCAAATGAATTCCAGACACATGAACCACCATATGCATCTGGCTTACATGGGACCTGGAGAATCGATCCTGGGTCTTTAGGCTTCTCAGGCACATGTCATAACTGCTAAGCCATCTCTCCAGCTCTCATTTGTTTTCTTGATGATAGCCATTCTGACAGGAGTGAGATAGAATCTCAAGGTAGTTTTAATTTGCATTTTCTTGATGGCTAAGGATATAGAACATGTTTGTGCATGTTTATAGCTCATTTTATTTATTCTTAAGAGAAATTTCTAGTTCCATATCCCTTTTTAAAATTGGGTTATTTGATTTCTTATTGTTTCATTTTTTTAAGTTCTTTGTATATCCTGGATATTAATCCTCTCTCAGACTTACAGCTGGCAAAGATTTTCTCCCATTCTGTAGGTTGTCTCTTTTCTATATTCATAGTGTTCTTTGCTGTATTAAAGCTTTATAATTTCATGATGTCCCAGTGGTTGATTAGTGGTTTTACTTCCTATGCTACTGGGGTTATATTCAGAGAGTCATTGCCTATGCCACTATGTTGAAGTGTTTCCTCTACTTTTTCTTCTAGCAGTTTTAGAGTTTCAGGTCTGACACTAAGGTCTTTGACCCACTTGGACTTGATTCTTGTGCATGGAGAGAGAGATAGATGGATCTATTTCCATCCTTCCACATATGGATATACCGTTTTCCCAGCACCATTTGTTAAAGAGGCTGTCTTTTCTGCAATGAATATTTTTGGCATTTTTTGTTAAATATAGAATGGCCATAGCTGCCTGGGTTTACATCTGGGTGCTCTATTTGATTCCATTGATCTACATGTCTGTTTTTGTGCTAGTACCATACTGGTTTTGTTACTATGGCTCTGTAATGTAGCTTAAAAATCAGCTATGGTGATACTGCCTGCCTTATTTTTTTGCTCAGAATTGTTTTGTATTTTCAAGGTTTTTATTCTTCCAAATCAATTTTAGTATTGTATTTTTCTATTTTCGTGAAGAATGTCATTGGAATTTTGGTGGGGATTGACATTTTCATAATATTGATTCTTTCAATCCAAGAACATGGGATGTCTTTCCATTCTCTTAGTGTGTTCTGCAGTTTCTTTCTTGAGTGTTTTTAAAGTTTTCATTGTAGAGATTCTTCACTTCCTTGGTTAAGTTTATATAAAGTTACGTTATTTATTTATTTTTGAGGCAGTTGTGAATGGGAGTGACTTTCTGTTTGCATCCTCAGTGTGTTTGTTGTTAGCATATAGGAAGGCTACTGATTTCTGTGTGTTTATTTTGTATCCTGCTGCATTGTTAGAAGTGTTTGTCAGCTCTAACAATATGCTAGTAGAATCTTTAGGGTCCTTTATGTGGAGAATCGTATCATCTTCAAATAATGATAATCTGATCTCTTCTTTTCCAGTTTGTATATCTTTTGTTTGTGTCTCTTGCCTTACTGCTATAGCTAAGATTTCAGTACTATATTAAATAAAAGTGGGACAATGCACATTTTTGTCTTGGTCCTAATTTTAGTGGAAAATCTCCCAAGTTTTTACCTACTTTGTATTATGTTGGCCATAGGTTTGCCATAACTAGCCTTTATTATGTTGAGATATGTTCCTTCTATTCACAGTTTCTTTAGGACTTTTACCATGAAGGGATGTTGGATTTTGTCAAATGCTTTTTGTGCAACTAGTGAGGTGATCATGTGATTTTTTTTGTCCTCAGTCCATTTATATATTGTATTACATTTATTGATTTGTATATGTTGAACCATCCCTGCATCTCTGAGATGTCTTGTCTGGTTTTGGTATCCGGGTAACGCTGGCTTTGTAAAAGGAGTTTGGTAGTATTCCTTCCTTTTCTATATTATGAAAAAGTTTGAGAAGCATTGGTGTTAGTTCTTCTGTAAAGGTCTGGTAAAATTCAGCAGTGAATCTGGGCCAGGACTTCTTTTAAAAATATATATAACTACTTTGATCTCAGTGCTTGTTTTAGGTCTGTCTAAGTGGTTTATCTCATTTTGATTTAATTTTGGTCTGTCATATAAATCTAGAAAATCATCTATTTCTTTCAGATTTTCAAGCTTAGTTTAGTATATATTCTCAAAGTATGTCCTTATGATTTATTTCTCTGTATTTCATTGGTATCTATTGTAATGGTGCCTTTTCATCTCTAATTTTATTAATTTATTTCTCTTTTTTTTCTGGTCAGATTTGCTAAGGGTTTATCAGTCTTGTTTATCCTTTGAAATAACCAGCTCTTAGTTTCACTGATTCTTTGGATTGCTTTTTTGGTTTCTATTTTGTTAGTTTTGCCTTTATCTTTATTATTTTTTCCTGTTTACTAATTTTTGTTGTGCCTTGTTCTTCTTTTCCTAAGGCCTTAAGGTGAAGTTATTTACTTGCAATTTTTCTAATTTCTTTGACCTCTTTGAACATATTTATAATCATTCTTTTGAACTCTTTCTCAGGCATTTCCTCTAACTCTTTCTCACTGGAGGATATTTCTGATGCATTAATACTTTTAGGTGGATTTATATCGTCTTGCTTTTTAGTGTTTCTTGTGTTATAATGTATATATTTTTGCATCTTGGATTAAGTTAATGCTTGGATTTTCTAGCTAGCTGTGTATTCTTAGCTGTATCAGTTGATTTGATGTAATATATTTTCAGGGTAGAACCTTAAGGTGTTAGGTGTGGCTCTTAAGACTCTCAGAGTATCTACAAAGATGTTCTTAGGGGTTGAGTTTCCCTGCTATAGGAGTATTCAAGCAGGCTAAGTGGAATAAAATACAGGTAGATTCTAAAATTTAACTAAACACTGTACACATTCAATCAAAAACAGTCCCGAGTATGTATGCAAGAGTAGTTATTATAACGACCAGATCCTCTATCAACAAAAAGGTTAAGATTTCTGGTCTGTTGAGGGATCCAAGTCAGCTTGCGACCAAGTGAGACCCTTCCCTGGTGCAATCCCAGTTACCTTGGATGATTTTGGTCTCAGTCAAGTTGCTGCCTGGGTCGTCGGGCTGCTGTTCTGATTTCTGGAGCTGGGCACTTGCTTTTCCTGCGGGGCCAACCGAGCCTGGCAAGTGTGGCCCTGCAGATCAGCACCCCTGCTGCTGGAACTGCTGCTTCTCAAGCTGCCCCTGCTGGGCTGTAGCCACTGCTGCTGAAGGTGTTGCTGCTGGACCCACTGCTGCTGCTGCCTCTGCTGCTGCTGTGTCCACTGCCGCTGCTGAAGCCACCACTGCTGCCGAAGCTGCTGCTGCTGTGTCCACTGCCGCTGCTCCCCCTGAAGCTGCTGCTGCCGAGTCTGCTGCTGCTGCCACTCCTGGGTCTGCTGCTGGTGGGGCCGCTGTTACCGGTGCTGGAGCCGCTGATGTTGCTGCCGAACTCTGCTCCTGCTTGGGTCCTGCTGTTGGCGTGGCCGGGTCCCGGGCCGCTGCTCTGTTCGCTGGAGCTGGGTTCAGGCGGTGGGGGAGGGGAGGGAGCCGCGGCTGCTCTGGTTCTCTTGCTGCTCCACGTGTTCTTCTACCTCGCGGTCTGCTCCTCCCTTGCTCGCTGCCGCTCTCCCCTCACGTTTCCCGAGTTGCGGAGAGCGCAATGTGAGGGGAAGCGCCCGCACCTGGCTTTTCCTGTGGCTGGAGCAGAGCCTGGCGGCTTTCTGGTGCGCCGTGGCCGCGGCGGTTGGCCGAGCTGCCGGAGCCGCTTTTCCCGCCTGTGCAGGCTCTGGGTGCTCTGGAACTTTTCTACTTCTCCACTGCTGCTTCAATTTCCCATACACCTCACTTTTTAGTAAAAGTGTGTATTTTGCTGAGTTTTTTTGGTCTTTTTTCCCCCCTAGGCTGCTTTGGCATGGTACCTATGGCGCCATCTTAACCGGAAGTCCAATTTTTCTAATTTCTTAATTTAGGCACTTAAAACTATAAATTCCCTTTTTAGGAGTGCCTTCATCATGTTCCATAGGTTTTAGTATGTTGTGTTCTCATTGCCACTTGGTTTCATGAATTTTTTGATTTCCTTTTTTATTTCTTCAATGACCTATTTATCATTCTGTAGGGTACTGTTTAATTTCCATGATTTGTGCATGCTTTATAGTTTTTTTTAAGTTAATTAATTTATTTGAGAGTGATAGGCAGACATAAAAAGAGGCAGAGAGAGAGAGAGAAAGAGAGAGAGAGAGAGAGGGAATGGGTGCAACAGCCACTGCAAACAAACTCCAAATGCATGCTCCACCTTGTGTATCTGGCTTATGTGAATATTGGAATCAAGTCTTGAACCGGTGTCCTTAGGCTTTACAGGCAAGTGCTTAACCACTAAGCCATCTCTCCAGCCCACTTTATACTTTTTCTTGCTGTTTATTTGTAGTTTAATTATATTGTGATCAGATTTACTTCGTGTCCTAATATATGGTCTATTTTATTTTATTTTTTCTTTTTTATTGACAATTTCAATAATTTTAGACAATAAACCATCGTACCCTTTTCCCACTTTACCCTTTGCAACTCCACTCTCCATCATATCATCTCCCCCTTTCAATCAGTCTCTTTTGTTTTGATGTCATCATCTTTTTTTCCTGTTATGATGGTCTTATGTAGGTAGTGTCAGGTACTGTGAGGTCATGGACAACCAGGCCATTTTGTATCTGGAGGAGCATGTTGTAAGGAGTCCTACCTTTCCTTTGGCTCTTACATTCTTTCCATCACCTCTTCTGCAATAGACTCTGAGCTTCGGAAAGTGTGATAGAGATATTTCAGTGCTGAGCACGCCTCTGCCACTTCTCAGCACCATGGTGCCTTCTGATTCATCCCAAGGTCACTGCCACCTGAAAAGAGAAGGTTCTCTACCAAAAGTGAGAGTAGCATTAATTAATGGGTATGAACATTAAGAAAAATGCTTACTGGGCAGTTTGGTGAGCATAGTATATACATTTAGTCAGACACCAGCAGACATTATTCCCTTAGGGCTCATGACTACCCCTGTCTTAGGCTTTCAGTATTAGGCATGTATTCTCTCCCATGGAGTGGGCCTTCAGTCCAATTAAAGAGTGATTGGTTTCCCCCATAACAGATGTACCACTATTGTACCATTAACTCATTTGGCCTGGCTGGACAAATATAAGTCTTGCAATGTCCACTATTGTTTATCTCCATTGGTGATTTATTTCCCATGGAGCTGCATGCAGTGAAGTTTTTTCCAGCTTTCTGTCAGCTGGTCTACATGGAGGAGGTTTTCAGCTCAGCTCCAGCAAGATTTCTCAGTGACCTTGAAGCCCAAGCATGTGAAGTCTTCAGCAATAGGGTCTTTACCTTCTATTCCTAATGAGAAACCAAGAGCCTCAGCAGTGGCCTATAATATTTTGGGGGCATCAGGGACCTCCCTGGCCAACAACTCACTGGAAGGTATCCCATTACTGGCACTGAAAATTTCATAGTAACAATCTACAAAGTAGGTTTCCTTATGACTTATTTATTCATACCCTCTTTGATTTTGATTAACCCTCCTTCAACACTTCTTTACTCATTCTCTTTCCCTGAACTCACTTAGACCTTTCTACCCCCAGTAATCTGTTCTCTACTTACATATGTACAGTACCATCCCCTTAGGTCTCCCCTCTTCCCTCCCTTATACCCCCTTTCTAGCTTACTGGCCCTTGCTACTGAGTTGTTTTTGTTGTTGTTGTTGTTTGTTTGTTTGGGTTTTTGAGGTAGGGTCTCACTCTAGCTCAGGCTGACTTTCCTAACTAATGTTAGTTTGAAGTCTATCCTGTCAGGATAACAACTCTTGCTTGTTTCCTAGGCCCATGTGCTTGAAATACCATTTTTCATCCTTTCACCCTAATATAGTGTCTTTTATGGAGAAGTGAGTTTCTTGGAGTCAACAAACAGCAGATCCTGCCTTTTAATCCAGTCTGCAAGCCTGCATCTTTTGGTTGGGGTATTGAGGCCATTGATAGTAAGAGTTAGTATTGAAAGGTATGTGTTTATTCTTGCCATTCTTTGTATTTGGTAGTGCTTCCTATTTTTCCTTTACTCTTTTGTATTAACTACTATTTGAATATCATTTATTTTTTCCTGTTTTCTCATGTGTGTACTTTTCTTTTTATGCAGTGTGAAGGAAACTTTCAAATGCTTTCTTTAGAGTTTCTATGGTATTAATTAATTTTGTCTTTAGTTTTGTGTATATCTCCCTCTCACCTTCCCTCTACCCTCCCCCAAACCCTTTTATCTTATTATCTGTCCCTCAAGTTGCCTGTCAGTTATGCCTGCCACCCAAGCTGTTTCAGGTTAGGAGCTACGTATGAGGGAGAGCATGCAATGCTTGTCTTTCTGTGCTTGTGTGAGTTTGAGTAGTATGATTTGTTCCGAGTGTGTCTATTTTCCTACAAATTTCATTGTTCTTTTCTTTCAGGGAGTGGTTGGGTCTCACGAGCCCCTTCCTCCCCTCCATGACAGAACATTAATATGCTTAGTTTTTTGAGGTAGTCACAGATGTTGAAAGTTCAAGAGGGCAATGGCTGTGTCAAGCCCAGAGGACAGCATTCCACAATAGCTTATCATAAATGAAAAGTGATTAATTGGAAGGATTTTTTTCTTATTTAAAAATTTACTTTTCATACCTATCTGCTGGATTTAGATCATATGTATCCCACATTGCCTTCTTTCATCTCCCTCAGTCACTGTACTTCTTCTCATCTCTGACATTAGCTCATCAGGGAGGGGAGAGGCCTCTGCAGCCGCTTCCTTGCCCATAACAGGATGGGGACGGTTCTGTCTTGTACAGGCCTTGTGTGGATGGCCACAGCTGCTGGGTCATGAGTGCGATGGCTTTGCCATGACCAGATGACAGAAGCTCACAGTGCTCCTCCTCCTCGTCTTTCAGTTCCTAACATTCTTCCTCTCCCACCTTCCATGATGTTTCTTTCTTTCAGGGAAGTTTTTCTGATCTCTCTTATGGCAGATTGAATATCTCTGTGTTTTAAAGACATTTGCTTTATTGTATTGTGCATGTGTGTGTGGGTGGAGATGTGTGAGGATGCTCATGCATCTATGTGCACATGTATCTGGAGGTCAGAGGATACCCCTGGGTGTCATCTTCAGGTGCCATCTACCCTTTTTTAATTTTTTTTTAAAAAATAATAATGTATTTTATTTTAAATTTTTATTTATTTGAGGGGGGGATGGGTGTGACAGGGGCCTTCATCTGCTGCAAAGGAACTCCAGACGCGTGTGGCACCTTGTGCAGCTGGCTTACATGAGTTCTGGGAAATTGAACCTGGGTCCTTTGGCCTTTCAGGTAAGCACTTAACCACTAAGCCATCTCTCCAGCCCCGCCCCCCCTTTTTGAGATAGGATTATTCATTGGCCTCGGAGTTTGCCAAGTAGGGTAGACTGGCTGGCCAGTGAGCCCCAGGGATCTGCCCATGGCCATTTCTTCAGCACTGGGATTACAAGCATGCACCACCACACCCATCTTCTTTTTACTAAATTCTAGGGATCAAACTCAGATGCTAATCCTTGCATGGCAAGTATTTTACCTACTGAGCTGTCTCCTCAATCTCCATTTGTATTTTTTTTTTTTCCACTGTGGATTTGCAGTGGGAAAGCATAAATCGCTTGGCAACCTGGAACAGTGTTTGGCTTAGGCAGTAAGCACACCTTTTCCCCACAACGCACTTAGCAACCTGTTGGCAACCTGGGACTCCACCTACATCAAGCTGAACATACGCCCCACCCCTTAATAATAGAATAAGTTTCTCCTCCCCTAGTGATAATTAGCTACTCTCTTTCTGTGGTTAGTTTATACTCAGATACGTTCTTGGACATATCCGGGCTTGGAACAGCAAGTCATCTATCCTGGACTTGTTTTGAGTGCGTGCTGTGTCTGTTAAGTGAATATTTAGGGAGAATTCACATCTTATGTCTCTGCATAACTGGGCGTACTATATGATTAAAGTAAGATGCATCATGGGAAGGACTATGTATAGTAGAGACAAGAGTATATAACCCAAACCTGTTAATTGAACTACAACACCACCCAAGCTATGCCCTTACTTTCTTCTTGTGAACTTCCTAAAAAGAAGCCCCAGACCACTTTCTTAGGCCCTGGAGTACACCTCCCTCGGTGTATACCGTTGCTTTGCTTTTTTATTAAAAATATTTTATTTATTTATTTTTAAATATTTTAGGTATTTATTAAAGTGAGAGAGAGAAAGAAGAGGCAGACAGAGAGAGAGAGAGAGTAGGCACACCAGGGCCTCCAGCCACTACAAATGAACTCAACACATGTGCCACCCTGTGCATCTGGCTTATGTAGGTTCTGGGGAATCGAACCTGAGTCCTTAGGCTTCACAGGCAAGTGCCTTAACTGTTAAACCATCTCTCTGGCCCTTTATATTTATTTATTAGAGAGAGAGAGAGAGGGAGAAAGCGACTGGGCACACCAAGGCCTCTAGTCACTGCAAATGAACTTCAGACTCATACACCACCTTGTACATCTGGCTTACATGGATACTGGCAAATCAAACCTAGGTCCTTTAGATTTGCAGGCAAGTACCTTAACTGCTAAGCCATCCCTCTAAGCCATGCTTTGCTCTTAATAGAGCTTCTTAATTTTTGACTTAATATTATGTTTTCAATTTTATTTTTATATATTTTTTTATTATGAGAGGGGGGTGCATGTCAGGGCCTCTTGACACTGTAAATGAACTCCAGGTGCATTCACCACTATGTGCATCTGGCTTATGTGAGTTCTGAGAAGTCAAACCTATGTCCTAAGGCTTTGCAGCAAGCACCTACATGGCTAAGCCATCTTTCCAGCTAAACTTCTTAATTTTTGTTTATTAGTTTTCAGGCAGGGTCTCACACTATGCCAGGCTGGTCTTGAACTCATGGTGACCCTTCTACCTCAGCTTCTTGAGTGCTGGGACTAAAGGTGTTCACCATCACACCTGGCTCAAGCTTCTTGCTCATTGTATGTTTCTTTTCTTTGAGTAGGGCACCAAGACCCAGGAAACACCCAGAGACACCAGAGGTAACAAACTTCTTGGTCATAATTTTTCCCTATTTTTCTACTAGACTAATGTTTGATTTCTTATTGACTTGTAGGTATGTTTATTAGTAAGTTTATAATTTTGCTTTTTAGTTGGTTCTAATTCTTTTTTTTTTTTTTTTTTTTTGAGGTATGATCTTGCTCTAGCCCAAGCTGACCTGGAATCTACTATGTAATCTCAGGGTGGCCTTGTACTCATGAGATCCTCCTAATCCTTCTACCTCTGCAATGGCAATCCTCCTACCTCTGCATCCTGAGTGCTGGGATTAAAGGCATGTGTCACCACACCTAGCTCTTTTTTCAATTGATAATATGATAGAATACTTTATTAAAATAAAATCAGCATTTAAAAATTTTTATTATTTATTTTCAAGCAGAGAGGGAGAAATAAAGAAAGGGGGAGAGGGAATGGGTATATCAGGACCTTCTGCCACTGCAAACAAACTCCAGATGCATGTGCCATTTTGTGTATTTGGCTTTATGTGGGTACTGGAGAATTGAATGTAGGCCATCAGATTTTGAAAGCAAGCATCTTTAACTTCTAAGCCATTTCTGCAGCTTCCAAGTTGGTATTTTTAAACACAAATAAAATTTATTTATATTCATAAGCAGAGGAGAGAGAGAGAGAGAGAGAAATGGGAAGGCCAGAGCCTCCTACCACTGCAAATGAAATCCAAACACATGTGCCACAGTACATCTCTGCCTAAAAGGTATTTTCTTTGTGTTTTTTTTTTTGGGGGGGGTAGGGGTTGCTTGAAGTAGGGTATCACTCTAGCATAGGCTGACCTGGAACTCACTTTGTAGTCCCAGGCTGGTCTTGAGCTCACAGTGGTCCTCCTAACTCTGCTTCCTGAGTGCTGGGGATGAAAGACATGTGCCACCAGGCCTGGCTACAAACACTTTCTTTCTTTATTTAAAAATATTTTTATTTATTTGCAAGCTGAGAGAGATAGAGAGAAGAGACACAGACAGAGAGAATGGGCCATGAGGGCCTCCAGCTGCTACAAACGAACTCCAAACACATGCCTCACTTTGTGCATCTAGTTTTACATTGGTACTGCAGACCCAAATGATGGTCATTAGACCTTGCTGAGAAGTACCTTAACTGCTGAGCCATCTCTCCAACCATACAAGGACATTCTTTAAAGGACATGTGCTACTTTGAAAAAAGTAGAAAGTGTAAATCAGATGCAGTCCCGTAGAATTCAACTGCTATTGAAATTTTGATATATATCCTTTTCCATGTGGATTATCTCTTGCTATTTTATTTAAAATTAAACATCTATTTAGTAACATTTTTTGTGGGTGTGACAGAGAGGGAGGGAGAGAGAATTGGCACACCAGGGCCTCTACCCACTGCATTCGAACTCCAGGTACTTACGCCACCTTGTGTGTATGCATGACCTTGTGTGTCTGGCTTACATGGGTTTGGGGGAGTTGAACTTGAGTCCTTAGACTTCACGGCAAGCACCTTAACCACTAAGCTATTTCTCCAGCCCTATAAAATTTATTTTAACAAAAGGGATATACCTTGTTATTAGGCTATGGCAAATTAACCAATAGCAAATACAAGTCCAGAAGATTCCCTAGTCTGAGCCCTTAGTTATTACGTATTATGTTTGAAGTATGGCACGACTCAGACTTCCAAGCACCAGTTGGGTAGAACAAAGCAAAACAGACTTAAAGCTCTTATTTGCCGTTTCCTAATATCCGCATGATGCAGTGGGGCGAGGGGACGGTAAAAAGAATTTAATGCTTGCATGTACTTTTGGCCATTCTCAATGCCTAAATCAAGCTTCCTGCTTTATCAAACGATTTCAATTGGGCTGGAGAGATGGCTTAGCAGTTAAGGCACTTGCCTACAAAGCCTAACAGCCCAGGTCTGATTCCTCAGTACCCATGTAAAGCCACATACACAAAGTGGTGCATGTATTTGGAGTTTGTTTACAGTGGCTGGAGGCCCTGGCATGCCCATTCTTTCTGTCTGTCTCTCTTCTCTCTATCTTTCTCTGCATATAAATAAAAGAAGAAAGAAAGAAGCAAAGAAGGAAGGAAGGGAAGAAAGAAAGAAAGAAAGAAGGAAGGAAAGAAAGAAAGGCTGAAGAGATGGCTTAGCAGTTAAGGCACTTGCCAGCAAAGCCTAAGGACCCAAGTTCAATTCCCCAGTAACCACATAAGCCAGATACATAAGGTGACACATGCATCTGGAGTTCACTTGCAGTGGCTAGAGACCCTGGTGTGCCATTCTTGCTCTCTCTTTCTCTCAAATAAGTACATAAATAATATTAAAATAAATAAATAAAAATATCCCAGTTATTCCAAGCTTCCTTCTCGGAACACCGTTTCTTCATACATTTCCCCGGAAGATTTTTAGATAGCCTAAGAGCTAAGGTCAGTACAACCATTCCCACCAAATCTGAGTAATTTGGGGGCCCACCCATGTTTTTTGTGCACATGCACATTAAATTTAAATTATATAGCCAAAAACCATTCTTCTGAAGAGAAGAACCAAACATGAAGTCTTTATTCCTCCTTGCTATTTTGTTCACTTACTCCTTCACTCCAACATGATGCCCATGAACTATGTGCCCAGAAGTGGGAACTGACCTGAAATAAGTAGCCAGTCCTCTTAGTCTATGAGGAGTAGTTCAAAGCCAGGTGTGGTGGCACACACCTTTAATCCTAGCACTTGGAGGATGAGGTGGTTATTATGCCTTTTAAAGCTGAGTATCTTATATTTTAAATATTTTATTTTATTTATTTGAGGGAGGGGGGAGAGAGAGGGAAGGGATAGAGAGAGAGAGAGAGAGAGAGAGAGAGAGAGAGAGAGAGAGAGAGAATGGGTGTACCAGGGCCTTCAGCCACTGCAAACGGGCTCCAGACGCATGCATCCCCTTGTGCATCTGGCTTATATGGTATCTGGGGAATTGAACCTGGGCCATTTGGCTTTGCAGGCAAGTGCCTTAACTGCTAAGTCATCTCTCCAGCCCTGAGTATCTTATTTTTGTTTAGTGGAAGCCTCTTAAATTAGTTCCAACTCATTAGACATGGCTCAACTCACTTTCTAGCTACTAGGTATGAAATTATTTTTCAGATTGAACTCATGCTTTTCTTGTAGCAGACCTGGAGCTCACTCTTTTTCCAAAAAAAAAAAAAAAGCCTTTGTTGGGCTGAAGAGATGGCTTAGCAGTTAAGGCATTTGCCTGCAAAGCCAAAGGACCTCGGTTCAATTCCCCAGGACCCACGTAAACCAGATGCACAAAGTAGCACATGCATCTGGAGTTCATTTGCAGTGGCTAGAGGCCCTGGTGTGTCCATCCATTCTTCTCTCTCTCTCTCTGTCTGTCTGCCTGCTTCTCTCATAAATTAAAAAAAAAAAAAGCCTTTGTTTCTCTCAGACATGGTAGTTCACGACCATAGAATATTTGGTACAAGCATGGCTCATTGCTACTGGGTTAACACTGTTTCTAGGCTTTCTAAACCAAAGAGATGAACAAATACCTCAGATTTATGCTGATACTTCCGTTTCAGTTAGTAGGTTCTTTAGGGTTAACAGTGTTCTTCATCATGTTATAACCATACTAATTTCTCTCCAGGTAATAACACTTCACTATAGTGTGAGAACATTCCAGTACTAAATCTCTGTTGCTTCCCTATTAGACCTCATGCCTGGTTGACATGTATTTTACTTTTTTTAAATCTTTTTTTTTTTTTTTAAGGTAGGGTCTTACTCTGGTCCAGGTTGACCTGGAATTATCTATGTAGTCTCAGGGTGGCCTCAAACTCATCCTCCTACGTCTGCCTCCCGAGTGCTGGGATTAAAGGTGTGCACCACCACGCCTGGCTCTAAGTCTTTTTTTTTTTATTGGTAACATCCATAATTATAGACAATGAACCATGATAATTCCCTTTTGTTGCAGTCAGGTTTGCATTACTGGCAGAAATCTCCTAACCAAGAGCAGCTTTTTTTTTCTTTCTTTCTTTTTCTGAGGTAGGGTCTCACTCTAGCTCAGGCTGACCTGGAATTCACTATGTAGTCTCAAGGTGGTCTCGAACTCACAGTGATCCTCCTACCTCTGCCTCCTGAGTGCTGGGATTAAAGGCGTGCGCCATCACGCCTGGCCCCCAAGAGCAGCTTTTGGGAAAAAAAAAGTTTGTTTTGGCTTACAAACTTGAGGGGGAAGCTCCATTATGGCAAGGGAAAAGGATAGCATGAGCACAGGGTGGATATCACATCCTGGCCAACATAAGGAGGACAATAGCAACAGGAGAGTGTGCCAAATACTGGCAAGGGGAAGTTGGCTATAACACCCATAAGCCCGCCCCCAACAATACACTGCCTCCAGCAGGTGTTAATTCCCAAATCTCCATCAGCTGGGAACCTAGCATTCAGAACACTCAAGTTTATGGGGGACACCTGAATTGAACCACCACGTTCTGCCTCTGGCCCCCATAAACTGATACCCATACATGATATAAAATACAATGCATTCAGTCCAACTTTAAAAGTTCCTATAGTTTTTATCAATCCTAATGATGTTCAAACAACCCCATAATCCAAGGTCTTTTAACTGAGGCATAATACCAAAAAAAATCCTCCCCAAATCCCATATTGGCACAGTATAAACACTCACACTTCAAAAGATGGCATTGGGCATAGCAAAGAAACATTCAACCAATACAAGATTCAAACAGGGCAAACATCAAACTCTGTATCTCCAAGTCCAACAACTCTAGTCAGTGATAAGTCTCCAAGTCCGATAATTCTAACCAGCAATAAGACTCTGGAGTTCCAATTCCACCCCTCCTGGACAACTCCATCCAGGACTGGCAGCTGTCCTTAGCAGCCATCTCATTGTCCTGGCATCTCCACTGGGTCTCCACTGCAAGCCAGGGGTCATCCTCACAGCCCCATCTGGTCTCCATGCAGGCATCTAGCAAACTTGCTTTACACTGATCATGGCCATTTCCAAAACACAAGGCTATGTTGCAAATTCAATGACCCTCTCCTGCATTTCTTATACTACACAATACCAGGTAGGGTGCCAATTTGTTAATCCAGAGGGGAATAAGGCAGACTTTGAAGAACAGGACATTCCTTTAGCGTTCAGGTCCCTTCAAAAGAATCTACATTCTTCTTGTTGCCCCAGTGCAGGTCAGCTACCCAATCTCAAAGGCTGTAATCTCTTATATAATTTCAGTTGAACAGGCAGAAGTTTTAGTCCACAGATTTCATTTCTGTGCCATATTCCTCTGCTCATACCAGTCCATTTCTATGTAATGTAACCCGGTAGAACTTCTCAGTACATGGCCATAACAGCAAGCTTCTCACACAAAATGATTTCATCCCAGTCCAGACAAAGTTCTTTCTGACTCTCACAAGCCAAACCTCACAGTCCATAGCTCTTACTGCATTCAGGTCTTTCAACTCTGACCAGAGTAGTCCACCAAGCTGTACTTATAGCACTGCAAAGTGTCTTTTAGGCCAAGGTTTCAAATCCTTCCACATTCCTCTTGAAAATCAGCTCCAAAAGGCCAAAGCCACACAGACAGGTGTATAGCAGCAAATTATACCACTCCTTGGTACCAGGTTTACTGTTGCAGTCAGGTTCACATTTCTGGCAGAAATTACCTGACCAAGAGCAGCTTTGGGGTAAAAAGGGTTTATTTTGGCTTACGGACTCGAGAGTAGCTCCATGATGGCAGAGGAAAATGATGGCATGAACAGAGGGTGTACATCACCCCCTGGCCCACATAAGGTAGACCATAGCAACAGGAGAGTGTACCAAATACTGGCAAGGGGAAACTGTCTGTAATAACCATTAGCCTGCCCCCAACAGTACACTCCCTCATGGAATTGTTAATTCCCAAATCTCCATCAGCTGGGAACCTAATATTTTTTATTTTTATTTTTATTTTTATTTATTTATTTGAGAGAGAGAGAGAGGGATACAGTAATAGGCAGATAGAGAGAGAATGGGCATGCCAGGGCCTCCACCCCTATAAACGAACTCCAAATGCATGTGCCTCTTGTGCAGCTGGCTTATGTGGGTTCTGGGGAATCAAACCAAAGTCCTTTGGTTTTGCAGACAAGCTTCTTAACTGCTAAACCATCTCTGCAGCCCCAGTCTCTCTTTTATTTTGATGTCATCATCTTTTCCTCCTATTATGAGGGTCTTGTGTTGTTGTGTTGGTAGTACCAGGCATTACAAGGTCATAGATACCCAGGCCATTTTGTGTCTGAAAGATTGCACTGTAAGCAGTCTTACACTTCCTTTGGTACTCACATTCTTTTTTAAAAAAATTATTTTTATTTACTTAGTTTAGAGAGAGAGAGAGAGAGAGAGAGAGGAAGAGAGAATGGGTGCACTAGGGCCTCCAGCCACTGCAAACAAACTTCAGATGCATGTGCCACCCTGTGCATTTGGCTTATGTGGGTCCTGGGGAATTGAACCTAGGCCCTTTGGCTTTGCAGGCAAATGTCTTACCCACTAAACCATCTTTCTAGCTGTGGCTCTTACATTCTTTCTGCCACCTCTTCCTCAATGGAACCTGAGCCTTGGAAAATGTAAGCAGTTCTACCCTTCCTTTGGTCAAATGCTTTTGATTAGGTTTTTAGCACCAGGCATGTATTCTCTACTATGGAGTGGGCCTCAAGTCCAGTCAGAGAACAGTTGGTCTTCCCATTAACAGACATGCACCCATTGTACCCGTTGGTACATTTGGCCTAACTGGCCAGCCATAGAGCTTTCAGGGTCCATTGCTGATTAATACCATTGATGATTTTTCTCCTCCAAAAGGCTGCATAGTTCTTTCCAGCATCATGACAGGGAGTCAACAGGGAGGAGGCCTCTTACTCAGCTCCAGCTTGATTTTCAGTGTCCTACAGCCCAAGCATGTGGAGTCTTCAGCAATGTGGTCTTATCATGAAAGATATTTTCATAGGGGATGAAATTCTATGCCACCTTCAGTTGGTGTTTGGTTCCTAAAAATATTGCTTCATTATCTTTAGAAAATTATTTTATATTATATATATTATAACAGGTTATACACTTTCATCTCATTGCCCTGACTTTCCTGACACCTGAAGACCCTCCTCAGTGGGTTTGTGGTATTCATTGAGGGGTCATCAAGGCCTCAGTTGGTCCTTATGGAATAGGAAGGGGACCATGCCTTGGGGTACTCCTGACACTCTATGGCTTTTACAGTCTTTCTAACCATTCTTCTGCAATGTTTCCTGAGCCATAGTAGGCCTGTTGGCAGTCTAATACAGTGTTAAGTTCTTTATGGCCTCTGGAGTTCTGATTTGATAGATTTTGATTAATTATCATATCTGTCACCTCATCCTGGGGCTGGTTGTCAGCTAGAAGTAGAGCAGTATTCATGACATCACTTCCTCCGCAATTTCTCCTGGGCCCTGACAGATGTGGTAGAGGTGGCAAGTCTCATGGTGAAAAGTTGGATATCTTCTTGTCTTGTTGATGGACATCAGTTCTGTATTTTCTCTTTCATCTGGAAAATAAAGCAAATTCTCAAACCAAGCATGAGAGCAGTTTGCTTTAAAAGGGATATGCACAGTTGTTTGGGAGATTTTTAGTGTGCAAGCCCACTCTTCTCCAGAAAGCAGCGGGTGTTTCTCTCTGAAGTCTGGGTTTCCTGACCCTGGCTGGAATTTTGACTTGGTTTCCAGTACCAGTTGTGAGTTCTGTCCCACTGAGTGGGCTTTGTGTGCAATCAGAGAGCAGTTTGTTACCTACAAGGCTGCACACCACTATTGCACAAGTATGTTCTCTTGTCTGGCTGGTTGGTTTTGTAGTTTTCAGGGTCCCCTGCTCATTCATGCTGTTGGTGATCGTTGTCTTCCTGCGGTTCCAAAAGGGATCCCCAGCACTGCGAGGGCCAGCCAGGAGGTAGCTGGTTTCCCTTTCAGTTCCAGCATGGTATTCTGAGGTCCTGTGACCTCAGTCTCTGGTGTCTTCAGCAATAGAGTCTCACATTTTAGCTCTGGCAAGTGCTTTTGCAATGGCCTACATTGTTTTGGGAAACTTATGGGTCTCCTTGGCCAATAGCTCATTATGGGGATAACCCAATTCTGGGCCTGGGATTTACAAGCCAGAATCTGTGGCTTTAAGGTTTAGCTTTTGCCACCTTCCGTCCAGAATGTCACCCACCCCCCTTTATTAGTGGTTATATCTTGTTGAATGCTGGTCAAAATGAGGCTTTCCATGGAACTGATTCTTTTTTTTTTTCCTTTATCAAATTTTTTTAAATTTTTTAAGTTATTTTTTCCTTTATCCAAATTTTTAATTACAATTTTGCTATTCTTAGATTGCATTGGACTGGAAAATGTGACCTGTAAATTTTCAATATTCAGGATTTGAGATTTTCTTCAGTGCCTAGTATTGATCTGTGTCCCATTTTTTTTTTTTTGGAATATCTATTTTTCTTTATTTTTTTATTTAATTTAATTTATTAGTTTTCTTTTCAGCAAATACAGGCAGTTTGGTACCATTGTTTAGGTTCATCTATGATCTACCCCCTCCCATTGGACCCTCCTTGTTGATGTAAATGGGTTGTGCACTGTGGAGTTAGCCCCCAGTTATTGGTATGATAAATGTTTCTGCAAATCATGACCCAACATGTGACTCTGACATCCTTTCCACCCCCTCTTCCGCAAAATTTCCCTGAGCCATGTTGGGTTCATTTTTGGTCTGCTTCAGTGCTGAGGTGTTGGGGGCCTATGGAACTGATTCTTAACATCATCTTAACTTTTGTGTAATTCCCTCCCCAACTTACCCCTCTAAGTCCCTCCCACACTCAACATTTCATTTCTCTCAACCCATTTCATTTCTCTCCTGGTCTCACTCTGGTTTTATGCCCATATTCCTGGTACTAACTACCATTGGTCTCATCTCCAATTCGTCCCAGATAGGAACCTCATATGAGAGAGTACATGTGGCATTTGTTTTTCTGTGCCTGCATGACCTCACTTAGAATTTTTTCGAACTCCATCCATTTTCCTGCAAATTTCATTATTTCATTTTTCCTTACTGCTGAGTAGAATTCCATGGTGCATATGTGCCATATCTTCATTATCCATTCATCAGTTCATGGGCATCTAGACTGATTTTGGTTCCTAGCTGTTGTGAACAGAAATGCAACAGACATGGTTAAGCAAGTGTCTTTGTAGTGAACAGTGGAGTCTTTAGGGTATGGGCCCAGAAAGTGGTGGGATGTGTCAAATGGTAGATTAATTTTCATCTTTTTCAGGAGGCTCCATACTGATTCCCATAGTGGTTGTATCAATTTGCACTCCTGCCAACAGTAGGTAAAGGCTCCTTTTCCCCATAGCTTCACCAGCATTTGTTTTCATTCAATTTTTTGATGTATGCCATCCTGCCTGGAGTGAGATGAAATTTCAGAGTCATTATTTTAAATTTATTTTCAAGGAGAGAGAGAATGGGCATGCCAGGTGCTTCTAGCTGCTGAAAATGCACCTCAGACACATGCAGCACTTTGTGTATCTGGCTTTGCAAGGGTACTGAGAAATCCGACTTGGCAATCACCTTGACCCTGAGCCATCTTAGTCCTTTTTATTTGCATTTCTCTGATGACTAAAGATGTTGAATATCTTCTTAAAGTGTTCAATGACCAATTGTATTTCTTCCTTTGAAGCCCATTTAAAAATATTTTATTTATTTATTTATTTACCTATTTGAGAGTGGGACAGAGAGAGAGAGAAAAAGGAGGGAGGAGAGAGAGAGAAGGCATGCCAGCACCTCCTGTCATGCAAATTAACTTTAGACACATGCGCCATCTTTTGCATCTGGCTTATGTGTGTACTGGGGAATCGAACCTGGGTCATTAGGCCTCATAGGCAAGTTCCTTACTGTTAAGCCATCTTTCCAGCCCTCTATCCTATTTTTGATTGAGTTATTTAATTTTAAAGATATTTTTATTTATTTGAGAGAGAGAGAGAAAGGGGAAGAGGCAGATAGTGAAAGAGAATGGGACATCATGGTGTCTAGCCACTGCAAACAAACTCCAGACACATGTACCACCTTGTAAATCTGGCTTACGTGGTCCTGGGAAATTGGACATGGGTCCTTTGGATTTGTAGGCAAGTGCCTTAACCTCTAAGCTATCTCTTCAGCCCAGGTTGTTTGATTTTTTTTTTTAATTGTTGTTTTTTTGAGGTAGGGTTTCACTCTAGTCCAGGTTGACCTGGAATCAATGGGGTGACAGATGTCACAGCCAGATCGTCCTCACAATTTTGTTGATTTAGGTCTTCTTTTTTTCCTTTGATCAGTTTGACCAATGGCTTACCAATCTTGTTTATTTTTTGAAGAACCAGCTCTTTGTTTCATCAATTTTTAATTTTTTTCTGTATTTCCAATTTGTTGTTTTCTGTTTTAATCTTGATAATTTCTTTCCATCTGGTACTTTTGTTTGGGCTTGGACTATTTTTGTCTTTCTAGTGCTTTCAAATAGGTGTTTAAGTTATTTATTTGAGATCTCTCTGCTTTTGTAATTTAGGCATTTAGTACTATGAACTTTCCTCTTAGAACTGCCTTCATCGTGTCCCATAAGTTTAGCTTTTTTTTTTAAATGGGTAGGGGGAGAATTGATAAGTCAGGGCCTCAGCCACTGAAATCAAACTTCAGATGCTTGCACCATCTAGTGGGCATGCATGACCTTGAGCTTGCCTCATCTCTGTGTATCAAGCTTACATGGGATCTGGAAAGAGATCAAACATGGGCCCTTTGGCTTCATAGGCAAGCACCTCAACTGTTTAGACATCTCTACAGCCCCCTATATTGTGTTTTTATTGTCAGTTTAATAAAGTTATGGATTTCCTTTCTGACTTCTTCAACAACCCATTTATTGTTTAATAGTGAGTTGTTCAGCCACCAAGAATTGGTGTGTTTTCTGATGTAACTGTTATTGATTTCTAGTTTTAATGTATTGTGGTCAGATATAATGCAGGGACTTTTGTCATTTTTTTTCTGAATTTGTAGAGACATGCTTTTGCCTTATTTTATGATCTGTCTTGGAAAAAGTTCCATGTGCCACGTCATGTACTTCTTTTGGACTAGAATGTTTCACTAATAGTTGGTGTTCTTTTCTCTAGCTATGTTAAATTATTTCCTCTACCAATCTGTTGCTACTCATTTCTTTTTCTCTTTCACCATCCCCTCCTCTTCTGTTTATTATTTATTTCTTCCAATAATATGTTCTATGCAGTCATTTTTTAAATTAATTATTTACTTAGTTGCAAGCAGAGAGAGGAGAGAGACAGGGAGAATAAGTATGCCAGGGCCTCCAGCACTGTAAAAGAAATCTAGATGCAATGTATGAGCCACTTTGTGCATCTGGCTTTATGTAGGTACTGGGAAATCTAACCTGATGAGTCATTAGACTTTGCAGACAAATATCTTAACTGCTGAGCCATCTCTCCAGCCCCATACAGTCACATTTTTAACCTGTTTCCTAACTCCTCATCCATTTCTACCCTTGTTTTAAGTGCACCAGAATTGCTTCTATCTTCAGTAGCTGCTTTTCTTTTTGTAGAAGCTATACATGTGAGGAAGTTGGAAAAAGATGCCATCTTTCAACACCCATCATAGATTAGGACACACTGAGCCAGGCAGGGTAGTAAAACAACAGGCCAGAGGAAAGAAAGAGACATCTCAGAAACAGGAACACGAGCTGTTGGTAGACTGCTGTAAGGAGAAAAAGAAACAGCAGTCTTCATGCTGTATCATGTGCAAACATGGCCACCAGAAGGATGAATCAAGTTAATATGCTATGAAATTATAGGACAAGCTAAAAGAAAATAAGAACCTATCTTTATTACTTAGGAGCAATCAATGTCTTCTTCAGAAAGATCCTCAAAGCAAAAGCACTTCAGCAAAACTCTTGTATTTATTACATCAAAATAAGAATATCTTGCCGGGCATGGTGGCACACACCTTTAATCCCAGCATCCATGAGACAGAGATAGGTGGATTGCTGTGAGTTCAAGGCCATCCTGAGACTGTGTAGTGAGTTCCAGGTCAGCCTGGACTAGAGTGAGACCCTATCTTGAAAAACCAAAAAAAAAAAAAAAAAAATTAAGAAAGCATATCTTTTAAATGGAAGACACCAAAGATGACTTAAACCAGGTGATATATTGGTAGAAGATACTTTCAATATTTAAAACAACATGAGACTAATACATAGATTCTATAAGTAATTATGGTATCATGATCAAAAGTTGGAGCACCCAATACAAAAATGAGCAAAATGCATGAAAAGTAACACAGGGAGGAAAACAAAAAATTGACTTACATGTGAGGAGATGTTTATCCTCAGAAATTACCAGAGGTGGGCTGGAGACATGGTTTAGTGGTCAAGCACTTGCCTGTGAAGCTTAAGGACCCACATTAGCCAGATGCACAAGGGGGCACATGTGTCTTGAGTTTGCTTGCAGTGGCTGGAGGCCCTGGCACACCCATTCTCTCTCTCTCTATCTGCCTCTTTCTTTGTGTCTGTCACTCTCAAATAAATAAATAAAAATAAACAAAAAAATTTAAAAAAAAAGAAATTACCAGAGAGATGCAAATTAAAACAACAGGAAGATAGCTCACAGAATCACTGGTGTACAGTTAACAGGGTAGCCATTGGTCACCACACAGAGCTTGTGTGATGCATGGAATGAATGGAATGGCTGTCATGAGGAAGACTGATGGAAGATATCATCTCAACAGTTCAGGAAGCTAACTCTCATGTACCAAGTCCAATTTAACCACTACTGCCTCTGATTGTCCAAATTGCCAGGAACAGAGCTCAACATAATAACCTTTGATATGGCACTATTTCCTTCTTTCCTTCTTTCTTTTATTTTATTTTTTTCTTTTCATTTTTGTTGGTTTTTCAGGGTAGGGCCTCACTCTAGATCAGGCTGACCTGGAATTCACTATGTCATCTCAGAATGGCTTTTATCTCATGGCGATCCTCCTCCCTCTACCTCACAAGTACTGGGATTAAAGGTGGGCTTCACCACGTGTGGTGATGTGGCACTATTTCTTGAAGAAGCCAGCTGGCTCCTGGGGCCAAGTTTGACTTCTTTAGGTTTTTCTCACTGAATATTCATTAAGGTTTCTTAGAGAAATAGATCCAGCAGTAGGCAGGTAAGTCAGTAGGTAAATAGACAGATAGGAACAGATAATGATGATAGATAGACAAAAGGAGATTTGATATGAGAATTGCCTTATACATTTATAGAAACCAAGAAGTCACACAATCTGTTATCTGCAAGCTAGAAAACTAATAATGCCAGTGTATAATTCAGTCCAGGTAAAAAGACCCAACAATCATGTGGGTGTGGATCTTGGGGAGGCTAAAGGTTTTGAGTCTGAGCACTGAAGACAGATGTTCTGATGTCCAAGGGAAAGAGAATATGGATGTCTGAGCTCAAAGAGGAATGGAAAGAATGAGATGTGAGAAGGGTGAGGGAAGAATATAGATGATGGATGGATGGATGGATGGATGGATGGATAGATAGATAGATAGATAGATAGAGAATTCACTCTTCCTTAATTTTTTGTTTTTTTGAGGTAAGGTCTTGCTCTTATTCTCGCTCTAGCCCAGGATGATCTGGAATTCACTGTGTAGTCTCAGGGCAGCCTTGAACTTAGGGCAACATATCTCCTCTGCCTCCTGAGTGCTGAGATTAAAGGTGTGCACCACCACACCTGGCAGTTTTTTGTCCTATTGAGGTCTTCCACAGATTGGATGATGTCTATCATATTAGTAAGGGCAGATCTTTACTCAGCCTGCTATTCAAACCCCAATGTCTCTTAGAAACACTCTGATGAACACACCCAGAAACAATGCTTTGCCAGTTATCTGAGCATCTCTTAGTGTAGCTAAGTTGGAATATAAACCATTACACATTGGAAGAGCGAATCATTCATCTGTGTCTATGGAGTCTTACTGGAGGAATTATATTAATGGACAAGGGGCTTGGGAGATAATAAGCCAGCTATCTCTTGCCAATGCTAGCTTATTCTTGCTGCTTCCTCTCAGCTGATGTGACAAGATGTGATGCTCAGTTTTCTGATCTACCCTTTATTCCCTGCCATGAGGAACTTCCCTGTAGAGCTGTAAGCAGAAATAACCCCATTCTTTCCATAATATACCTTTAGGCAGGTGTTTTAGCCCAATAATGGGATGGTAACTACTAACATAAGCATGGAAATGTCATGTTTGTGGTATGTGTTTGCTTTCCTGCCTCGAAAATCTCAAACACAACACTACTGGGCTTGACAAATGCCTGATCCATATACATTTGACTATCACCTTATAGTCATGGAGGTATGGGAGAGAACCTGTGATCATGGGATCTAGTGATTGTATCACAAATCACACCATACCAAGGCAACTTTCAGAAAAGTTCTTTATAGCTACAGTGCTAGCTTGGATGAAACACGGAGAGTTGATGCTATCATTCATGACAGGATGTTAATGCAAATCTAGACATCTATATATGATGCTATGTTCCTAGTAGGAAATATTCATCAAGAGAGGGTTGTAAATAAGCTGCCCCACTGACTGACCCTCCCAGTGATCTGCTAAGGGACTTGGTTTCTTGTTCTTGAAACTCAGAGCTTGTCAGTGTTGGAGATTCTAGTCCCAAACAGAGAAGAATCTTGTCATGGATGCTACAACAGTCCCATAGACTTCTTGTGCTTAGAGAACAGCAAGTCAAAAGCGAAGTTACATGGGTGTCAGATATTAACCTCTATCAGCAGGAGGAGGTGAGGCTATTGTACACAATACCAGCAGCAAGTAACCTGGATGGCACTCATGAGGTTCACTTTTGTGCTTCCCAGGATGAGCCAGCATGTGCCAAACCTGAACCAAGAAAGGTATTTCTGTCAAACCTTCAGGCACTTCAGAGCAGTGAGTTGTATATCAGCTAAGCTACTAACATCTGGTGAGGTAACCTCTGAGGATGAAGGAAACTTAACACATATAAGAGGAGAGAAGCTTGCGGCTTTTCTTCCTCTGCTTGAACCTGTGAAAGCGGGCCTACCTTCTTCTGCCATCATGGAACTTCCCCTCTCTCTTCAGTAAATATCCCTTCTTCCATAAAAGAGGAAGAAAGATAGGATTCCATCAGTTACAGTGATAATGGCTACATTTCCCCTCACTAAACTCCGTTTTGTTTCCCTTTAGGATGCAATGCCAATGGAACTGTAGAAGGACAATTAACTTGAAGCTATGGGGAGAGAGGAAGCAGATCTGGGTAGCTCAAGAGCTACCATGCAGCAACCACAAGAATATGCCCCACAGACCTCCAAGTGAAGTATATAACTGACCTAGGGTTCTAGCTGCAGCTTAAGAAATATGGATCTAAGTTATTCCCAAGGACAGTCTTCCTCAAGGCATCTTCCAGCCAATGACTATGTGTAACAAAAATGCTGAGGGCCACCAATTCCTGGAAGACATAGGATTCCCTTAATACCTGTTTTGTTTGATGACTCACTAATGGCTTGACTGAACCTGCCTTATCCAAGGACAGCCTTACATCAGACAGTCTAGCATGCTTTCCCCCAAGATTCTCCCAAGCCTGCATTGTGATCTGACAGCTGTTCCAACCTTGCAAAGCTCTTTGTCTACTCTCTCTCTCTCTCTATCTTTTAAATAAATAAATAAAGTGTGAAACAAAAATGTAAAGAGATGGCTTAGCAGTTAAGGACCCAGGTTTGATTTCCCTGGGTACCATGTAAGCCAGATGTACAAGGTGGCACATGTGTCTGGAGTTTGTTTGCAGTGGCTAGAGACCCTGGCACACCCATTCTCTCTCTTTGTCTCTCAAATAAATAAATAAATAAAATGTGAAACAAAGCTCCTTGTCTAGTTCTTTTTTTTTTTTTTTTGTAATTACTTCAGATATTCTCCCAATAGAGTCCATGCACGATTTGCATCATGCATCTTTGTACCTGCTTCCAAGAGAGGCTGAACTTAAAAACAGAGACTATACACAAGGGATAAGGAGAAAGGACAGTCAAGGATGGCTCTGTGCTTTCCTATTTGGGTATCTGTGTATGAGTGATGATACTGAGAACTGGGAGACCAGGGATCTCCATTTGAATAAAGAAGATATAATAGGAGAATAGTGAGTGTGGGTGGATAGATATGGTACATACAGAAGGACAAAAAGGACAAAAGGCAAAACATGGTTCCACCTATTGGGAGGTCCTATTACAGATAAAGTTGACCCTTTCTCCATGGAGGGCTGGTTCTTATTCTTTTTTAAAAAATTATTTATTGACAGCTTTTACAGATGGTTACAATGTATTTTGGCCACATTCATCTGCCATTATTTTGTTTTGTTCCCCACCCCTCCTACTGATTTTTATTTTCTTCCCAATTTGTCCCACTTCTACTATGGTGTCTTTTTGTTGTGATCCACTGAGTCTAATTAGGCTTGCCTGCATGAGCAGAGAGAAAAGAGTATTTATTGCAGCAAGGGCAGCTTAGTAATGGCTATTTCATTGAAGAAAATGTTTCCTCTTTCCTTAGAAACCATCATCTGCCAATAACTCCTCAGAGAGCGATGGGGACCTCATGTTCTTCTCTGTCATCCCTGATTGAATATTGATGGGTCTAATGTTATACAGGTCTTGTGCAAGTAATGTCAGTAATGTCAATTGCTGAATACAGTTGCTGAACCAAGTTCAAGAGACAGTGCTCCACAGCACTCCTCCCCGTTCTCTGGCTCTTGCATTATTTTCCTAGCCCCACTCTTCCTTAATGTTCCCTGAGCCTTGGAGGGAGTGATTTTGATGTCCCATGTAATGCTGAGCATTCAACAGTCACTTATTGTCAGCATTCTGATGAGTTTTGAGTCTTCCCCCGTGGCTTAAACAGAAGACATTTATTTCTTACAGTTTTGGATGCTGGAAGTTCAAGGCCAAGGTGTGGTCAGAGTCAGTTTCTGGCAAGTGCTTCCCTCCTGGCTTACAGACAGTCGCTTTCTCACTGCATGGCTCATGCCCTTTCTTTGTTACAAATGGATGGAGAGATGGGGGGGGGGGTTTCAGGGCTTCAATATGAAAAGTTGGAGTGAGGGGTGGGGACAAACATTTAGTCTGTAATGGTTTCTTTCAGCTACACTAAGATGCACTCAGTCCCACAGACAGACTTTAAAAATGTCCTGTGCTGTGTGGTCACTTAGCACTGGGGATCTAAGATGTTTGCAATTCTTTTCAAGAAGGAATTAAATTTTGGCTCACGGAACTTGTCCACAAAACCTCATACTCCACTTTCAAAAAGTTGTCACTATTTTCAGCAGAATTTTTACAGACCCTATCATTCACAGCCTTAGGAAGTGGTGTCTGGAGCACAACTGGTTCATAGAGAACAATTATTTGACCTTATCTACTGGCCTTTATTCCCCACCAACTGTTTTATCTCCAAGTTAAATGTTAAAAATGGTGGTGGGGGAAATTGTCCATGTGAGTACAATCACTTCACAAACATTTTTGATAGCTATGTAAGGCTTTCTACACAGGGGCATGTTTGACTGGTATGTTGGATAAAGAAGAAAAAGCTAGAAACACAAGGTTAAGACTGTTTTACTGGAAGTGTCAGATAGCTTAAAATATTCAATAAGGAGATTTTAAATGACTGGCTTTGATTTAAAAGTTGTTTTTTTTAATCAGGGTTTAATGTTGATAATGCCACTCCTCCCTGTGCATCAATTATTTCATTATTCCTCCATGGGTTCCCAAGTGCATGATTCTCACACAGTAGTGCACTGGCTCCCTCCTGCTCTCTCTCCATCCATTCACACTCAGCCAACCCTCCAGCCTTTGTTCCCACTGCAAAACAGTGAGGAAAGGAATTGGCAATGTGGATAAGATATCATCTTGTGTGTTTGTTTTGCCCTGTTAGTAGTTGGATGTTTTAACAAGTTTATCAGTCTTACTTGCTTAACAAATATGTTAAAAACCGGAACTGTGGTGCTAAAGGCCAAAACAAATAGGACAAGTACTTCTGGCTTGAACATTTCCTTCTTGCAATAAACCTGAGTTCAAAGAAGCTACAGAAATATAAGGTGTACTTTTCATGTGCAATTCAAGTCAATAAACATTTGTTAAAGATCCTTTCAACTTTCCTTGCCTGATTACAGTGGGTCCTTTATGGAAGAGGGAGCTAGGCTCCAAACATTGGACAATTTTTCAATTGAGATTATCAGATGCTATGCAAAGGGTTGAGGGGTTCAAGAAGCTTCCTTCCAGTTCTGTGACTTTCTCCTTTCTCTGACTTTTCTTTCCATTTGCCCCAACATCCAAGGAACAGCCTTGTAAAATAGAAATAACATTGTATTCAGAGATTTTAAAAAAATTGTTTATTTTTATTTATTTATTTGAAAGTTACAGACAGATAGAGAAAGGGGGGGGGGAGAGAATGGGCACACCAGGGCTTGCAGCCACTGCAAACAAACTCCAGATGTGTGCGCCCCATTGTGCATCTGGCTAATGTGGGTCCTGGGGAAATGAGCCTCAAACCGGGGTTGTTAGGATTCACAGGCAAACGCTTAACCACTAAGCCATTTCTCCAGCCACAGAGATTTTTTTAAATAGTGTTTATTTATTTTTAAAGGTATTTTATATTTACTTATTTGGGAGAGAAAGAGACATATAAAGAGAGAATGGGTACACCAGGGCCTCTAGCCATTGAAAGGTACAAACTCCAGACACATGTGCCACCTTGTGCATCTGGCTTTACATGGGTACTGGGGAATCAAACCCAGGTCCTTAGCCTTTATAGACAAGTCGCTTAATCACTGAGCCATCTCTTCAGCCCAGATTGTGCTTATTTCTTTGGGACTAACATCAATCCACATCTCCCAAGGTCTCATCAGTCAGTGACAATTACCCAGGCCCCTTAATCCATTAGTGTGATCAAGTGTGGCTTATGTTGTAATGGAGGAAGAACACTCACGCAAAGCCAAAATTCCTAGGAAAGTAGACAATTCCTAGATGCATATGTGACTCTCATGGATGCTTTCAGACCTTCTCACTGTCCAAGAGTAAGTTGCTTTTTACATATCTAGTCAGATATCCACACTGGGGCTCCTAAGGATTTCTTGATAGATAGAGAAAGTCTGAGGCTCTGTAGTGAAGCAACTGAAGGAATATTGGAGAGAAAGACAGAGATAACATTCAATAGGGAAAATGTTGGGCAGAATAAAATGAAAAGTGACATTCAGGTTTAAGGTACTGGTGCAAGGTATGGCCTCAGGGTTCACAGAAACCTATCCCTGTTGCCTTTGGGGGTCTGTGAAGTCTGAGTTAAGAGCCTCTGCCATGGCCAGTGCCTGAACACACAGAAAACTACATGTATGATCTGGCTATGGTGGGCAGAAGATCAGAAGGAAGGAAAGGAAATCTTACTCTTCTCTCCAGAAGGGAGGCTTAGGAATGTGTCTACGTTCCCTTGCAAGTCCTGGGTGACATGGCTCAGACGATGGGAGGCCTTATCAGTAGGACTGGGGAAGGACATCAAGTTGGAGCCCTAAGAGGCCCCTGGTAGCTGGGATCTGCCTGGACACATCAACTTACACAGAATTGTGAGAATTTCTTCCTTAATGGTTCACTGGGAATTAAATTTCATCCACCTGGAAAACATAACAAAAAACAAAACAGCTTTATTTTTTTATTACAAAGTATGAATATCATATACACTAACTTTTTTTCTTTAGACTTTCTATATGATCAAGGGTAACTTTGGACTCCATCTCTCAAGTGCTGGGACTTGACGTGTGCACCACCATGCCTGGATCCATCTATCTACATTAATATTACCCTTTCCCTTTTCCTTGGTGGAAAGTGAGGGTTATTCTTTGCTTGACAGAACCTTTTCATCCTTACAGTGAGGCCGAGGTCAGTTATTTCCTGCTCTTTTAAAGGGCACCAAGATATCCTAGAGTCCCCAGCCCCCGACAGGTTGAGGTGTCACTCCAATCTGGGTGCTGTTTGTATCATGTCCTCTACTTGGCTTTTAGTTGGTAGGACCTATGTGCTGTGCATGTAGCATTTCACTGTATCACTCATGCGCACATCCATCCTTCTCTGACGAAGGTTGTTAACTAGTACCCTGCTTCCTGCCTTGACCACTAGCTCACTGTTTGGGCCACTGTGAAAGCAGCTGGACCCTCCTGAGCCTCCGACACAAGGACTTCCTCATTTCTACAATGGAGCTCTCTAGTTACTCCCAAACAGGGAACAGGAACACTAGACTTCCCTCTGTTTTTTAGGAAAGAAAAACCCATCAACTAGATGTAAAGAGCAACCCATCAACTCAGTGCAAAGGACTTTGGAGAGCTACCACGGTCTTCAGAACCCAGAACTCATGAGATCCAGAGAAGAAATTCAGCTCCCCCAAAACGAGCATGTGGAAATCCAAGAACTTGGGCACCAAGGAAACCGGAGCCATCAATCAATGAGCCAGCTTCAACTCCCCTAATGTAGGTCCTGCTGTGTCTGAATCCACTCTCAACTCAGGAGGGGACCTCCCTGATCATACTGTAGCCCGCAGGAGAACTATGGGTACCTGTTTGTGGCTTAGTGAAAGCTCTGGACTGAGGACTGAGCAAAGGAGAGTTCCAAAGAGGACTAGGAAGTCCTCGTTTCAGAGATAATAGAAAGTAGACCATAGGAGAGTGAAAGGCATTGGGAGATGTCCCATTAACAAGGGTGTTCAAGTTGACTTTGTAAGATGAGGAGGAGGCTCCTATCCCACAAGGGTGACAACAGGGCAAACAGACCTCCTCCTGTAGCCACTGCAACTAACACTGAGATTCCATTCTCATCTATAGCACTGGTCCTTTGGACTGCTGGTACTTGCCCATTGATGGTACTGAAGGACTTTTTATTTTTCTTTTAGTCAAACCTCATGTTTCTAAGAGAGAGATCTGGATCATTTAGAGGATTGTCTGGTGAAGAGATTTTCCCAAGTCTGTCCATGAGTCTGCTTCAAGCTAAACTGATCAGTTGCAGGATCTATTGGCTTCTGGACGGTGCTATGATACAGTCTTCTCCAGGTTGAAAGGAATGACCCCCTTGAAGCCCTATGATAGATCCCCAAATAGGCCTGACTAATGTGTGGGTCACCCAAAAAGTCCTGTGACCTCTGAGGTCACAGATGTCCCAGATGTCTGCTTTGGGGGGAGCTCAGAAAAGAGAGGAGCTTCCTGGGAGCACTTAAGCTGAGGCTTAATCTTCTGCCAATGATTTACTTTCCTCTGTGTCACTGAATTGGAAGATTGGGTGGGGATTTATCAGAATTTATACAGGAAAAACTTGTCCTAAGACCTTAAATACCAGTGAGCGTCAGGTTTCTGGCTGGAAGGTGAGCTCTGCTTTATAGGGTTGGTTTGCATTTTCTGACAGAGCTACATGGAGCATGAAAAATAGGCCTCTAGGCATTGCAATCTCTGCTCTCCTGGAGTCAGCTCCAGGAGTTCAAGCCGCCCTACAGAGAGGTAGGCACTGTGGTGATATTTGGAAGCTGGACTATGGTACTGAATAGGCCTGGGACAGTCACATCTCCACTACTTGCAACTTATGTGCTCTTGAAAATTTATTCGACTCTGTAGGCTTCAGTTTGGATCCTTGGTGAATTTTTTCTCAGTCTTATCAGCAATCATGTTTTCTGGGACTGGTGATACCTTTGCCTCTTCTAATATTCACAGTAGTGATTTCTTTTCTCCAGCTTCATTGCATTGGTTAGAATTGTCAGAATGATACTGATTAGCAATTGTGATGATGGATGTCTATATCACATTCTTGATCTGAATGGGATGTTTGACATTTTTAATGTTAAGTGTGACAGTTCCTATATACCATTATTGCTACATGTTATTCTGGTAGATACCACTTATAAGATTAAGAAGGTTTTGGTTTTTGTTTTGGCAGGGTCTTACTCTACCCAGGCTGACATAGAACTCACTCTGTAGCCTGAGGGTGGCCTCAGACTTATGGAAATCCTCCTGCCTCAGCCTCCTCAGTGCTGGGATTAAAAGCATGTGTCACCACTCCTGGCTTCTTGTATTTTTTTATTAAGTTTTTTTTCTTTTATTTATTTGAGAGAGAGAGAGAGAGAGAGAGAGGGAGAGGGAAATAGGCAGGGAGAGAGAGAAAAAAGAAAATGGGTGCACCAGGGCCCCAGCTGCTGCAAACGAACTCCAGATGTGTGAGCCCCCTTGTGCATCTGGCTTATGTGGGTCCTGGGGAATTGAACCTGGGTCCTTTGGCTTTGCAGACAAACACTTTAACCACTAAACCATTTCTCCAGCCCTTGTATTTTTTTTAAATCACAAATAGACATCAAATTTTCTCACATTTTTTGGCACCTATTGTTAAGACAATGCACTTGTTAAGTTTTCTATTAACTAACTGATTGCTTTCCTATATAAATCCAAGACAAACCTAATGGGCTCTGGTGAGCTTTTCTTTGACTTGATCATAGTTCCCTTAGACCGTGCCTCATCGAAGTCATCATGTGATGTTCTCTTACCTTCTCTTTGCATGCTGTCTCCATCAGGTTTTCTGAGGGTCAACTTTGATGAACTGTGTTGCTCAAAGGAGAGAGGAAGGACATGTTGAAGGAGCTCCAGCTGTTCTTGTCACTGGTCCTTCTGATTGCCTGTGGCTTTCTCTACCGCCTCACCCAGAGGTCTCCCTGTCTCTTCTGCCTGCCTCCCTTCAAGTCCCCAAGAGGGCCAGAAGACCTCCTGAGTGATGGGCGCAGCATTGTGTTCATAGAGACCTCAGAGAGACTGGAGCCGCCCCCGCTGGTCTCCTGTGCTGTGGAGTCTGCGGCCAAAATCTACCCCAACCTGCCCATCGCCTTCTTTATGAAAGGGCTCAGCAATGCCTCACAGCTGGCTCCTGACCCCAGCCACCCAGCCTTCTCCCTCCTCTCAGCCCTACACAATGTTTTCTTCTTCCCTTTGGATATGAAAAGGCTATTTGAAGACACACCCCTGTTTTCATGGTACACTAAAGTAAGTGTTTAGGGAAATTGAGAAAGTCAGCAGTTGGAAGGACCAATAGGACATTTAGAAAATGAATCCCAGGGGGCTAGGGAGTTTCCTCAGCAGTTAAAGGCACTTGCCGGCAAGGCCTGCCAAGTGGGATTCAATTCACAAGTTGCTCACATAAGCTGGATATGGTGCAAGTGTCTGACATAGATTGGTAGCGGCACATGCACACACACATACACACAATTTAAAAATCTCTTTAAAAAAGAAAGTGAATCCAGCATATTAGTCACTGAGCAAATGGGTAAACTAAGGGCAAGGACTGAAGGCAGCGATGGGACTCTTGGGCTCCTGTTGGCCCTCTTTCTACTGAGTCCTGACTTCAGTAAACAAGAAATACTTCAGTTAAGTTTGCATTTGGAACGGTATCTTTTGCTTTGAAGCTTATTTGAGACTTGGTCACTTTGGAAGCTATTCTTAATGAAATTTTAAATACCTTTTCTATGTGTATAGAACACTTGTTTTTTTTTTTTCACTATAATTTTAAACCCACCTATGTTAAACCTTTCTGCACCTTAGACAGAAACTAGGCAATATTTAATGTGAAAATAATGTAGGTAGAAAATGTAAGCTCACTGGTATTTGAGCATGCTGCTATGTGAGATTAGGTTGCATTAAGATATGATAGAGAAACTCCTACAGCTCTTGGGAATCCTATAATCCCCCTCTTAACAGCATAGCATACTAAGGAAATGATGTTTCAATGTGATATTGGTCTTATAGCTTATCCACAGTTGGTTAGTGCTTAAGGGAATTTATAGAACAGTTACTCATGGAGTCTATTATGCAGGACTTAACTATGTTTTATTTTTATTTATTTATTTACTTGAGAAAGAGAGAGAGATAGAGGCAAATCGAGAGAGAGAGAAAGAATGGGAGCAGCAGAGCACTCAGCTGCTGCAAACAAACTCCAGACGCATGCTCCACCTTGTGAATCTGGCTTATGTGGGTCCTAGGGAATCAAACCTGGGTCATTTGGCTTTGAAGGCAAGTGCCCTAACTGCTAAGCCATCTCTGTAGCCCCTTAACTTAACATCTTTTGAAACTTGTAAGACAACTTGGAATGAAAACTGCCTTCACATTTGTAATGTCATTATAAAGACTTTGGCTATGTAACTACCCTCAGCATTTTTTGGGAAAAACATTAAGATCTGAGGAAGCCTTTGGCACATGCCTATAATCCCAGAACCCTGCAGATAACGCAGGAGGATCAGGAGTTGAAGGTCATACTCAGCTCTAGAGCAAGTCTGGGCTACTGCGACCTGTCTCCAAAAGCAAAAGCTGGTTATGATGACTCAACACCTGTAGTGTTAGACTTGGGAGGCTTAAGTAGATGGATCACCATGAGTTTGAGGTCAGCCTGGGCTTCATCGTGAGTTCCAGGTCAGTCTGGGCTAGAGTGAGACCCTGCCTGAAAAAGAAGTCTGAAGTGACAGCATGATAAAGCATGATTAGAATAGAAGTGAATTTAGGGAATGTGTTAATTTTATAAATAAACTTATTTTAAAAAACAGAAAGAATTAATTTAAGAGTTGGCAATATTTGCTTGACACATAAAATCCTATGTAAATTCTAATCTACGCTGAATCAAATGTTGGCAAATCTTTTAGGCTTTGTGGGCCGGGCAGCACAAATGAGGTATTATGCATGTTGCTGTGTTTCCAATGGCTAACGTAACGAATTACCGCACACTTGGTGATCCGCAACAACAGACCTTTGTTCTCTCAGTCCTGGAGACCAGAACCTCCAAGTCATGTTCATCACACTGGGGCTGGTGTCAAGGTGTTGGCAGCACTGAAGGTCCAGCAAGGCCTCTAGGAAAGAGCTTTCTTGTCTCTTAAGAGCTTCTAGTGGCTGCCTGTATTCCCTGGCCAGTAGCCCATCACTCCGCTCACTGCGTCCGCGTCCAAGCCGCCTTCCTCTGTGTGTGTAAAATATCCCTCTACCCATCTCTCTAAATGGTATTTGTGATTTGGTTTTAGGATTCATCTGGATAATCCAGGATTACCACCCCATCTCCAGGCCCTTGACTTAATCACACCTGCAAAGAGCCTTTCCCCATATTTACAGGCTCCAGGAACTAGGACCTGATACTTTTAGGTAGCCGTTATTCAGTTGACTCCGTTGTATGTAAAATATAAAGCCCTGCCCCGTGCTGCTGTGCCTTGTCAGCCTACATGGTGACCATCCTTGAATCTAACTGCTGTCATCTAGAGACATTTTTCAGACTAAACTGCACTTTTAAATTCTTCTTCTGTGTTGTTCACATTTTAGCATCTGCCAGTACCCTTTCCCACCCATCCAATTTAATAGAAAAGGGTGACCAGTTTTATCTGGGGCATAAACCCTGAATCAGATCGCTTCTCTCATCCCCATGAGGATCTCACAAGCCTGGACCAGTTCAAGAAAGGACCTTTAATGGCTCAGCAGTCTCCCCAGCCCAGTGTCTGGATTACTTCAACAAGTTCCTAGCTGCCTCGGCGCTTCTGCCCTTACCACCTTCCACCCTAGCCGCAGATTCTTCAGACAGCAGCCAGATCACATCAGTCCTTTCTGCTCAACCTTCCAAACCATTTCAAAGTCTTGACCCCCCTCTACAGGATGCCTCCTTACCCCATTCTGACCCTTTTCTCTATTCCTCCTCTGCCCCTCCTCCCTTCTCTACTCTGTTTCTGTCTTATAGCCAGTGTGTTCCTTCCTTGGGGCCCCTGTTCTTAGATTCCTTCCCTAGAACCTTCTCTCAGACATGGCCATGGCTGTCCCATCTACTTTATTCAGGTTTTGGCTGAACACAATGTAATGTTGTGTTCCATTACAGCCCTTTTGTAGCTCCTCACTTAGATTTTTTTCCCTCCATAGTCCTTATCAACATCCAACACAGTACGTATTTATTTATTATTGGTGCCCCTCCCAGGAAGGATTTTTGCCTGTTTGTTCACTGCTGTACTCTTAGCAAGTTTCACAGAGCTTGGCATATAATAAATAGGTCCTCCTCAATAAATATTATGAAAAGAATTTAAAAAAAAGACAAAGGCCTGCATGCATTTTGAGATTCTCTTTTGCACCAATTTCTCAACTAGTGAACACATTGATTCTTTTCTAGTTCTGTACTTTAGGTTTTTTTTTTTTTTTTGTATGACTCTTTGGCATTTTGAGGGTTTCTAACAAATTCTTCCTTCATGCTTTCATATTTGTGGTTAATGTACACCCACATGGAGGAATGACTTATGTAGCTCATGGTGAAATTCCTGCTGGATTTCTTCTTTATCTTTCCACCACTTTAATGAAGAAGAAGAGAAAAAAAAAACACTACCGAATTTTGTGAAATCTTTAAAAGCTGCTAAAGTACTTTCATTGATTCTAATTGCTGTCAAAACTCTTTACTTCGAGGGCAATTTGGAGGTGGAGGTAAGCTCAGAAAATTTGCAAAGTTATCAACTGTGATCAAAACGATTTTTGGGGGGAGTAATCTTCCTGGCTGCACCCCTCACCCCCACCAGTGACTCTGGTCCTGGCCCCCTTACATGATAGCTCTCCCTCTGCTCACTGCTGTGGTTGCTTGCGTCTACTCCCCTAGGTCAACAGCAGTACAGAGAGATACTGGCTCCACGTCAGCTCCGATGCATGCCGCCTGGCCATCATCTGGAAATTCGGGGGCATCTACTTAGACACGGATGTTATCTCCATCAGGCCCATCCCCCAGGAAAACTTTCTGGCTGCTCAGGCTTCCCGGCACTCCAGCAATGGGGTTTTTGGGTTCCTCCCTCACCACCCCTTCTTGTGGGGTTGCATGGAAAACTTCGTTGAACACTACAATTCACACATTTGGGGCAACCAAGGTCCTCATTTGATGACGAGGATGTTGAGGGTGTGGTGCAGACTGGGAGATTTCCAAGATCTGGGTGACCTCAAGTGTCTGAACATGTCCTTTCTGCACCCCAAGAGATTTTACCCCATTCCTTATCCAGAGTGGAGGCGCTATTACGAAGTCTGGGACACAGAGCCCAGTTTTAATGACTCTTATGCCCTGCATTTGTGGAACTACATGAACCAGGGAAAGAGGACTGTGGTGAGAGGAAGCAACACCCTGGTAGAAAACCTTTATCGTAAGCACTGTCCCAGGACCTACAGGAACCTGATTCAAAGCCCAGAAGAATCAGCGACCAGGGAGCCAGGCCCGAGTACCAGATAGGTTTCCGCCACCACTGCACACTTTCTGGACTATCCCAATCTCACTTGATCTGTAGTGTCTCCAGGGCCTAGGGACTAACCCACATCTCCCTTCTTCCACTATAGCAGCGCACTCCCGGAGTCAGTGGCTACAGAGCAGAGGAGTGTATTTCTCTTTCATGTCTGAAGGCAGGTTCTTTCCATAGGAATGGGGCAGCAGTCATTGGGATCCCAGGCTGGCATCTTCCTGTTTGTCCTGTTAGCTGTCTACAGCCATTGCCCAGCCCCGTCCTATGTTCATTTTAGGCAGTGGGATGAAGGGATGAGGAAAGGCACAGCCTCTTTATCTTACGAAGTCTTCCCGCAAGCACTTTACAGGTACAAGTGCTACATATCCTTGCATCTCGGGGGCCAGAGGGAAGCTGGGGCAGGCAGCTCACTGTTTTGCTTTACATGTTTCATTTAATATCATAAGGGTCTGATAGAACATTGGGAATAAAAAGGGACTTGATTTCTGGTCCTGCTTTTGACATTTGACTTTGTTCATTTGCTGTTGCTACAACAAAATACCTGACTGGGGAATCCTGACTGGGGATATAAGAAGAGGTTTCTTTTTTTTGTTTTAAATATTTTATTTATTTGCAAGGGAAGAAACAGACAGACAGACAGACACACACACAAACAAACACACACACACACACACAGAGAGAGAGAGAGAGAGAGAGAGAGAGAGAGAGAGAGAGAGAGACAGAGACAGAGAGAGGGAGAGAATGGGTACACCAGAGCTTTTAGCTACTGCAAACAAACTCCAGATGCGTGTGCAACTTTATGCATCTAGCTTTACATGGGTATGGGGAAATCAAACCCAGGTCCTTAGGCTTTGCAAGCAAATGCCTTTTTTACTGCAGAGCCATTTCTCCAGCCCAAAGAGGAGGTTGCTCAAGTTCACAGTTCTGGAGGCCTCAAAGTCCACAATAAGATGGCCACATCTGTTTGGCTTCTGGCAAGGCCATCATGGAGGATGGCATTGCAATGGCGGGACCACATATAGAAGAGACCACATGGGAAGGTCAATGGCCAGGCTAGGATTACAGGCATGTTCCACTATAGGCAGCTCAGGCTTCCTCTCCCCCCACCCCAAAGTAGGGTCTCACTCTAGCCCAGGCTGACCTGGAATTTACTATGTAGCCTCAGAGTGCCCTCGAACTCACAGCAAGCCACCTACCTCTGTCTCCTGAGTGCTGGAATTAAAGGCATGTGTCACCATACCCTGCTGCAGGCTTCCTGTTTTTATAGGAACTAACTGGAGCCCTGTGAGAAGTACATTAATCCCTTCTGGGCACATTACCCCATGACCCAACCACATTCTACTAGGTCCTTCTCTTAATGGTTCCATCGCCTCTCAACATTGGCACACTGGAGACTGAGTTTACCACATGTGAAGCCAAATCCAAACTGTCAGTCAGTAAACAGCAATTAATCTCTTTCTGTGTACCAAGTACTAATTTAAGGGCCAAAGATACAACTGGATCAAGCAGACCAGATTCTTGGCACTTATATCCTAATCACTGGCAACTTTTCCTTGGAACTGCCTCTTCCTCTCCCGTCTGTCATTCCCCATGCTCTTCCTTTCCAATGCACATGTTGACTATGCCTGTGGTGGTTTGATTCAGGTGTCCCACATAAACAGGTGTCCTGAATTTCCAGGTGATAGAGATTTGGGAATTAACGCCTCCCGAAGGCAGTGTATTGTTGGGGGCGGGCTTATAGGTGTTATAGCCAGTTTCCCCTTGCCAGTGTTTGGCACACTCTCTTGTTCCTGTTGTCCTCCTTATGTGGGCCAGGGGGTGATGTCCACCCTCTGCTCATGCCATTGTTTTCCCCTGCCATTGTGGAGCTTCCCCTAGAGCCTGTAAGCCAAAATAAAACTTTTTCCCCCTCAAGCTGCTCTTGGTTGGGTGATTTCTACCAGCAATGCGAACCTGACTGCAACTATACCCAAGCTGATGCAGAAGAACAAACTACTTAAAACTGCTGACTTGGGCTGGAGAGATGGCTTAGTGGTTAAGGCACTTGCCTGGGAAGCCTAAGGACCTATGTTTGACTCCCCAGATGCCACATAAGCCAGACACACAAGGTGACTTAAGTGCAAGATCACACATGCACACAAGGTGATACAAGCATCTGGAGTCCTATTGCAAAGGCTAGAGGCCCTGGCATGCCAATTCTCTCTCTCACTCATTAAAACAAAACAAAACACACACACACACACACACACACACACACACACACACACACACACACACACAAACCATAAAAAACTGCTGACTAATTTGTATTCAAATAAAAAGAAAAATTTACCTCTTTCATTTCCAAGCATCATGTTGTATACCAGGAATATATATGCAATTAAAAATAAATGTATCTCGGGCTAAAGAGATGGCTTAGTGGTTAAGCACTTGCCTTTGAAGCCTAAGGACCCCGGTTCGAGGCTCGGTTCCCCAGGACCCACGTTAGCCAGATGCACAAGGGGGCGCACGCATCTGGAATTCGTTTGCAGTGGCTGGAAGCCCTAGTGCGCCCATTCTCTCTCTTTCTTTCTGCCTCTTTCTCTGTCTGTCACTCTCAAATAAATAAATAAAAATAAACCAAAAAAATTTTAAAAAAATAAATGTATCTCTTTTCAGGAGGGATGAAATTTTTGCAAAAATCTCATTATCCAAGGTTTTCTAGAACTTTCCTTTTGGTAATTTGTTTTATAGAGCAAAATTTACATTTTTCTCTAAATGTGAAATTATGATATCTTGTTAAGCTACCTTAATTCCATGATTTTTATTGCTGTGTTTGAGGCAGGATATCACTCTGTAGCCCAGACTGACCTTGACCTCACTCTATAATAGATCAGATTGGCCTCAAATTCATGGCGATCCTCCTACTTCAAACTTCTTAGTGCTGAGATTAAAGATGTGAGCCACCACACAGGCTCCAGTGTTTTCTTTTTTCTTCTGATATTTTTTCTCTTCAAGAATCACTGTTCTTATAGTCTTGCTAAAAGCTACTCATAAGTCATGTGTCCTCATGAACTTTATTTCGTTGATGGCTCTAGGCCATAAGATAGCTACCTGACATCCCACTCAGGGCTCCACATCCCCATGCCCCATGAGGACTGCCCTCTGGATTACATCCCTGGAACTCCTGCTGGTTTTCAGTTGAGGATTCTTAGGTCTATCCCTCTTGAGAAAGAGAAGCATCTCACCTGGGGGCTTTCATCACCATATCCCCAAACACTAGACACACCTTGTGTGTCTGGTTTTGAGGAATTTGATTGTAACCATTTCAATATCTCAGAAAGATAAGGTGTCTTCCAAGAAGACCAAACAGGTCAAAATGAATGTCATACATATTTCTTTATGCTGCTCAGTGCTCGTATGGGTTTGCCGTGACAATAGTGATATTTTGATGCTTATAGAGACCTTTGCCTAGTAGTAAGATAAGTTTCTGATCGATAAACATGGGGAATAAGTTAATAATATATTATGTAATAAATGCAGTCTGTGTGGTACAAAAGAATAATTTGAAACGTGATAGTGGTGGTTCTGGGGAGAACTGAACAATGTAATTTTGCTGCACATTTTGGTGAGGTTGAGTGTTATACAGGTTTAATTAGTAAGAGATATTTTCTTATTCTGTAAACCATGTGATATCTTTTATCCATTTTATGTTGGGTTCTTTTCTGTTTTTATTGATTCATAAGCAGTGTCCAGTCTGGCCTTTGTTGTTGTTGTTATTTTACAGGTACTAGTGAAAATTTTTATTCAAGCTTAATGTAAAAATCTTAGTCAAGAAAAATGAAGTACCAGATAAATGGTAATAGTTATTTTAACTTTGAAGTATCAAAATAGGAAGTCTTTGATTCCCTAAAGTGGTAGTCTCTGCGAAAACAGAATTTAAATCTTTTACCTACTCATTTGACAAAATAATCTGCTGACCCACACCTGTCGTTTTCTTCCCATGGGTTTTTAAGAGACTCCACACTAATTTAAGGCCAAATGTGTTTTACTCTCTTCTCCCTTTCCTTGACTTTTCCCTCTCTCCCTGCCACCACCCCTTCCCTACCAACCCCACAAGGAAAGAATTCCTGAAATGCAAGCATTTTCTGCTTAGTGGGTCCTGAAGGGGTAAAATCACAGAATTACTAGACTTGGCAAGGCCTGAGGGGCAACTTGGTACAAGAGATTTACTTCACCAGAATCTTACTTTGGGGGTTTAATGGTTAAGTTTTGTGTCAACTTGGTCTGTTTAGGAATCTACAGATCCTCATAACTGGGTCTCTGAGGTTGCTTCCAGGAAGGATTAACTAAAGGAGGAATCCTTCCCCCAGGGTGAGCCCTTACCCCAGAGTGGGTGGCCCCCCTTTGAGGGGGGGCTTTATCTAAGGAAGGTTGGGGAAGGAAAGTATCCCCTCTTCCCACCTGGCTGCTTACTGCTCCCTGCTTGCTGCTTACCAGTGTGGACTGAAGACCAGCGTGGACTGAAAACCAGCTGCTCTTCAGGTCGCCTCCAGACCTCCAGGGCCTGATTGAGACTGCTGGGACATCCAGCCTCCTCGTGGACTGAACAGCTACTGGGTCCCTTGCCTCTCAGGCTTGCAACTGCTATTGTTAGACTGCCTTAAGATGATCCAATAAATTCCCTTTTAATACAATTCATTCTGTAGGTTCGGTTCCTCTACAGAACCCTGACTAATACAGATTGTGGTACCAGGAGTGGTTCTAACTAATACAGGGGGTATCCACAATTCTCTCCAATAGCTGCTGTCACCCTATTTACCCATTAACTGAAAACAGGATATATATGTATAATTTCTTTTTGGTTTTCCAAGGTAGGGTCTCACTCCAGCTCAGGCTGACCTGGAATTCACTACGCAGTTTCAGGCTGGGATTAAAAGCATGAGCCGCCACCACGCCCGGCTTGCAAACAGGATATTTCAAAGGAGACTACGCTGTACTGAGAGCTGTTACAGGGTTTAAAAACACACCATGAATATCAGGCTTTGGGCTTATGTTAAATGTGGAACTGTCCAAAATGAAGCACTTTTCAATGAAGGAGAAGGAAACCTTTCCTTAAACTAAAGGGGATGGGGGGAGGGAACAACTGTTTATAGCATCAATTTGAATGAGGTTCAGTATGGCAACATTTGAAAAGCTGAGAAGGAGTCATCTTCATATTTTTGTGTCCCTAAATGTCCAATAATTTCTAGGAGAAATAACTATGAGGATTTAATCCCAGTTTAAGTATGTTCTCACTTGCTGAATTCTAAGTCTCAACTATTGTATAACCTTCCAAAGTAGTTCTATCTGCTGATTTCTACTCTCTTGATAGATTACACCAAAATGACTCCCCAAGTTGAGAACAACTTGGAACAAACTGTTGAAAACCTAGACTGATGACTGGCATCTCATGTTGGTATATTTAAAATTCTCACTTGAATCTTGAATTTCTTCAACATCAGGTGATAATGTGCCTTCAGGAGTAAAGCAAAAAAGGGGGACTTTCAAAGTACTCCTTTCAATTTCCTTTGTAATGTCCTTCTAAGTGCTGTTTCTGATCATATCTCATGTGGTATTCCAGAAGAGTATCAGTCATACTACATTTCTAAGTCATTGAGGAAACTGGTCTTAAGCTCTTTTAGATTCCAAATGTATACAAATGAAGTCACTTTAATCCTATAAATACTTCTTAATTTATTGTTAAAAAGTTGTGCTGTGGGCTGGAGAGATGGTTTAGCGGTTAGGCGCTTGCCTGTGAAGCCTAAGGACCCCGGTTCGAGGCTCGGTTCCCCAGGTCCCATGTTAGCCAGACGCACAAGGGGGCGCACGCGTCTGGAGTTCGTTTGCAGAGGCTGGAGGCCCTGGCGCGCCCATTCTCTCTCTCTCCCTCTATCTGTCTTTCTCTCTGTGTCTGTCGCTCTCAAATAAATAAATAATTTTAAAATTAAAAAAAAAAAAGTTGTGCTGTTAACCCTTTTATGGGGCAACAAGCTTTGTGAAAAGTACAAAACTTTTGGTTGAATGTAATATTGAGAGTGCTTTTGACATAGTTCACTGGTTTATCATGGGCAAGGCTAGAATCCATGAACCAAGCTGCAAAGATCTGAAGTTAAATAAGGTGGAAAGATTTGGAGAAACGAAAGAAATTCTTTCCTGTCTAATGTATACTCTTCAGATTAATGCATTCTTTGTATCAAGCCTTCGAAACTGTTAAATAAAGGATTTAAACAAGCATTTAAACTTCATTACACAGAAGAAGAATGTAAGAGCCAAAGGAAGGATAGGACTCCTTAAAACGTGCTCCTCCAGACACAAAATGTCCTGGATATCCATGACCTCACAGTGCCTGACACTACCTACACAAGACCATCATAAGAGGAGGAAAAGATGATGACATCAAAATAAGAGAGAGATTGATTGAGAGGGGGAGAAGATGGAGAATAGAGTTTTAAAGGGGAAAGCGGGAGGGAGGACATTACCATGGGTCATTGTTTATAATCATGGAAATAGTCAATAATAATAATAATAAAAAAAAAACCATGAATACAACTCTGTGTTGTATTTCAGGGGCCTCAATGCCCAGCCTGGAACTCGAGGTTCCTCCAGGGCCTTGCCACTCTCCAGGTACTCCAGGTACCTGTGCTGTTGCAGCAAAACCCTCATCCTCACAATTGTCCCCAATGATGTTTGAGAGATTTCAAGCATGCCTCTTACCACAGTAGCTTGAGGAGCATACATGGAAGTCTTTGTAGTCCATTCAGGTCATTTTCTGCCTTATCCCAGTCTCCTTGCATGACATGATTTCAGAATCTGGTAGCGGAAGGATGTTCTGGATGACATCCTGACTCTTGCATGAGGAGATCACCAGTCTGGTTGAGCCCTAGGCCATTGCGCTGCTGTCCATCAGCCTAATGACATCCTCATGGGGCTGCTAGACCTCTTCTTCTTCTTGAGGCTGCTGCCCAAGTTGGGGGGCTTGGCCAGGGTGGCGGTGACTATGGAGGAGGTCCACTGGGGACCCTCATTATTGACACTCAGGCTGTTGCTACTGTTGAGGGCTGCAGAGGGGGTGGTGGGAGGGAGGCAGTCCCACCATCACCACCACCACCACCACAGAGGAGGAGAAGGAGGAGGAGGAAGGAGGAGGCCAAGGTGAGGGCCACAAGGAGGGGCCTCCCCTGCTCATGGGGTGCTCAGTACGGCTGGGTTCTCGCTGGTGCAGAGGAGGGGAGGAACCCTGGTTGTGCTGGTGGTGACAGAGACGCTCAGTGCAAGGTCTGCCTGCTCTTTGTTGCCTTGAAATTTTTATGTAATCTAACCTGCCTTAAAATTTTATGTAAGCTATTTATCCTGGTATTTTAAATTTATTTTTATTTATTTATGGGGGGGGAGGGAGAGAATGGGCACACCAGAGCCTCAAGCCTCTGCAAATGAGGTCCAGATGCATGCACCACCTTGTGCATTTGGCATATGTGGGTCCTGGGGAATCCAAGCTGGGTCCTTGGGCTTCACAGGCAAGCCCCTTAACTACTACGCCATCTCTCCAGCCCGCCTTTCTATTTTTCCAGAAAAGAGCTTTTTCCTCAGAAAGCAGGTATCTTTTGTAAGGGCAAAACTTCCTTCAAAGTAATCTTTTCAGGGAAGGGGCTGAATGTAGGATCTCTTTTTAAGGCACAGGTTTCCTTCAGGTCTAGCCAACTCCATACATGTGAAGGTGCATGCTTTTCATTGAAATATTTTCAGGTTTTTCAAGGGAAACCAGTGAACCAGATCTTAATGCGAACTCTCCCTCTGACCATAGGCCTATCTCTGCATCAGTGAGGTGCAAGCTCTAGAAGACACCTTTGATCTAAAAGCACCTCAAGGACTGTTAGTAACCAGCATCCCAACCCTGGAGACCTCAGCTGCCAGGGCTTCCCTGCAGGAGTGTGGGATGGGATCTGGCATCTCAGCTATGATGCCAGCAGCTGGCAGCAGAGGATGTGCTCTTGGGGACTGCCCAGGCATGTTGTACTGTTTCTTGACACAACCCTGTGTCAGGTATAGGAAGAGGAACACCTGTGACAGGGGATGAGCTGGCCCAAGAGCAGGAGTCTTGTCCTGTACTGAGGAGTGGGAGAGGGACTACAGGGCAAGATGGAAACTGCAGATATTGAAAATTCATCCTCTTGCCTTCTACACAACAGGCATAGCCCAGTGACAGGGTGGCAGGAATGTCTCCTGGTCCAGCCATCTAGGGCCAGTTTTCCTTCATCTTTACCTAGGTATGGACTAAGCATGGTCCCCATTGATGCTGCCCCATGTTTTGTGTGCTGTGACAGGGAAGGTTACGGTTGCCTAGTGCTTTTTTTTAAAAAAATTATTTATTTATTTATTTGAGAGTGACAGACACAGAGAGAAAGACAGATAGAGGGAGAGAGAGAGAATGGGCACGCCAGGGCTTCCAGCCTCTGCAAACGAACTCCAGACGTGTGCGCCCCCTTGTGCATCTGGCTAATGTGGGACCTGGGGAACCGAGCCTCAAACTGGGGTCCTTAGGCTTCACAGGCAAGCGCCTAACCGCTAAGCCATCTCTCCAGCCCTGCCTAGTGCTTTTGATGTAAGACCAAGAAAAGACCTTGACACATGATAGACACTCAAGATATTCCTGCACTGAATGCTGAATGAAGTGAGGTCCAGTGAGGGCAAGACGTGAGTCCCGTGTATAAGAGGTCTTGCTCAGCTCAGCATGGGAGCTTTAGCTTTTGGCCAAAACAAATCTGAGCGCATGTCAAGTCTGCTTTGTCGAAGGAGGGCACCCCATTTGTGCATGGGGAAACTGAGGCTGGTGAAAATCACACACATAAACACATATGTAGGGATCCCCCCCAATAGGAGCTACTTTCTGTAAAGTTTAGGGATTATAATAAGACAGCAGAGAACAAAATATCCAAAAATTTTCACAGTATGAACTCAGAAAGACACATCACAGGTTCCCTAGGAACTGGGCTAAGCTGAAAGATATTGTAGGTAATTTGGTGCTCATTAAAAACCTTGCAAGAAGTTTATTTTTCTCATTTTATAGCTAAGAAAACTGGAGGTTAGGAGGTCAAGTGACTTTCCCAGGATTACCTAGTTTGGGAAGGAGGAATATAGATGTGTTTCTGACCCCAAAGCCTGTATACTGCTCCCAGCAGTGAAAAGGGGACCCTTACTAGATGAGAGGAAGAACAGACTGTCTCAGCGGGGGAGGTGGCTTACAGATGTGCTTACTTGGTTCTGATCCCTGCTCCATTTTTTGAGTACGTTCCCTTATATTTAAAAACCAGTTGGGAGGGCATGGTGGTGCACACCTTAAATCCTAGCACTCAGGTGGCAGAGGTAGGAGGATCGCCATGAGTTCAAGGCTGCCCTGAGACTACATAGCGAATTCCAGGTCAGCCTGGGCTAGAGTGAAACCCTACCTCAAAAAGCCAAAAATAAATGGGGGTGAAACATAATTTTGTTGTTTTAATCATTTCTGAGAATATAATTGGCTGACATGAAGTATTCAGAGTGTTCTGTAAACATCAGTATTGTCCATCTCTGGAAGTTTTGTGCTATTCCTGAACAGAAATTCTGTACCCATTAGACAGTAATTCCCTTGTCCCTTTCCCCATGGTCTCTGGCAACCACAATACTTTCTGTCTTTATGAACTTAACTGTATTTATGGGCCTGGTAAGTGGAAGCACACAGTGTTTTTCCTTTTTTGACTAGCTTATTTTACTGAGCATACATGTTAGCTATCTGTCACCATGATAAATACCTGAGATAATCAACTTGTAAGAGAAAAAGCTTAAGGCTTATAGTTCTATAGAACAGTTTTAATGGGGCCACAGTTTTTTGATTGGCCCCATTGTTTGGGCCTCATGGCAACTCATCATGGCAGGGCCATGTGTTGGACAAAAACCTCTCACCTCATGGCAGGAAGGCATAAGACAGAAAAACAAGGATTTTAGGGTCTCATTGTCACCTTCAACGGCATACTGTTAATGATAGGCCCCACCTCTTTTTTTAAAAAATTTTTTATTTATTTGAGAGCGACAGACACAGAGAGAAAGACAGATAGAGGGAGAGAGAGAGAATGGGCGCGCCAGGGCTTCCAGCCTCTGCAAACGAACTCCAGACGTGTGCACCCCCTTGTGCATCTGGCTAACGTGGGACCTGGGGAACTGAGCCTCGAACCGGGGTCCTTAGGCTTCACAGGCAAGCGCTTAACCGCTAAGCCATCTCTCCAGCCCAGACCCCACCTCTTAAAGGTCCTGCTAACTTCCAATTAGTGCCAGCTCAGGACTAAGCCTTCACCACAAGGACCTTTGGGGGATATTTAGCAGCATTGTACTTTTATTTGTCCTGAATGTTTATGTCCCCACAAAGAGGAGTTGAAATCATAACCTCTCCCTTGGCCATGACAGCTCAAGGAATGAGAACTTTGGGAGATGATTAGGCCATGAGGGTGAACCCCTCATGACTGCATTTAATCCCCTCATGAAAAACTCTGTAGAGAGCTACTATGATGGTTAACCTCTGGTTACCAACTTGATAGGATTTAGAATCACCATGGAATCAAGTCTCTTGGCATTTCTAGATCAGTATCCACTCTAACTGTGAACCATACCACTCCATGAGCTGGGATCCTGAACTGATTTACACAGGAGAAGGCAACTGAGCCACAGCATTCAGTACTCTCTGCTTCCTCGCTGCTCGTGTGAAGAGGTGAGCCAGTTCCCCACTCCTGTCATGCTTTCCCTGCTGTGTTGGACTTCCCTTTAAACTGTAAGTGGAAAAGAAACCCTTTTCTTCCTTAAGGTGCTTCTGGTTGGCTTTTCAGCAATGAGAAAGAAACTGATACATGAAATTGGCAATAAGAATGGGCTCACTGCTGTGATAAACCTGACCATATAGTTTTCAGTCTTTAGGAACTGTTTATGGGAGGAATGTAGAAGGATTTTAGGAGTTTGGACTAGAGAAACCTTATAAGGATGTAAGCAGAAATTAATGTACCATTCTAATGGGAGTTTGAAAGATAAGAAGACCAAGAGAAGTGTGGACAGTGATGGCTCAATTCATGATGAGTTTGCAGAAGGGAATATGGATTCTATCCGGAATTGAGATATTTGCCATTCATGTAATATTCTGGCAGAGAAATGGCTGCAATCTGCTTGTGTCTACAGAACTTGAGTTAAATTGAATTTAAAAAGTCATGGGCTGGGTCTGGAGAGATGGCTCAGAGGTTTAGTTGCTTGCTTGTAAAGCCTAAAGGCCTGGGTTTGATTGCCCAGTACCCATGTAAAGCCAGATGCACAGAGTGTCACATGCATCTGGAGTTCATTTGCAATGGCAGGATCCTGGGGCACCTCTTCTCTTTCTCTCTTTCTGTATGCCTTTCTCTGCTTGCAAATAAATAATATGTATGTATGTATATATGTATGTATGTATGTATGTATGTTATGGGTCAATGTGTTTGGTGGAAGAAATTCCAAAGCAAGAAAAATTGAATCTGTGGGATGGATTCTTGTTGATACTCTGATTCAGATCTACAATAAAGGCAAAATACAGAGTAGAAAGAGATGAAAAATTTAAAATTTGGCACAGAAATGTAAGCAAGTTTCAAGTCACAAGACCAGAGGTTGTAGTTGCTTCAGCAACAATTGTTAAAGAGGTGACTATGATTAAAGATAAGCCACCTCAGGCTGGAGAGAAAGCTTAGTGGTTAAGCACTTGCCTGTGAAGCCTAAGGACCCCGGTTCGAGGCTTGATTCCCCAGGACCCATGTTAGCCAGATGAACAAGGGGGTGCATGCATCTGGAGTTCGTTTGCAGTGGCTAGAAGCCCTGGCGCACCCATTCTCTCTCTCTCTGCCTCTTTCTCTCTTTGTCTGTTGCTCTCAAATAAATAAATAAAAACAAAAACGAACAAAAAAAGATAAGCCAACTCTCCTTCACTGGGACAATAGGAAGGATGGCCAATAGAAGGGAAGGAAAGACTCGACCCATGAAAGGCTCTAGCTAGCAAGAATGCAAATTCTTTAAAAATAAAATGGCCTGAAGAATGCTGAAGGAGGCCTGGAGATGGCTTAGTGGTTAAGATGCTTGCCTGCAAAGTCTAAGGACCCCAGTTTGATTCTCCAGTACCCATGAAAGCCAGATGCATCTGGAGTTTGTTTGCATGGCTAGAGGCCCTGATGCATCCATTCTCTCTCTCTCACTGCCTTTTTATCTCTCTTTCAAATAAATTATCTATCTATCTACACACACACACACACACACACACACACACACACACAGTTAATAAAGAATGCTGAAGGAAATCTCTGCCCCAAGCTCAATATATAGACACTGCTACAGCTTTTCCATGGCTTCCAGGCCTCATCTCAATCTGACAACAGAACTTGGCAACATTGCCCATGTAGTACTGGTTTTAGAAGAATGAATGATGCAAGACTGAGGAAATCATGGAGTATTGCACAAGTTTCAGAAAGCTGATGAGGCTAAGCAAAGTGAGGCAGAGCCGTAGTCCCTGCAGGGAGTTGTAGTTATCTTCTCATTGCTGGGACAAAACATCTAACCAAAAGCAGCTGATGGGAGGAAAGTTTTTATTTTGGCTTATAGATTCAGGGGGAAGCCTTATGATGACAAGGAAAAGCAAGGCATAAGCAGAGGCTGGACATCACCTCTGCCACAGCAAGTGAAAAACAGCAGCAAGAGAGTGAGTTGAACTCTAGCAAGGGATAGATGGCTACACCACCCCTCAGCCTGCTCCCAGTGGCACACCTACTCCAGAAACGCCCCACCTCCCAAATTGCCATCTTTTGTACTGACAAGACAGTCAGAACACATGAGGTTAAGGGAGGCATCTGATTTAAACCACCGCATAAGGACTCTACATGAAGCTGTGAAGGTTGCCATGGAGTCTTCAGGATATTGTAGACCAGGACTATGGGACATCTGTCCAGAAAGGCTGTGGGCTGTGGACAGATCTGGCCATGAGAGAGGCTATAGGCAGCACAGCTGAAGAGACAAATCTACCCAAGCCTATTCTTATCACTGGGAGTCCAGATACTGGACATGGAGCTCTAGAATTTGGTGTTTGATCTGCTGGGTTTTGGTCTTGCTTCGGTTTGATCATTCCTTGCCATGTACCCATTTTCCCTTTGGATTAGGAATGTTTACTTTGTGCCAATGCATGACAGAATTAAATAATTTGTATTTTATATTATTTTATTCATTTATTTGAGCGGGGGGAGGGGGGAGGAAGAAAGAGAAAATGCGCACACCAGGGCCTCCAGCCACTGCAAATGAACTCCAGATGCTTGTTCCACCGTGAGCATCTGGCTTACATGGGTCCTGGGGAATTGATCCTGGGTCCTTTGGCTTTGCAGGCAAGCACCTTAATCACTAAGCTATCTCTCCAGCTCTGTATTTGGATTTTACAGTACTTATAGTTAAGAGTCTTTTTGAGTCTCAGATAAGGCATTAGAATTTTGATCAGTGTTGGAGCTATTAAAGACTATGGGGGGGCTGGAGAGATGGCTTAGCGGTTAAGCGCTTGCCTGTGAAGCCTAAGGACGCCGGTTCAAGGCCCGGTTCCCCAGGTCCCACGTTAGCCAGATGCACAAGGGGGCGCACGTGTCTGGAGTTCGTTTGCAGTGGCTGGAAGCCCTGGCGCGCCCATTCTCTCTCTCTCCCTCTATCTGTCTTTCTCTCTATGTCTGTCGCTCTCAAAAAAAAAAAAAAAAAAAAGACTATGGGGACTTCTAAAGGTTTACTGAATGCGTTCTGCATTATGAGAAGGCGATGGGCTGATGGACAAGGGGTGGTGGGCTATGGCTTCAAAGTGTTATATTTGAGTGTCAAGTTACAAGGGGTGGGCTTGTGATGGTTAATCTTTGGTTGTCAATTTGACAGGATTTAGAATCACCATGGAAACAATCTCTTGGTATGTCTGTTGGGGATTTTCTAGATCAGAAGCCACCCTGATTGTGGATGGTGCTGTTCCATGGGCTGGGATCTTGGCCTTTTACTGTGTAGCAATCGTCATCACACTCTGCTTCCTCCCTGCTGACGTAATGACTTGAGTGTGCTTCCCTGTCCTGTCATGGTTTTTCTATCACATTGAACTGGAAACTGTAAGCTGAAAATAACTCCTTTCTTTCTTTAAGTTGCTTCTGGTATTTTGTCCCAGCAATGATACAGCTGTCTAAATTCTTTCACTCCTCCACATGTGGACACAGTAGTCTATCAAACAGCACATAGTTTCTCTGCAGACACTGCATCTGCTGGTACCCTGATCTTGGACTTGTTAGCTTCCTGAAGAATGAGCAATGAATTTCTGTCCAGTCTATAGTCTGAATGGACTAAGTCAATTTTCAAGGTCCATTCATGTTATAACATATGTCAAAAGAATAGCTTTTCTTTATAAGGATGAATGATACTCCACTGTATGTACTTACCACATTTTGTTTATCCAACTGTCGTGGTACCTTGATTTGTTTCCATATTTTGGATATTGTGAATAATATTATTTTACAAACAAGTGCCTTTCATTGCTGAGCTATCTGCCCAACCCCTGAGTAATGCTATTTTTAACGAGTGTACAAGTATCTGTTTTTTTTTTTTGGGGGGGGGAATCTTGCTTTCAATTACTTTGGATATAAACCTAACGTGGAATTGATGGATCATCTGGTTATCCTCTTTACATTTTTTGAGGAACTACCATTCTGTTTTCCACAACGGCTGTAGCATTTTGTATTCCTACCAGCAATGCACAGAGCTTCCCGTTTTCCAAAGGTTCTGCCCATTCTTGCCAATGCTTATTCCCTGTGCTCTGTCTCGCCCAAGACGCAGAGCTTGGCCTACTGAGGCTATGAGGTTAAGAAAGGCCTGAAGACACAACGAAACTAAAGTTTGCAGAATTCCGAGTCTCAGCACAGTACGGAGCCCCATGCGAAGGGTCCAGGTCAAAACTCCGGAAGTTCTTTTTGGTCTGGGGCCGGCGTGCAGCTGCCTGTTGAGGGTGTGGACGAGCTGCGGCTGTCCCAATTTGTAGCGGGACAAAGGCAGGGAAGTGAGGGAGTGAGGAGCAGGCCCAGCCGCTCCAGCAAGGCCAGGGAACTTGGATGCAGGATTTTCTTAACGGATTCAACGCGGCATTCCCTCCTTCCCTCCGCCTCTTAAGGAGCTAAAAATAGCTGTCCCAGGGGCGATGGGGAGGGGCTCCGCCTCTGCTGCGGCGGGAGTGGGAGGTCCCCGAGACCCCAGGGCTGGAGCTGATGGCATAGGACGCTCTCTCGAGCCCCGCCCCGCGGTGGGCAGCGCTGGGGCGGCCCCGGGCGAGCCTGGACCTGGCGCCCAGCGCGCAGCCTCCGTGGGGATGGGGGAAGCAGCATCCCTGGCTGTTGGCGGCTGGGGTTCCCGGAACTGCCTCGTGCGCTGTCTAGAGGATGATGGATGGAGGATGGAGTGAGTCTGCAGGACTTACGCTGATGGGGTGAGTGGAGAGGTGGCACCCTAGGACCTCTTCCCACTGTCCCTGCCACCGGGGGGCCCCTTCCCCCCCACAGTGGAGCACCCTGCTTCCTGGGAAAACTATGCCAGGAATTCAGCCCGGGAGGCGCGGGCGGGGAGCGCTGCTCCAGGAGGGGCCATGTGGGCGCAGGTTAAACATTACTAACCGCGCTCACCACGCTGCGGAGGGGTCAGCGAGCCTGGGGACCCGACCGCCTGCCACCCCTGCCTCGCGACCCCAGCTCCCCGCACCCGCCGGCCCGCCCGTCACCACGGATTGTTCTGGTCGGAGATACGCTGGAGGGAAGAACTCTCTCGCAAGGGTGATGGATGCGCAGAATAGGAATGATTGACCCCCCCACGATTTGGCTTCCCTGGGAGGTTGGCCCTGGGATGATTGAAGGTGTGCGTTCTGGAGGTAAACGGGGATCTTTTCGGTCTTGAGATCATTGTTAGACAAACTGTATTTGCTTCTCTAGTTTCTTGGTCTTCCAGCCTGCGCTGAAGTGTAGCAATAGGTAGCAACAGTGACTCTGACGCGCTGTGGCTGTGCTTGAAAGTCCAGGGCAGACTGCTTGGGGGCGGAGCAAGAGCGAAGGCCCGCAGGGTTCGAGGACTGGGCCTGGATAGAGACTACCTTCATAAACATCTTTTAGGGGCTTAGGGACCATTGCTTCCCCCCCTCCCTTTCTCTGGGAATTCAAGATCAAAGAGGCCTGGTGAGTGTGAGATGTTCTGACTTGCCTCCCCCCACCCCCTGCAATCTGGAGACTGGGTGAAATGGTCTCTCTCAGCGAGGTCCTTAACACCTCCCCCACATCCTTGGTAAAATTAAGGACTGACAAGCAAGAACAACCTAGCTTAGAGAAGGTTTGTCTTCCGGTCTGGGTCTGTGTGCTTGTCTGAGTCTGGAGACAGCTCCCTCCTGTAAAAAATAGCTCTGGATACATCCAGGATGGGAAATTGGCGCTCTATGGTTGTTTGACTCAGGTTAGTAGTTGAAACCATTTGTGTAACAGCTGTGGGCTCTGCCACGGAGCTGGACTTTTGTCAGAAGATTTGTTGCTCTACTCAAAACTGTCAAAGTGTGGAAGGGGATAACTTAATGGGAATGTCCTTGTGGCCACCTTGCAGTGGTCAGAAAGTTGTCACCTGCCTTCCACAGGCCTGTGACCTCATGAGCCACCTGGCCCAACCTCTGACGATGGAGGAGCACTATTAAGAAGCAGTACGTCCTTAATGGAAAAGAAAACTAGTAGAGTGTAAGGCAGTTTTCTTCTAGATGTGGAAACTTTTTTGAGTATTTAAAATTTTTTTTCATGTTTATATGTGTAGTATGTGTGGTGTGTTGTGTGTGGGGCGCATGCGTGTGCTTGTGCCCCTCATGTGTGCTTGCGTGCAGAGGCCACAGCAGAACACTGGGTGTTACTCCTCGGTCGCCCATCCCGGTTTCCTGGAGGCTAGTCTCTTTCTGGAGCTTGCCACCCGAGTCCCAGGCCTCTGCTCCCACAAGACTGGGGTTACACACATGTGTGGCCATGCCCAGCTGAAGAGCAGGTTTTGTTTGTTCTGAACCTGGGATGATGTCATGCCAATACCTATTTTTCTTTTCTAATGTTCCCAGCAGGCATCAAAAAGCCCCATCCCTTTTGATTTTTCATAAGGAAAATCCATTTGTGACAAAAATTCACCATTTTCTTTTGACAAAAACATGGACACATCTATTTAAAACTATCTCCTTGGGGCTAGAGATGTAGCTCATGTACAGTTTTGGGCTGGATCTGTCATCACACATCAAGTAGATAAAATTAAAAACTTAGAGCTGCTGGTCATAGGAGGCCAATTGCAAGAGAGAGCCCCGTACCTGGTGGAGTGAACTCTCTCTTGCTGCTTGTAAGTTCTGAGAGTGGGTACAGCCCCTAGGAGTGACAGGGAAGAGTAGGGTGGAAATAGGATCTCTTAACAAAAATAAAATAACAATCCAAGGTCAAGACCAAGACCACAGTTTGTAAAAGTAATGTTCTAGAGAGCCCCGAAACCCTCATTTCCACTGGGGGCCCCAGTACTCCCTTGCCTCTGATGTGTTTGCAAACTGTGGAGAGGTTTCCTTGGCAGCCGTGACAATTAATGTTAATGACATGCCTGAGATCCCCAGGGCAGGCACCGTGAAGTTCGCTTGGAAGCCTGGGTGAGTTTGTCAGTGATTGTTGGCAGCTTCTTTGAAACTGGGCACCTTCCAAACTTTCCTTTTGGCTGCATTTTTTGAGGAAGAAAAGAGACAGTGAGGTGGTGTTGTTTATAAGATCCTCACAAAGGTGTCTGGGTGTTGTTTCTTGGAGGGATGCCTGCCTTTTGAGGTGGTGAACACTGGTTACTGGGACAGTGCAAAGCCAGGGTAGTAGATGGGTTTTCTACAAGGGGTGTGGGATTGCCACAGGTAGCAACCCCAACACTCCACCAGTGAAACAAGTTGGCAAGGCTAGCACAAACACCCCTTTGGGTCACTAATTCACAATCATGGAGCAGGATTGGGAAGTTTTCTGGGGCTCCATCAAAACATGTAGAGGCAGAAAACACAGCTTCAGATTTCCTAGCCAAGGTGAGTCATCTCTACCTTGTGTTTCTATTCCCAGATGCAGGAAAGCAGTCTGCTGATAATTCAGTCTGGAGAAGGTATGCGTCCCTGCCTCTGGGGTGTGTGGTTTCCTGGTAACCTGCAACACTCTCATTGGCTTCAGCGGTGCCTGTCCTCCCTAGGAAGCTGTCCGTGGAGCCGTGGAGCAGCGCTGCAAAAGGACGATTTAAGGTCACCAGCACTGACTGTCATCATTTGCTGTATACTCTAGCAGCCTTTGCATTGTGATCAAGACATCCCAGGTACTGTAATTTCCAGGTAGGAAATAGTTTTTATAGACGTTTGTAGACCAGCACCAGGATTATTGGGAGGTAGGTTGGCATAATTCAAATTTGTGGAGCCAGGTAGAAGTTGGTTGGATTCTTACCCTTGTTACTTAGTAGTTGAGTATATGGAGCAGGTCTCTTATCTCCTCTGAGCCTCAGTTTCTATGTCCATCAGATAGGGCAAATCTTGGATACTTCTAAGTCTATATGTCAGCTACAAATAGTACATTTCTTTTTCTTTTTTGCATGACCACACTTTATTTTGTGTATTTGTGCTCCTATTTTTTTTTGAAAAATTTTCATACATGTACATAATGTATTTTAATAGTAATCCCTTCCTGTTATTTTCCCTTTTGTCCCCTCTTTTCTGCTGAGCTACTCCTTTCCAGTTATTCCTTCTTCAACTTGGATTATTTTTCCCCTCCTCCTCCATCCATGATGGAATGTTGATGGGCACTGTCAAGTCATGAATGCAATGACCACTTCATGTCTGGAAGACAGTATTCCAGAGCACTCCTTCCCAGAAATCGCACTATGAAAGGCTAGTATCATGTCTTGCACATAGGTGTTTGATAAATGAATGCTGCCGTCATCATGCCATTACCTTCAAATTTCCTGTTTGACTCATAAGACTGGACCTTCGGGATTCCTAGAGAAAGGGGGGAGTGAGATTTTAGGTGTGCTGTAGACTCGAGATTGACCGAGACCTTGAATCCAGAATCCTGCATAAGTGTGCATGGAGCCTCGACCTTCTGGGTTTATAATGAATGCTTAGGTTGTGGATGCAGAGGTCTAAGAGCTGTTGGGGAGACAAGCTGTGATACTAAGGCTGCATCTTGACAGCCCGCATGAGCTGGCGTTTCTCGCTGATGTGCAGGGCTCCTGCATGCTAAGCTCTCAATAGTCAGTGGGATTAATCTGTGAGTGCAGATGGTCAGCTAGCCAAGCACTTTGCTGTGACTGATTGGCATTTTCCTCCAGTGAGACCACATGAAGGACTTGGAACTCATTTTTACTCTTTACCCTAATTCTTTTTCTTTTAAATTTTTATATCTCTTTTCTAGCTTTCTGGTCTTTGCTACTGAGTTTTCTTCCTACTCACGCAGAAATCCAATCATCTGTAGCTAGGATCCACATATGAGAGAGAACATGCGACGTTTGGCTTTCTGGGCCTGGATTACCTCACTTAGTATAATCCTTTCCAGATCCATCCACTTGCCTGAAAATTTCATAACTTCATTTTTCTTTACTGCTGAGTAGAACTCCATTGTGTAAATGTGCCATATCTTCATTACTCACTCATCAGTTGAGGGACATCTAGGCTGGTTCCATTTCCCCTATTGTGAATTGAGCAGCAATAAACATGGTTGAGCAAGTATCTCTAAGGTAATGAGATGAGTCCTTAGGCTATATGCCTAGGAGTGCTATAGCTGGGTCATATGGTAGATCTATTTTTAGCTGTCTTGGAACCTCCACACTGATTTCCACAATGGCTTGACCAGATTGCATTCCCACCAACAGTGTAGAAGGGTTCCTCTTTTTTTGCATCCTTGTCAGCATTTATGGTCATTTATTTTCATGATGGTGGCCAATCTGACAGGAGTGAGATGAAATCTCAATGTAGTTTTAATCTGCATTTCCCTGATGACTAGGGATGTAGAACATTTTTTAAGATGCTTATATGCCATCTGTATTTCTTCTTTTGAGAACTCTCTATTTAGTTTCATAGCCCATTTGTAATTGGGTTTTTTGATTTCTTATTATTTAATTTTTTGAGTTCTTTGTATATCCTAGATATTAATCCTCTGTCAGATGTATAGCTGGCAAAGATTTTTTTCGCTTTTTGTATATTGCCTCTTTGCTTTATTCAGTGTTCTTTGCTGTACAAAATCTTTGTAATTTTATGAGGTCCCAGTGGTTAATTTGTGGTTTTATTGCCTGAGCAATTGGGGTTATAGCCAGAAAGTCTTTGCCAAACCAGTATGTTGAAGGGTTTTCCCTACTTTTTCCTCTAGCTGTTTCAGAGTTTCAGGTCTGATGTTAAAGTCTTTAATCCATTTGGACTTAATTCTTGTGCATGGAGAGATAGAAGGATCCATTTTCATTCTTCTTCAGATACATACCCAATTTTCCCAACACCATTTGCTGAAGAGGCTGTCTTTTCTCCAATGAGTATTTTTGGCATTTTTGTCAAATATCAGGTGGCTATAGCTACCCAGACTTATATCTGGGTCCTCCATTCTGTTCCATTGATCTACATGTCTGCTTTTGTGCCAGTACAATGCTGTTTTTGTTACTATGGCTCTGTAGTATAGGATAAAATCAGGTATGGTGATACCACCAGCCTTATTTTGTTGCTCAGTATTGTTTTGATATTTGAGATTATTTTGTGCTTCCAAATGAATTTTTGGATTGGTTTTTCTTTTTCTGTGAAGAATGCCATTGGAATTTTGATGGGGGTTGCATTAAATGTGTAGGTTGCTTTTGGTAAGATTGCCATTTTCACAATATTGATTCTTCCAATCCAAGAACAAGGGATGTCTTTCCATTTCCTAGTGTCTTCTGCAATTTCTTGCTTGAGTGTTTTAAAGTTTGCATTGTAGCCACCCTTCACTTCCTTGGCTAAGTTTATTCCAAGGTACTTTATTTACTTTTTTTTTTTGATCCAATTGTGAATGTGAGTGATTCTCTGATTTCATCCTCTGTGTGTTTGTTGTTAGCGTATAGGAAGGCTACTGATTTCTGTGTATTTATTTTGTATCCTACTACATGGCTATAGGTGTTTATCAGCTTTAACAGTTTGCTGGTAGAGTCTTTAGGGTCCTTTATGTATAGAATCATGTCATCTGTAAATAACTTGATCTCTTCCTTTCCAATTTGTATCCCTATTATGTGTGTTTTTTGTCTTATTGCTATGGCTAAGACTTCCAGTACTATATTAAATAAAAGTGGGGACAGTGGATATCCTTGTCTTGTTCCTGATTTTAGTGGAAAAGCTTCCAGTTTTCCACCATTTAGTAATATGTTGGCTGTAGGCTTGTCATAAATAGCCTTTATTATGTTGAGATATGTTCCTTCTATTCCCAGTCTCTGTAGGACTTTTATCATGAAGGGATGTTGGATTTTTGTCAAATGTTTTCTCTGCATCTTCTTGTCTTTTTTTTATTTTTAAAAATATTTTATTTATTTATGAGAGAGAGAAGAGGGGAGAGAGATAGAGTATGAATGCACACACCAGGGCCTCTAGCCAGTGCAAATGAACTCTAGACGCATGCACCACCTTGTGCATCTGGCTCTATGTGGGTACTGGGGAACTGAACCCAGGTCCTTAGGCTTTGCAAGAAAGTTCCTTAATTACTGAGCTAACTCTCCAGCCCCTCTTTACCCTAATTCTTGGTGATCCCTAGCCTTATTCCCTGAAAACATCAAGAATATAGAATTTTGAGGCAGAGAGTCAAGATTTTTAAAATTTTGTTGGGTTTAATAACCTGAACTTCAGGAAGTGGACCTGAGACTGGGATGCAACAATGTACAGTCCCTGGAGGTTGGGGGAGCAACGGAGAGGAAGGAAAGGACACCAAAACGTCCTGGTGGAGCCCCTTCCTTGGTGCTCCCATAGCACCCCTCTTCTGGCTTCTACGCTAGCACTTGCCACTCTACAGGGTAATTACTGTGTATTTTTCTGTCTTTTTGGAGAAGACACTCTGGCACCAGAAGCTGTAGTTAGTTGGGTGATTGTGGGAGAGTTATTTCATTCCCTGTTCATTTTCTTTTTTTTTGCAAATATTTTATTTTATTTTTATTTATTTGACAGAGAAAGAGGGAGGGGAGGGGAGAGAGAGAGAGAGAGAGAGAGAGAGAGAGAGAGAGAGAGAGAGAGAGAGAGGGGGAGGGAGGGAGGGAGGGAGGAGGGAGTGGGTGTACCAGGGCCTCCAGCCACTGCAGATGAACTCCAGATGCGTGCACCCTCTTGTGCTGCATCTGGCTAACATGGGTCCTGGGGAATCGAACCTGGGTCCTTTGGCTTTGCAGGAAAATGCCTTAACTGCTAAGCCATCCCTCCAGTCCCCTGTTCACTTTCTTAATCTGTCTAATGGGTAATTTTCAGAGTTCAACAGGACAACACATGTAAAACCTTAGAATCATGTGTGGAGCATAGAAGGAGTCCAGAAATGTTAATCCTCCCTCCCTTCCTACTGCCTTTTCTTCCTTTGTTCATAATGGCAAGAACCATTGTCTGTGTCCCCAGCAATTCTGAGTGTCAGTTAGAAGCTGGCAGTTAGAACGAGTTTGGGAATCATTTGCTGATGAGGAGATGGGTGGATAAATGCTGGACAGCCTCTCAGCGCTGACCAGAGTGGATGCTTCATGCCCTGGGAACCCAGAGGAGGGCCAGGGAATTTTGACTCTGGGCCTAGAAGGAATTTTTGGTGGTACTGATGATGAGCTGAGCCTTGAAGCCTGTATCCACTTGCAGTAGGAGCAGAAGGAGGTGGCAGTGGGCCATCTGTTTTGACAGGCAGCGTAGAATAGTGACTGAGAGCCGAGTTGGAGTTGGGCTGCCTGGGTTGGAATCCATCCTCCGGACCTTCGACCAGCATCTTTATGTCTATGTGACTTAGATGTAGTAGTGCCTCTTCAGCATCTCTTTGATCTGAGATAGCACACGAATTATTCTTGGTAAAGTGCTACAAAACAGTGACTGTAAAAGAAATAGCACAGAGGTATGAAAGTGTAGCTAGACAGGCAGTCTGGAAAGAGCTCATGGTGATCTTTTTTTTTTTTTTTCGAGGTAGGGTCTCACTCTGGCTCAGGCTGACCTGGAATTCACTGTGTAGTCTCAGGGTGGCCTCGAACTCACAGCGATCCTCCTACTTCTGCCTCCCAAGTGCTGGGATTAAAGGCGTGCGCCACCATGCCCGGCATGGTGATCTTTTTTTAAAAAATATTTTGTTTATTTATTTGTGTGAGAGAGAAAGAGGTGGGGTGGGGCGGAGAAGAGGGAGAGAATGGGTGCACCAGGGCCTCTGGCCACTGCAAACCAACTCCAGATGCATGCGCCCCCTTGTGCATCTGGCTTATGTGGGTTCTAAGGAATTGAACTTGGGTCCTTAGGCTTCGTAGGCAAGCACCTTAAGCACTAAGCCATCTATCTCTCCAGCCCCTCATAGAGAACTTTGAATGTCATTATTTTTTAACATGCATTGATTTTTATTTAATAAAAAGGTACACATAGACTTCCTCTCCCCTGCCCCAGTTCTTGTGAGGGTCTTTGGTGGGTTATTGGTGTTAAAAATATTTTTATTTATAAGGAGAGAGAGAGAGAGAGAGACAGAGTATGAATAAAACGGGGGTTATTAGGGTCTCTTGCTAGTACCAGTGAACTCCAGATGCATGAGCCACTTTGTGCTTTTCTGCATCTGGCTTTATGTGGGTACTAGGGAATTAAACCTGGGCAATCAGGCTTTGCAAGCAAGTGCCTTTAACTGCTGAGCCATCTCTGCAGTCCCTGAATGCCATTCTTAATGAATTTGGAATTAGCGCATGAAGAGATCATAAAATCCATCCCCGATGGCTGACGTCCTTGCCACGACCCCCAACACTTCCAACTGCAGAGGTTCTGCGTTTCTGGCCAGTTCCCAGGCGATGCTGATGCTGCTGGTCCAGGGAGCACACTTTGAACCATGGCCTTACTGAAGCTTGGACAGTAAGGCGGAGACTCAGTTTATCATCAAGCTCGTGTTATGGTTTCTCCTCTACATGGAATTTCACACATTTCATGCTACTTTCTTGGCACTGCTGGAACTTGGGCTTATACTATAAGTAAGCATTTTGGAAAGATTGCATCTAAAGGTCATAACTGGAGCACAGAGATTTGGGGGTATTTGCGGCTCAGAAGAGAGCAGGCATAGGGACTGGTTAAAAGCACTTGCTTGCAAAGCCTGCCACCCTGGGATCAGTTCCCCAAAACACCCATGTAAAGCCAGATCCAAAAAGTGATGTTTGCATCTGGTGTTCATTTGCAGCAGCGGCAAGAGACCCTGCTCCCTCCCTCCCTCCCTTCCTTGAAAATAAGACCTGGAGTAGCTAAAGCGATAGGTATGCGGGACTCGGGAGAGGGTGGTGAGAAGTGGATCACAGGTGAACAGCCGAGTGAATGGCGGGGGCGGTGTGGGGAGGCACTGCCTTAAAGGAAAAGCTGAACAAATTGAGGAAGCTGGGGGGAGCGTTCAGAGAGGTGGGGCGGTGCAAAGCCCCTGTGATGGAGAGTTTTGGCCTTATCATTAGAGAGAGGACTGGCGGCAAACACTGGAGGCCAAGGCTTCAACAGTTAAATGGCGAAGTTCTCAGGTGAGCTCACAGCCTATGGGAGGACAGGAAGTGGGTGTCTTGTTACCCTTGCCCGCAGCCTGCCTGGTAACCAGCTGTTGCTCAGGGGCACAGCTTGTTGTGAGCACTTGTCTCTGAGGTGCTGGTGGTAAAGCGGCAGCTTGGAGTTAGGCATGGTGAGTACCCTGTCCTCCAACTCTGACCCCACTTTTTTGTTGTTGTTTTAAATGTGACACTTGAGGTAGAGTAGAAATGTACCCGTGGTCGTCTGGTGGCCATGGTGGGGATGCTTACCTCTGGATGGTTTTATTTTTGGAATCCATTTTGGGATCTGAGGAAGGAGGAATGGGTGCTGAAAATAAGATGGGCCCACGGCACCCTGTAGCCAGTCTTAGGACCAGTGGGTGCTGTGCTATAAGGAGCCACACTGAGTTCCACCGCGCAGTGTTCCCAGGGCTAGCTGCCGGGCTAGGCTCAAGTAGGCACGTTTCACCGGAGGAGAGACTGTATGCGTGAATTGGAGGCTTGAGGGAAAAGAGGTGATATTCTGGTCAAAGTAAGGTTTCAGGAGGAAGTTAAATGTTTCAAATCCACAGACTCTACAGCTGCATGGCTGCGTAGTTTATACTTCAACTCTAGTCTCCCTAGCCGGAGTAAGCCACGTCCCCTTTCCAGTCTCTAGGGTTTTTTTTTCTTTTTTTGGGTTTCACTGTAGTCCAGGTTGACCTGGAGTTCAATATGTAGTCTTAGGCTGGCCTTAAACTCACAGTGATCCTCCTACCTCTGCCTTCCGAGTGCTGGGATTAAAGGCATGCGCCACCGTGCCCTGCTCTCTAGTTTTTTAAAAAATGTATTTTATTTATTTATTTGAGAGAGAGGGAGAGAGAGAGAGAAAGAGACAGAGAGAGAGAGTGAGAGAATATGGGTGTGCCAGGGCTGCAGCTGCTGCAAACGAACTCCAGATGCATGTGCCACCTTGTGCATCTGGCTTAGGTGGGTCCTGGGGAATCGAACCTAGGTCCTTTAGTCCCGCAGGCAAGAGCCGTAACTGCTAAGCCAATTCTGTAGCCCCCTGTTTTGTTTTTAAAATGGCAACTATAACGCTGCACCTGTGTGTGAATTCACACAGCATCTGTGTGCAGCTGTCTTGCACTGTGCTGGTGCATTCACTGAGCACCACCCCTGCCTCGCCTCACTTCTCCCAGCCCCTGGGAAGCAGTCACGGTTAGTTTTTTCCATGTGAAGACAGAGCTTGGAAAGGCCAGGGTCCTTTCTTGGAGTCTCTTTCTCTTTCCTCACCTAGTCTCACCACTACCCCAAGGCCTATATACTTCATGAGGTCAGTGACCTTTTGTATTAGTTATTTTTCCTCATTGCTGATGCTTGAGAAGGAAGGGTCTACCTTGCCTCATGCTTTGAGGGAATACGAATACAATCTATTATAGCGGGGAAAGCAAGATGGTGGAAGTGTGAGGCAGCTGGTTACTCTCTGGGGTTACAAGGCAGAGAGAGGGCTGGAGAGATTGCTCAACAGTTAAAGGTACTTGCTTGCAAAGACTGAGGGCCTGGGTCTGATTCCATAGCACACAAATAGAGCCAGATGCACAACGTGGTGCATGCATCTGGAGTATATTTGCAGTGGTCAGAGGCCCTGGCACAGCCATTTTCTCTCTGTGTCTCTTCCTGCTTGCCAATAATAAATACAACTATTTTAAAAAAGAAGGCAGAGAGAGATAAATATGGATTCTCTTTTGTCCCATTTTTTTTCATTCTGGGAGCTCAGCTCATGGGATGGTGCTTCCGTCATTCAGGGTGGGTCGTCCCTCCTCAGTTACGCTTCCCTGGAAACAGCCAGGGTTGTGTCTCATAGGTGATTCTAGACCCAGGGCCAGGTTGACAATGATTAATTATCACACCTTTCTATTCTGGCTTTGGGTTGCATTTACATGACTAAATTATACAGGCTAGAAAGAACTTGATTAAAGGGGGTAGCATGAATACCTTCTCAGATTCTTATGTCCTCAGGGGCAGAAATTGTACTATTTCTTTTAAAAAGTAAAGGTAATAAGAGATAATAACTTTGAACAGTATAGAGAGGTGAAACATGAAATTGAAGTGTTTGAATTTAGCATTTTGTAGAGGCAGCTATTGCTAACAGCTCTTTGCCTATCTTTCAAAACTTCTTGTGCTGTGAAATCATGCATATAAATGAGTCACATGATGGATAATAAATTAGTATATTATGAATAATCCCAACAGGTACAAATCACTCAAATTACCATTCTTAAAGACTCGTCTACTGTCTGATCTGTATGCCATTCATCTATTCATTTATTTATCCCCATTTTCACAAACTAATTTCTGTCTCTCATAGGCAGTCATTCCAATATGATACACACACACACACACACACACACACACGCTCATATTCTTTTTTGTTGTTGCTTTAAAGAAGCATCTCACTCTAGCCCAGGCTTGCCTTGAACTCACTCTGTAGACTAGGTTGGCCTTGAACTCATGGCAGTCCTCCTACTTCAGCCTCCTGAGTGCTGGGATTAAAGGTGCATGTCAGTTTTTGTGAGTTATTATTAAATGATCTAGTGTGATTTTATTAATATATTGTTAAGACAGAAAGGAAGGCAGATACATGTATGTTTATGTTATACATATGAACTTATTTCATATCAGTAGCTACATAGTAAACGTATAAAATGTATGTCCTTTATTGTACCTTGCTTTCTTGTGTTTTCTTTGTTATGTCTCCCTTTGTAAACAGAACTAAAATGACAATTTTATCTTAAAAATTATTGAGAACTTTAGTATATGAACACATTGCAAGTTGGTCATATTCCCATTAGGTTATACTCTTACGTCCCCTCTTCCCCACCCTCATTCCACTGAGGGCCCTCTCAGTGGGGTTGTGGGTAATCACAGTGGGGCCAAGAATGCAACAGCAAGGCTGGAGAGATGGCTTAGTGGTTAAGGTGTTTGCCTGCAAAGCCAAAGGACCAGGTTCAATTCCCCAAGAACCATGTAAGTCAGATGCACAAGGTGGTGCATACATCTGGAGCTTGTTTCCAGCAGTTGGAAACCCTGGCACGTCCATTTTCTATCTGCCTCTTTCTTTCTCTCTCAAATAAACAAATAAAAATAAAAATATTAGAGGTAAAGAATGCAGACTGGAGAGATGGCTTAGCAGTTAAGGCACTTGCTTGAGAAACCTAAGGACCCATGTTGGGCTCTCCAAATCCCATGTAAGCCAGACACACAAGGGGACACAAACACTCAAGGTCGTACATGCACAAAAGATGGCACACATGTCTGGAGTTTGATTTCAGTGGCTGGAGGCCTTGGCACACCAATTCTCACTCTCTCATAAAAAATACAAAAAAAAATGCAACAGTGGGTTTCTGTGGGGAGGAAGTGCCTCACAGTAAGCCCTCCCACACTGTGGCTCCCCCATTCTTTCCAACCCCTCTTTCACAGTGTTCCGTGAGTCTTGGGGGGCTATGACAAGTCTCATTTAGTGTTGAGCTCTGGTCAGCCTCTGATTTTGTGCTTTAATGAGTTTTGAGTCTCCTCAGTGTGTTCTGCCATCTCCCTGGAGAAGGTTCTCTTGGTAGCCATGATAGTAGCGCTCACATTTAATCTTCCGCTTCCTCTGCAATGTTCCCTGAGTCCTGGTGGATATGATGGAGGTGACTTGTTCTGGCCTAAGCATTTCACTTTCTCGTCATTCTGAAGAGTCTGGGTTCTACCAATATTTGCTGCCATCCATAAAAAGCAGGTTCTCTAACCAAGAGTGAGAGCAGCATTGGTCAAGGGGGATAAACTTAGACATTCAGAAAACTTTTGTGTGTGTGTGCTGAGGGCTGAAACCAGGGCCTTGTGCTTGCTAGGCTAGCACTCATCCACTGAGCTATATCCTCAACCCCTAGAAGACTTTTTGATGGGATTAAGCCCTCTAGCCAAAGAACATGGTAAGCTTCTTTCTAAGGTCTATGGTCTTTGGAGTCATAGACTTCTGATTTGTTTCTCACTACCAGACACGAATTCTCTCCCACTGAGTGGGCGCCATATCTGATCAGAAAGCAGTTGATTACCTCAGTAACTTTTATTCCACTGTTGCATTGGTGGGTCCATCTTGCCTGGATGATTGACTGTGTAACTTGCAGGATCTACTGCGTGTTCACACTGTTGATAACTTTTATCCCAGCTTAATTTCTCAGTATCCTGTGAACACAGCTTGTGGTATCTTCAGCAGTGGGGTCTTAACCATCTAGTTTTGGTGGGTAACCAGATGCTTTGGTAATGGCCTGAATAAGATTACTTTTTTTTTTTTTCCCCACAAGCACCTTTGTACACATAATTTGCAGTATAAATTGTAATTGCTTGTTTTCTTAAGTTTGTGTAGGGTGCTGGGAATCAAACTGAAGCACTTGCTAAACAACTGATTTACCACTGAACTGTGGTCCCAGCAGCCCCTCTGTTTTGGTGTGTGTGAGGGTCATGACGTGTGTTGCAGCCAGAGGACAATCTGAGGGTGTTGGTCCTTGCCTTTTACCTTGTTTGAAATAGGGTCTCTCTTGTTGGCTGCTGTGAACTCCAGACTAGCTGGCCTGTGAGCTTTAGGGTTCGCCTGACTCTCCTACTATTGCCAGTGGGGGTTGGGGTTGCACATACATGTGCTGTGGGGGTTCTGCTTCCCCTGGGTTCTGAGACCCTGCGTCCTGGTCAGCAGGCTTGTGTAGCAAGTGCTTTTAGCCACTGAGTCATCTTCCTGCTGACCTCACATTCTTCTTTTCCTTTTTTTTCTTTTTTTTTTTTTTTTTAATGTAGGGTCTTGCTGTAGCCCAGGCTGACCTGGAACTCACTATGCAGTCTCAAACTCGCCGTTAACTCACAATGATCCTCTTACTTCTGTCTCCTGAGTGCTAGGATTAAAGGGTCTATCACCACACCTGCCTTTTTTGGGTAAGATTAAAAAAAAATTCTTATTATTTGCAAGCAGGGAGAGGGTATGGGCGTGCCAGGGCCTCTTGCCGCGCACTGCACACGAACTCCAGATGCATGCACCACTGTGTGCATCTGGCTTTTACATGGGTACTGGGGACTTGAACCTGGACCATCAGGCTCACAGGCAAAAACCTTAACCATTAAGCTGTCTCTCCAGCCTCTGCCCCCACCTTTTATTCTGAGACATGTCAGACTAAGTTGATTTAGGCTGGCTTTGAACTTACTCTGTAGTCTAGGCAGGTCTTGGACTCAAAATATTGCTGATTCAGCCTCTGAAGTCCCGGGGATTACAGGCCTGTGCCACCACACTGGCTCTGAGAATCTACTTCTGTTTGTTTATTTTTCAGTGCTAGGGCTAGCATGCCATGAATGCTGTACAATCACTCTCCCACTGAGCTACATTGTAGCTCTAATTGTAAGGCTTACTATTGAAATACTCATTTTGAGTTCTCTTTGGTACTGCCAAATTACTGTTCAAGGAAAGGAGAGAGAAATTTCTATGCCTACCAAGATTATGGAAAATAGAATGTGTCTTTTGGCAAAAAGTACAGAATGCTTTTCTATGATATTTAACAGGCTTTGGGTGTAGCTCGGTGGTAGAGTACTTGCCTAGCGTGAGCAAGGCCCTGGGTTTGATCCCTGGTATAGCAACAAACAGACTAGCCCGGCGTAGATTGAGCACACACTCTGCATTGACACAGCACCTCTCCTGAGCCCCTCCTGGCAGAGGTGAATATCATTTCACATTCATTCCACCAGAGAGAACTTAGTCACATGACTATACAGGAGAAGCTGGGAAATGTGGCCCACACATGCTCTACTAGAATCCTGCATTATGGAAGAAAGATGTGGTTTACATAGATGGCTGTAATATTCCTGACAAGTATTTAAGACTTTATCTCCAGTAAGTATAGGGTTGCGGAAAGACCCCCCTTAAACATATGGCACAGTTCTCTGCCAGGTGCTCTTGCATTGGACCTGGAGGGGATTGCTGAGGACATACCACATGCCAGGGACTTGGCAAGGTGCATCAAATGCCTAATTCTTGGATTCCCTGTTCCCCCATTAGACAAAGGATGACTAAAGGGAAGACACTTGCCCACAGCAGAGAATTCAAATGCATATCTGTATGACAACAGGGGTCACAGTAAAGCAAGGCTTTGTCTTAATTCTAGCTGCTGTACAGATAACCTCACTGTGTCCTCCCTTGAGGGTCATGCTAGCCAGATACACAGTAGGTGTAGCCACTCAAACCTTGTCTAATGTAGGCTACCTTTCATTTCCTAGGCCCTCTTCCAGCTCCTTAGTCAGTGGCCTTGGTGGCACTCTATGCCTGTGGTCAGCCCAGGACCTCTCCTGCCCATGCAGTTCCCAGCTGCCACTGCTGAGAGTCTTAGTGGCTCTCTCTTTGGAGCCTACACACTGCCCACCTTCAAGTTCCAGCCTCGCCGGGAGAGCATAGACTGGAGGCGCATTAGCGCCCTGGATGTGGACCGTGTGGCCCGAGAGCTGGATGTGGCCACTCTGCAGGAGAACATCACCAGCGTCACCTTCTGTAACTTGGACCGGGAGGCGTGTAGCCGCTGTGGGCAGCCTGTGGACCCGGTGCTTCTCAAGGTGCTGCGCCTGGCACAGCTCATCATCGAGTATCTGCTGCATTGCCAGGACTGCCTGAGTGCCAGTGTGGCCCAGCTGGAGGCACGGCTACAGGCCAGCCTGGGCCAGCAGCAGCGGGGCCAGCAGGAGCTGGGCCGCCAGGCCGACGAGCTCAAGGGTGTGCGGGAAGAGAGCCGGCGGCGGCGCAAGATGATCACCACCCTGCAGCAGCTGCTTCTGCAGACGGGCACCCACACCTACCACACGGTGAGGAGTCTTCACGGATGGGGAGCTGGGCGTCCCCAGTCACGAGGCCAGCTGGGTGTCACTGCCTGAGGATATAGGGCCACTGTGGGCTGTTCTCATGGTCATGAGCAGATTTTAGCAATCCTGATTCTGGTCAGAGGGCCTCAGGATGTGTGATTAGAGTCTCTCTCTCTCTATGTGTGTGTGTGTGTGCATAGACCTTGTCGACTACAGGTGTGAGAGATGCATGTATGGAAGATATGTGTATAGAGTAAGTCTGTGCATGGACAGGGTGCATATCTAGTGTGTGTATATGACAGCATGGGTTGCATGGATATGCATGGATGGTAGACGTGCGTGTGCGTTCAATGTTTGTATGTAAATGCTTGCAGGGTTAACTGTATGGTATCTGTGTGTATGGAGAATATGGGGTATGTCATGTGTGTTTGTCCTGTCTTTGTTTTTAAATATATTTATTATTTAATTTATATACAAGCAGGGAGAGGGAGGAGGGGGGAGGAGAGAGAAACAGAGACGGAGACAGAGACAGAGAGCAAGCATGGGTGTGCTAGAGCCTCTTGCTACTGCAAACGAACTCCAGACACCTGTGCCACTTTGTGTCCGTGGTTTTACATGTGTGCTGGGGAGGTGAACCCAGTCCTGCAGGCTCTGCAAACAAGCACCTTTATCTGCTGAGCCACCACCCCAGCTGTTTGCCTGTAAGACTTCAGTAGGTATCCCTTAAAGACAAAGACCCCAGCTCAAGCGTACACACCCCACCAGCATCACACCCTGCTTTCTGTAGTATTGTCATGCGCACTCAGTGCTCACAGTCCCCAGAGTGTCGGCGGCATTTCTAGGTTGACGTCATTGCCTCATTTAATAAATCAAATTCGTCCTTCTTTCCTTCCATCCCCTCTGTATTCTTCCCTCCTTTCATTCTTTCCTTCTTTCTCTGTGGTGCTAAGGATGGAAACTAGTCTCTCACACATGCTCAATAGAAGTCCTTTTCTTAAAAAAAAATTATTTATTTACTTATTTGAGGGAGAGACAGAGAGAAAGAGAGGTAGGTAGGTAGGTAGGTAGATAGATAGATAGATAGATAGATAGATAGATAGATAGATAGACACAGTAGGGCCTCCAGCCACTGCAAATGATTTGCACATGTATGTGCTACTTTGTGCATCTGGCTTTATGTGGGTATTGGGAATCGAACTCAGGCTTTTAGGCTTTGCAAGCAGTCACCTTAACCACTTAACCATCTCTTCAGTCCTCAACACAAGTTTTATTAATAAGTCATACTTTAAAAATAATTAGGGCTGGAGAGAGAGCTTAAATTAAGTTAAGGCACTTGCCTACAAAGCCAAAGGACCTAGGTTCTATTCCCTGGTATAAAGCCACATGCACAAGGTGGTACATACCTCTGGCATTCATTTGCAGTGGCTAAAGGCCCTTAACACCCATTCTCTTTGTCTCTCAAATAAATAAAAATATTAATAATTACTTACTTGGGAGGGATGGAGGGAGGGAGGGAGGGAGGAAGGGAGGGAGGGAGGGAGAGAGAGGATGACTACATGGGTATGCCAGGGCCTCCATCCACTTCAAGCTCACTCCAGACCCATGTGCTACTTGTGTGTCTGTCTTTATGTGAGTCATGGGGAATCAAACCCAGATAGTCAAGCTTTGTAAGCAAGTGCCTTTAACTGCTGAGCCATCTCTCCAGCCCCCTGTCATACTTTTAACCCTTTAAATTCTTTCTTAGACAGCCCATGGGCCCACAAGGAGTTTCAATACAGGGAAATCCCAGATGACTCAGGGTATCTAGCCTGTCACTTCCAATTGCTTCCCCTCTGTGTAGTGCCACCTGTGTGACAAGACGTTTATGAATGCCACCTTTCTTCGGGGCCATATTCAGCGCAGGCATGCCAATGCAGCAGAAGGAGGTAAGTCTTTTGGGCTTGGGATTGGGTGGATGGCCATATATATACTTGAACACGCCTTTAAAACCTCACCATCCAGTTGAGGATGAGGTGGTCCTGCCATTGACTGTGTGTGTGTGTGTGGGGGGGTACTGAATAGGGATGGATGGGTTTTGGGGCCCCTATACAATCTTGCATGTATAGAGAAGAGGAGGGGTCAGAGCGGTAGGTACCAGTCTTAGCTTTGTCCCTTTCTGTGATGTGGCACTAGTCAGTGCTTCCCTACGAATTTCTGTGCGCTTCTGTGAATGGAGCAGTGGCTTGGAGGGCCTTTAGCTCCCAGTCTTTGGCGAATCCACAGCAGTGTGAGGCTAGCTATGAATGAGTGAAAATGGGACAGATGAGCCGTCAGACCAGGTGTTTGGCTGTTCTGTGTATTAGAGCTTATTTTGCCTTAATTATTTAGTTTTACCACTTCAAATTCCAAAATGAGTAGCAAGGCTATGTGTTATCCCATAATCCTGTACATGCTTTTTGAGGTTCAGCAGAAATATCTGTACAATAAGTATAAAAAATAGCATTAAAGAAAACATTTTTCCATCGTTTTAATTCTCTTTTCAATATACATATATCCTGGGTTGGAGAGATGGCTTAGCAGTTAAGGCACTTGCCTGTAAAGCCAAAAGACCTAGGTTCAATTCCCCAGGACCCAGGTAAGCCAAACACACAAGATGGAGCATGCATCTTACAGCAACAAGAAGCTCTAGCATACCTATTCTCTCTTTTAAGTAAATAAAAATAGTTCAAAACAAATGAGTTTTGGGGTTGAGGATATAGCTGAGTATGAATGGCATGTACAAGTCCTTAGGCTCAATTTCCAGTTTTAACAAAAAGTTGCACAACAATATCCTTTATAACCATACATTGATTATATACCTAACTCTTGCTGTTTATGTATTGGAGGTTGCTTAGGAAAAAAAAAAGATGGATTTCTGGGCCTTAAATACTTATTTTCTTATAAAAATATCTGTTTTTGATATAGAAACTTAAATTCAAGAAGACAAGAGAGAAAGAGGCAGATAGAGAAAGAGAGAGAGAGAGAGAGAGAGAGAGAGAGAGAGAGAGGGAGAGAGAATGGGCGCACCAGGGCCTCCAGCCACTGCAAACGAACTCCAGACACGTGAGCCCCCTTGTGCATCTGGTTTATGTGGGTCCTGGGGAATCAAACCCAGGTCCTTTGGCTTTGCAGGCAAGTGCCTTAACTTAGCTAAGCCCCATACACAGTTCATTGCTTATTTATTATTTAGTTATTTTTTCTGAGTACAAGGGTGGATTGAAGGGACAGGGACAGCTCAGTCCTTGGTGGCCACCCGACATGTGGCAGCCAGCACGCTGCTTAGCTCCTGGACCTTTCTCTTGGAGTGGGTGTGTGTCCCCACGTCACTTCTTGATGAACTTGAGCATGCTTTTCCTTGGACACTTGAGCGTCTCCGTGGCGCAGGTGCGAAGCTGCACACCTTGGGGTCACGTCCCGAAGAATGTGCTGTGTGCAGTCGGGCGCCCCGGCGCCGGCTCATGTTCTTAGTCACCTTGTTGGGGCCGGGGCCACGGGGCAGCGCGGCGCCATGGCTGCTGCTCTTCAACGGTGACCAAGGTGGAAGGACCGACTGTTACTTTTTTTGTGAGTCAAGCCCAACAGACTGGCCTTTTTTTTTTTTTTTTTTTTTTTTTTAAATGAAAAAGAGAGACAGAGAGGGAGAGAGAGAGAGAGAACTGGTGTGCCAGGGCCTCCAGCCACTGTAATCAAACTGCAGATACTTGTACTGCCTTGTGTGTGCAGCGTCACCTTGTGCATCTGGCTTATGTGGGATCTGGAGAGGCGAACATGGGTCCTTAGGCTTTGTAGGCAAGTGCCTTAACTGCTAAGCCGTCTCTCCAACCCCTACTGCTTTTTATTTTCCGAGGTAGGGTCTTGCTATAGCCCAGGGCTGATGTGGAATTCACAGTCTCAAGGTTTCCTTGAACTCACAGTAATCCTCCTACCTCTGCCTCCCAGGTGCTGGGATTAAAGACATGTGCCACCACACCTGGCCCTATTGCTTATTTAAAAAAATATATTTTATTTTTATTTATTTATTTGACAGAGAAAGAGGGAGAGAGAGAGAGAGAGAGAGAGAGAGAGAATGGGCACACCAGGGCCTCCAGCCACTGCAAATGAGCTCCAGATGTGTGTGCCCCCTTGTGCATCTGGCTAATGTGGGTCCTGGAGAACTGAACCTGGGCCCTTTGGCTTTGTAGGCAAGTGCCTTAAGCACTAAGCCATCCCTCCAGCCCTTTTTTTAAAAAAAATATTTTATTTATTTATTTAACAGGAGGCTAAAGCAGGGCGTTAAAAGGTCAATCTATGTTACACAGTTCAGAGCCAGCCTGGGCAACTTAGTGAGGGTCTGTCTAAAATAAAAAGGACAAAAAAGGGCTGAGACTGTTGCTCAGTGGTAGGGTGCTTGTGTAGCATGCCCAGTCCCTGGTACTGCCCCTCACCAAATTGTTCCTAAAAACATCTGACTGAGAAAAGCTATGTTTTTCTTTTCTTTTCTTTTTTTTTTTTGCCAAAGAAAAAGTTGAGTTTTTCTTTTTTTTCCCCTTCCCTCCCTTCCCCCTCCCCCTCCCTTCCTCCCTCCCTCCCCCCCCCCTCTCTCTCTCTTTCTTTCTTTCTTTCTTTCTTTTTTTCACTCTAGTTCAAGCTGGCCTGGAATTCACTATGTACTCTCTGGCTGGTCTTATACCTCCTACCTCCCGAGTACTGGGATTTAAAGACATGTGCCACCAAAACCGGCACTTTTATTTATTAATTTTAATTTTTTATTAAGTAGGGATTTGTATGGACACATCATATGTTGGTACCATCATTTCCCTCCTCCCTGCCCCCATTTCACTGGGGGCCCTCCTCAGTGGGGTTGCTGGTATTAGTTGGGAGAGCAGCAGTCAGCCCTGGTGGGGAGGGCTGTGTCTCTGGATATTCCTTCCCAGCTTGTAGCTCTTATAGTCTTTCTGCCCCCTCTTCCACAAAATTCCCTGAGCCGTGGTGGGTGTGTCGTAAGTGTACTTTAGTGTTGGAGGTTGAGTTTTAACAGTACTCAGCACTCTCTATCTAGAGATCTATTCTATTCCAGTTTAAAACAGAGTCTCATGTATGTAAACCAGGCTGACCTCCAATATGTTCCTTCAGCTTTGGTCTCCCAGGTTCTAGAATTACAGGTTTGCATCACCACCCTTCGCTACTAAGTGTTTGTAAAAAGTAATAAATGTTCCAGTATATTTGCCTTTTAAAAACAATTTTAGTTTTGATGAGAGAAAGAGAGACAGTCAGGGCTACAAATGAACTTCAGATGCTCGTATCACTTTGTGGACATGGCTTTACATGAGCACTGGGACATTGAGCCCAGGTTGACAGTCTTTACAAATAAACATTTTTAAACCCTGAGCCACTGCCCCATAGCTGGTCTTTTTGTTGACTCTAACTTTTTCTTTATCCACCTGTGGTTTAGTTTTTCTGATTCATTCTCAGTCTTTTAAATATTTTTAAATTTTAATTTATTTATTTGAGAGAGGGAGAAAGAAAGAGGCAAAGACAGAGGGAGGGAGGGAGGGAGGGAGAGAGGGAGAGAGGGAGAGAGAGAGAGAGAGAGAGAGAGAGAGAGAGAGCGCGCTTACATTTACCACTGCAGATGAACTCTAGACGCATGTACTGGGGAATCGAACCTGAGGCCTTAGGCTTCATAGGTAAGCACCTTAACCATTAAGCAATCTCTCCAGCCCTCATTCTGAGTCTTTGTTTTTGAGGTAGGGTCTCACTCTAGCCCAGGCTGATCTGGAACTCACTCTGTAGTCCCGAGTTGGCTTTTAACTTACAGTAATCCTCCTACCTCTGGTTCTCAAGAGTTAGGATTAATGGTGTGCACCACCAGGCCCAGCCTGACTCACTTTTTTTTTTAAACTTAAAAAAATCTTAAAATGGCTACAGAGATTGCTTGGTGGTTAAGGCGCTTGCCTGCAAAGCCTAAGGATTCATGTTTGATTCTGTAGTACCCATGTAAAGCCAGATGCACAAGGTAGTGTATGTGTCTGGAGTTCATTTGCTGTGCCTGGAGTCCCTGGTGTGCCTATTTTCCCCTTCTCTCATTCTCTGTCTCTCAAATAAATAAAGTAATAAAATTAAAAATCTTTAACAAAGAAAAAGAATTTTAAGGTAGTTTAAAGAATACACTTGAAGTAACTTGGCTAAAATGTTTCCTTCACATTGCCTTATTTTCATTTGAAATTTAAAACTGCATTCAAATTATACTACATTACTGAAAAACAGAATCTTAAAACTAGTTATCTTCCTGACTTTAATTCCTCTTTGCTGCAATAATACCTAATTAGGTTCTCTTTATTAATAACTGGCATGTGCAAACTATTGAGTATTCTCTTACTTTTCCTGTAACAATTTTGCATTTCCATTTGTCAGTAATGTCAAAATGCATTGAGTGTCAGTACAGCAGTGGTCGGTTCACATTTATCAAGCTGTTGTGCAAGGTGCTATGCTAAGCACTAGGTGTTTGCGGCTTGGGGAAACAGTGAGTCAGGTAGGTGAGAGGTATGGCCTTCGCCCAAGATCAGTGAGGTAGGTGGCAAAGCTCGTCTCACATGGAGGTGTAACTGCAGGAGGAAGAAATTCCACTCGGTGGCCTTTGCGCCCTCTCTTGCTCTGTGCCTCTAGGCAAGCCGAAGCCGCAGGAGCCGCCAGCGGAGGAGGTGTTGGCAGAGCTGCGGGCCAAGCTCACGTGGACTCAAGGAGAGCTGGAAGCCCACAGGGAGGCCGAGAGGCAGCGGCAGCTCCAGGTGGGCCTGCGGGGCGGACCGTCCAGGTGACGCAGCGCACAGGATTCCACACACAAGCATCCCATAGAGTCAGAAGTCCCGCCGGTTTCCCAGAGCTGGGAGTCAGGGCCAGAGTGGATGTGGCAAATCATTTTAGGTAGTCTGGAGAGGAGAGTGGAATGGTCTTGCCAGACCCTTGTGGCCAACAGTGGACCGAGAGCTGGGATTTCCTGTGAGCACAGGCCAAAGGCATTGGAACTCCATGATAACATTTTACATTGTTAGTTGGATTTCTGAGGGCAAAGAGTGAGTTTGGTTCTGAAGGTTCTGGAACCCAGCCTGAAAGAAATGTTCCGTCAGTATTTGCAGAATGAAAATGCCTTCTTCGTTCTTTCATCATTCATTGTCTTAGCATACATTTACCGAGTACCAGCCATGCCAGGTGAGGAATATAACAGAGTCTTTATCACAAGGGACTTTGCAGTGTAGATAGGACTAGCTTACAGTGGTCCCACTCCGGGTCTGTGACATATATTCTTTGAATTCCGCATAGTGTCCTCAGGGGCCTTAGCAGCTCCTCAGCAAATATGGTATAATATGGAATTAGTGATAATGTTGCTCTTTCTTTGGTAGGAAGTAGAGATCACTCGACAGAGGGAACTAGAAACTAAGAAAAAATTCGACGAGTGGAAAGAAAAAGAGCGGAGCAAGCTGTATGGGGAAATAGACAAGCTGAAACAGTTATTTTGGGATGAATTTAAAACTATTGCCAACCAGAACTCTACACTAGAAGAGGTATCCAACTTAAAAACCTTTTTCAAAGTTCTTTTGTTGAAGACCTGCTTGCATGTTCTCAGAATTCATTTCTTAGTCCTCACTCGTGTTATTTCATCTTTTTTAGAAGACAGGCTGCCTAATTGTTTTTGGAGGTAGGGTCTCACTACCCCAGTCTGATCTGAAATTCACTGTATAGTCTCAGGCCGGCCTCAAGCTCGCAGTGATCTTCTTACCTTGGCCTCTCCAGTGCTGGGATGAAAGGCATATGTGCCCCGAAGTTTAAATTAACACTTACCTAGTACTTAACATTTTCTGGTGTGTAGTAAGTGCTGTCAGATGTTAATCTTATTTTGTGAAGGATTTTCATTACTGGACAAGGAATGAGGCAGAATTTAAATGAATAATTTTTTTCCTGATATATTTTCCATGAATGCTGACTATATGCTAAACACTCTATTGAGTCCTGTGGGGTCTGTGGAGGTCACAAGTAACAGCTGACGTTTACTGTTCCCTCATCTCCATGCAGAATACTTTATACTCACCTTTAATCTTCATTAGCAATGAAATAGCACATCCTTTAAGTAGGTTGCACCATTTATTTGTTAACTTTCTTCTTTATTTTGAGAGAGAGAGAGAGAAAGAGAAAGAGAGAAAAAGGTGGAGTGCCAGGGCCTCAGCCACTGAAATTGAACCCCAGACATTTGTGCCACCTAGGGGGCATGTGTGACCTTGCACTTGCCCCACCTTTAGTACATCTGGCTTACATGGGATCTGGAGAGTCCAACATGGGTCCTTAGGCTTCGTAGGCAAGTGCCTTAACCACTAAGCCATCTCTCCAGCTCTTGATTTCCTTTTTTTTTTTTTTTTTAAAATTTGTGTTTGTGAGCAGAGAGGCAGAGAGAGAATGAGGGAAGGAGGAAAGGAGAGAGAGAGAAAGAGAGAGAATGAGTGAATGAGTATGGGTGGGCCAGAGCCTTTTGCTGCTGTAGCTGAACTCCAGATGCATATACCACTTTGTGTGTCTGACTTTACATAGGTGGGGAATTGGACCTAGGCAGTCAGGCTTTGCAAGCAGGTACTTTTAGTTGTTGAGCCATTTCCCAGCCCCTAATTTCCTTTTTTTAAAAAATATATATTTTTCATTTTCATTTATTTATTTGCAAGCAGAGAGAGAGAGAGAGAGAGAGAGAGAGAGAGAGAGAGAGAGAGAAGGAAGAGAGACAGAAGAGACAGAATGAGCACACCAGGGTCTGTAGCCACTACAAACGAACTCCAGACACATGTGCCCCTTGTGCATCTGCCTTACGTGGGTCCTGGGGAATCAAATATGGGTCCTTTGGCTTCGTAGGCAGATGCCTTAACCACTAAGCCATCTCTCCAGATCCCCTTCCCTAAATTTCTTTTTAAAGTTTATTTTCTATTTCTTTTTCTTAGATATGATTTTCCTATGGAGTCCATGCTGACCTCAGACTTTGTAGTCCAGGCTAGTTTCCAATTTGTGGTCATTCTGCCTTAGCCTCCTCAGTGGTGGGATTATGGGCTGAGTTTCACGTGTGTGTGTGTATGAATGTGTGCACATGCGTGTATGTGTGGGGGCCTTTGGTTGATGTTGGGTGTCTTCCTCAATCACTCTCCACCTTATGTACTGAGGCAAAGTCTCTCACTTGAATCTATAACTAGCTAGCCAGCTTGCCTGGCGGTTCCCCTGGCTCTGCTTTCTGAGCACTGGGATTATAGCTGGGATCCCATGCCTGCCCAACAATTACAGTAGGTGCTGGGGGTCCAAACTCAGGTCCTCAACTTAAGAGGCACGTGCTTTCCTGATGGAACCATCTGTCTAGCTGTTTGTATTTCAATACCCATTACATTCTGTTTTTAGAGGGGTGGACATGAAGACTACATTACCTGCTCAAGTTCACACAGCTAGTAAGAGGCGGAGCTGGAATCTGAATGTAGCTTTGCTAATTCCACAGTCTTGTTTTTGTACTTGATATAATATCCAATTTTTAATAACCTTTTTTTAAAAAAAATTTAATGAGAGAGAGAGATTGAGAGAGAGAGAGAGAGAGAGAGTGAGTGAGCGCAAGAGAAGGAGAGAGAGAATTGGCGCACCAGGGTCTCCAGCTACTGCAGTCGAACTCCAGACGTCTGTACCACCTTGTGCACATGTGTGACCTTGTGCGCTTATGTCACCTTGTGTGTCTGGCTTACATTGGATCTGTAGAGTTGAACATGGGTCCTTATGTTTCGCAGTCAAGGACTTTAATTGCTAAGCCATCTCTTCAGCCTGGAAGACCTTTAAAATTTTTTTTAAAATTTATTTATTTGCAGGCAGAGAGATAGAAGAGAGACAGAGGGGATGAGCACTGCAAACTGACTCCAGATACATGCATCACTTTGTGCACCTGGCTTTTATGTGGGTTCTGGGGAATTGAGTGCCAGGTCATTAGGCTTTGTAGGCAAGCACCCTAAATGCTGAGCCATCTCTACAGTGCCAGGAAGACCTTTTAAAATTTATCCCTGAATTATATCTCCTTATGTAACTCATAGAGAAAAATATTCTAAAAATGTATTTATCTCTCATTGGTCCTTCATTAGGGGGAAATCTCAATTTCTTTCTAACCTCCAGAACCTTTTTCAAAAAATATGTATGTAGGGCTGGAGAGATGGCTGAGTGGTTAAGCACTTGCCTGTGAAGCCTAAGGACCCGGTTCGAGGCTCCATTCCCCAGGACCCACATTAGCCAGATGCACAAAGGGGCGCATGCGTCTGGAGTTCGTTTGCAATGGCTGGAGGCCCTAGTGTGCCCATTCTCTCTCTCTCTACCTCTGTCTCTCAGCCCAAAAGCTCACTGATTCATCTAGCTGACATTCCCTGATGTTCCTCTGCTTCTGCAGTCCCAAGTGCCGGGATTACTGGCCGGCCACCTTGCCCACCTGGTATTTACACATGTGCTGGCGATCTGAACATGGGTCCGTGCTTGCATGGCAAGTGCTTTATCCACCGAACCACCTCCCTAGCCCAGGAACCTTGTTTTTGAAAAATGAGGTTTCGACAGTGTACTTCATAGTCAGCTCACATCTTATCTCAAGAAACACCTAGGCAAGCATTCCTAGGGGGATTGTCATGGGGTATGCCTGGAATCTGAGATGGAAAGGCAGGGATGGAAGGTGGTAGGATTGGAACGAGAGCTCTGTGTGTGTTAAGATATTAACTAAAATTGTTGCAGAAACGTGGGTTCCAGAGAGCTCAGAGAACTCAGATTATTACACTCGTGGGCTGAGGAGAACTCTGGTGGGTCCGAGTTTTTATAGGCTGTTTGGCAGGTAGTCTGACATAACCTTGAGCTTTATTTTTTTTCTTTTTAAAGAATTTTATTTATTTATTTGATAGAGACATAGAGAAGGACAAAGAGAGAGACTGGGCACAGCAAAGACTCTTGCTGCTGCAAAGGAACTCCAGATGCATGTGCTACTTTGTGCTTCTGTCTTTACTTGGGTACTGTGGTATCAAACCTGAGCCTTCAGGCTTTGCAAGCAATGCCTTTAACCATTGAGCCATCTCTCCATCCCCACTTTGAGTGTTTTTACATTCTGGGCGGGTTAAACTTACGGGCTACACGACTAAGGACATACAGAAAGCTGTTAGTTCAAGCTGGACATGATGGTGCACACCTTTAATCCCAGCACTAGGGAGGCAGAGGTAGGAGGAGCACTGTGAGTTCGAGGCCACCCTGAGACTACATAGTGAATTCCAGGTCAGCCTGGACTAGAGTGAGACCCTATCTTGAAAAGCCAATTTAAAAGAAAGAAAGGAAGAAAGAAAGCTGTTAGTCCAAGAGCAGTTTTTACCCATGGTTTGGCTTTGTAAGAATCTCGCTGCAGGTCAGGATGCAGCAGTGCTGTGGGGCATATACACAGCGGGCTTCAAGGTTGCTCATTCTTAGTATACATTCTTTCAGCTCGGAGGCTGAAACAGTTAAGAGCTACACTACAAAATGACTCAAGCCCTCCTTACCTAAACGATCCCCCCAGTGGATCAAAGACTTGTGGAAGACAAGCTGTCCTTCTACAAAGTGGCCTCTGCTTCCAACGCGAGTGCCACACTCATCATTCCCAAGCTAGCTTAAATGTCTCTGATCTCCACACCTACCTTGACGTGTTGCCTGTTGGGTAAACATTTATAAATAAATACTAATTTAAATTGGAAGTCCTGGTTCAGAAGCTGCTTCTTCAAGAGTCAAAGGATTACTTTTGGTTAGAAAATCTTGAGTTTTGGTAAATGATGACAAAATCCTTTCCTAGATGTGGTTTGTTGTGGACTCAGATCACACTTTCCTGCACTGGAATATCCTATGACTTTACCCACTTTGAGGGTCTTTCTCCTAGAAGATTACTCACATGTTTTGTGTCTCATCCCACCGCCTCTCTGCAGGTATTGTTGTTACTTTTATAATTTTTTTTTGTTTATTTATTTATTTGAAAGTGGCAGGCAGAGAACGAGGCAGGGGGCGGGGGAGAGAATGGGCGCCCCTGGGCCTCCAGCCACTGCAAACAAACTCCAGCTGCATACGCCCCCCTGTGCATCTGGCTAACGTGGGTCCTGGAGAATCGAGCCTTGAACTGGGGTCTTTAGGCTTCACAGGCAAGTGCTTAACCACTAAGTCATGTCTCCAGCCCTTGTTTTTACTTTTAAAGCATAGGAGACAGATTGGATAAAAGGTTCTCAGTACAGGTACACAATTATTTTTTCAATTAACTTTTTTAATTCTAGGGGGAACTATTGGTAAGATTGCATATGTGAAAACAACTGTAAGATAGTCTTCAAGACTCTAGAATATTATTTTCTTGATGTTAGGAGGGCCCAAAAGGCTAAGTGCATTTTGAAAAAAATTTGCCTTGGAGCTTTTCCTGGTGCTGAGTCTGACGGCTTATGTTGGCTAAATTGCCTGGGTGCAGAGAGAACATTTAAATTACATGGGGTAAATCGAGGTGTCTATTAGAAAGCACAGGAGATGAAGGTCTATGATGCAGTGGTGTGGGAACCAGAGCTGGCATACCAGACACCCCTGACTCATGTCTGTGTCGGGTAAAGCATCTCACTGCAAAAATGCTCCAGTTGGGTAATGATTTACACTTGGTCCCGATATTGTTTAAGCAGCCAGTGTAAGCATTAGCAAGAATGTCACCAAGTCAAACTCGGGTCTGAAGTTTCTTAAAGCTGTAATGAGGCTTTTTTTAAGAGGAATACAGATAGGTGTGTGTTGCTTTTGCGGATGCAATACTGACAGGTTTTTAAAAACAATTAGATGGAAAGGCATTCTGTCCTTAATTTTCTGTGCTCTTTCTTTCTGGTCACACAGTGCTAGCCCAGGAATCACCAGATGCTGGTGACTCGCTCTATGTGCTGTGCGAAACCAGCTCTGTCTGGTGACAGCCAGGGTTTTATGCAGGGCAAGGGCCATGGCCTGGGGAGCCAGAGAATCTTGGGTTAGAATCCTGTGGGTGCTAAGTGTGGGTCTTGTCAGCTTACTCCAGACTTGGGAAGAAACAGGGCTGTTGTTGGGAGTGCTCAGGGTGTTGAGGCCATGTAGAATTTCGGGGACATGCAAGCAGCACTCCAGTGTATCTCTCCACAGGACCTTGCCTCTCCTGAGCGTGGGCTGAGCCTCGGGCCAGTGCCACCGAGGGGCCTGGTGACCGTGTGGATATCTGTAGGCACATAAGTGTTTTGTGGTGGCAAACAGTGCTCACAGTTGGGGAAAGGCGTACCCTTCTGATGTGGTATTGGGGTGTGGTATAAAGTTAACATCTCAAGGAGGTCTTTCCTCGCCTAAATAAAATGATGTTCCTGGGGCTGGAGAGATGGGATTAGTGGTTAAAGCACTTTTCTGCAAAGCCAGAGGAACCAGGCTTGATTTCCCCAGGGCCCTTGTAAAGCCAGATGCACAAGGTGGCACATGTGTCTGGAGTTCATTCGCAGTGGTTGGAGGCTCTTGCATGCCCATTTGCTCCTTTGCTTCCGCTCCATTTCCCTTCCTTCTTTCCTTCCTTCTTTCTTATAAATAATAAAAATAACATATTAACAAAAAAAAAATGATGGCCCTGTCTTTCAGAAGCTACAGGCACTGCAGTCGCACAGTGTGACTGAATCCCACCTTGGGTCACTGCGGGATGAAGATTCTGAGGAGCGACTCAGGCAGGCGCGGGAGCTCCAGGCCCTGAGAAAGAAGATGGAGGCTCAGGTAAGCTGACATTTTATGCCCTTCCTCCGAGAGCAAGCCAAGAAATTCGCTGTCTCCACCAGAACCTCTTTTTTTTTTTTTTTTTTGCTTTGTGGATTTAGGGAAGTCAAGAGATTTCAAAGTTGTATATTTTCAGGCCTGTGTCAATGTGTTAAAGCATAAATAAAGATTATCAAGCAAGGCTGGTGATACATGTGTGATATCAGACTTACCTGATATTTACAATTATATACAAATACACTCACATACAGCACACACACACATGCACATACACACGCACATATCCATGTTTTAAATAATTTTTTTAAAAAATATTTCCTTTTAGAGAGAGAGAGAAAGAGAGACAGAGGTAACTGGCATGCCAGGGCCTCAGCCACTACAATTGAACTCCAGATGCTTGCACCACCTACTGGGCATGTGCAATGTTGAGCTTGCCTCACCTTTGTGTGTGTGTGTGTCTTACGTGGGATCTGGAGAGTTGAACATGGGTCCTTAGGTTTTGCAGGCAAGCGCCTTAACCTCTAAGCCATCTCTCCAGCCCTGTATCCTTATTTTAAAAATAAGGTGATTTTAAAAAGATGTGATTTTGTTATTTTAAATAAGGTTATTTTAAAAAGATGCTTTTTTGACATCTATAAATAAAACCTTTTTATTTATTTATTTGAGAGAGAAAGAGACAAAGTATTGAGTGTGCCAGGGTGTTTTGCCACTGCAAACCAACTCAACTCAGTACACATACGCCACTTTGTGTGTCTTGCTTTATGTGGGTACCGAGGAACAGTACCCGGGCCGTCAGGCTTTGTGAGCAAGTACCTTTAACCACTGAGCCTTCTCTTCAGCCCTCTTTTTGCCATTTTTGTCTTTGTTTTTATCCTAATCCAGCTGAAAACAATTCAGAAAGTGTAACCGTTTCCAGGTTCAAAGATAGTAGGGCTGGGTCTTCCGTGTGATGGTAAATGTTTAGCAACCAGCTCTCTGGAGCACCCCACACCCCAAAAACACCGTTTTGCAATTTTTGCAATGTGCATACTGCTACAGTGCTATCCGTGTGAAGTCACTGAACAGAGCTGGAAAGACCAGAGCACAGTGCGATCTGGCTACACTGGGTGGACCTGAGTGAACCCAGGCATGGGAGTCAGCACCACTGATGATAACCTTAGGGCAAGGGAGGTCGTGGGCACAGCCGTTCAGGCATCCTTCTGGGTGTGCTTTCCATGGTGGGTGAGAGACGGCTTGACGTGTGTCAGCCGTACAATGATAAAACTGGATGCTTCACAAATTTCACGTAATAAAAAATTCTTTTCCTGTGAATTTCCTTCCTCCTCCCCTCATCCTCCCTTCCTCTCTTCCTCTGTTTTATTTTGAGGGTCTCATTGTAGTCTATGCTGTCCTCTAGCTGGGTGGCTGAGGATGACCTTGAACTCCTGCATTTCCTTGTCAGGTACGAGGATGACAGCTGTGCCCCACTGTTGTATTTCCTTCTTTTCTTAAAACATTATTTATTTATTTATTGCAGAGAGAGGGTGGGGGGGAGAGAATGGGCGCACCAGGGCCTCCAGCCACTGCAAACAAACCTATAGACACGTGAGCCCCCTTGTGCATATGGCTAATGTGGGTCCTGGGGAATCAAACGTAGATCCTTTGGCTTTGCAGGCAAACAACCGCTCAGCCATCTCTCCAGCCCCACACTATTGTATTTCTGATGCCAATGTCTCTTTACCTATTTGTGGTTTGTTTACTATGTGGAAATTAAGCCATCCCTTTGCTTCTCTACTTGTGGCTATTTTCCCCACTTTTCTCTTGGTCCCTCAAAACTTTATTTTATTGTGGTTTGGCCAAAAAAAAAAAAAAAAGAGCAATTTTTTTTATGGTCAAAATTACTAATCTTTTCTTTATAGTCATTCCCTGACTGGTATTTAAAAAGACAATATTAAGTTGGGCATGCTGGCACATGCCTTTAATCCCAGTGCTTGGGAGGCTGAGGCGGGAGGATCACTGTGTGTTTGAGGGCATTCTGGGCTAGAGTAAGACCCTGCCTCAGAAAAAAACAAAGTAAATAAGTAAATAAATAATAAAATGAAAATATCCCTTTTGTGTATATTTGTACTTGTATGCCCTTGATGCCTTAAAATTTAATTCTCGGGCTGGAGAGATGGCTTAGCTGTTCAGCGCTTGCCTGTGAAGCCTAAGGACCCCGGTTCGAGGCTCGGTTCCCCAGGTCCCACATTAGCCAGATGCACAAGGGGGCGCACATGTCTGGAGTTCGTTTGCAGTGGCTGGAGGCCCTGGAATGCCCATTTTCTTTCTCTCTCTATCTGCCTCTTTGTCTGTCTGTCGCTCTCCACTAAATAAATAAAAATGAACAAAAAATTTTTAAAAAATTAATTCTCTTCCCATCTACATTTTATTTTGGTTTAATGTATAAAAATAAGCACCCAAATTCCTACTTTTTCTAGGCAGCTAGCTCTTTGTTCAAATACAACTATAGTCAATAATCCATGTCCCCATTCCCTTACCAGCTAAATTTCCATTTTCCCCTAAGTTTGCCTGGGCTTTCTATTCTGTTCCACTAGTCTGTCAGACTAACCTTGAGCCAGTACTTTTAAATTTCCATAGTTTATAATTATATTAATATCTAGAGGGCTCCATTTAATAAGCTTTTAATCTTTTCCAGGAAGTGGAGTGGAAGAGAAAAATGAAGGAACTGCAGGCAGAGCGGGCAGCCGAGCGGAGAGAGGTAGCTGGAACGGGCTGGTTCCCTGCGCTCACATGATCTAACGGCCCCTCCCACGTCCCATTTCCCACCTGGAACTGGTTGACAGATATTTTGTTGCTGATATTGTTCCTGTCTTCTGGTCCCCATTAATACACAGATGGTGTTAACTGTTTGGCCAGAAACAGGGGCTCCAGCCTTGACTTCTGAACCTCAGACGAGTCCTTGGGTCCTGTTTTCTGTGGGCTCCTTGAAAACCCCATCCCCAGGGAGAACCAAGCAGAAGAGATCTCAGTGCTTTTTCAGAGGGAGTCCAGATGAAGGGCCCAGGCACTGAGCCAGTGAACAGAGAGGAGTCTGCTTCTGGCAAATGCTCCTGAGGGGGAGGAAGAAGCAATTTGAGGAGGAAGCTGGTTAAGAGACCCCAGACCAGAAGATAGCAAGGCCTGGGTTAGAGCCTGGCCCATGGCAGATGTTCACTCACCACTGTGTTATGGGGATACACAATTCCATATGATGGTTTTATTGCATTTGAAACTTATTTTGAGTTAGCCCAACAGACTGCCCCCCCTTTTTTGAGAGAGAGAGAGGGAGAGAGAGAGAGAGAGAGAGAATTGGCATACCAGGGCCTCCAGCCACTGTAATTGAACTCCAGATGTGTGTGCCACCTTGTGTGCATGTGCGACCTTGTTCATGCATCACCTTGTGCGTCTGGCTTATGTGGGATCTGGGGAGTTGAACATGGGCCCTTAGCCTTCACAGGCAAGCGCCTTAACCATTAATCCTGAAACATTTTTAAATGGTAAATACACTGAAATTTGTTTCAAAAGCAGAAGTCATGAGATTGAGTAGAGTCATTCCTACCTGTCTCCACCAGCCTGGCTTCAACATCCACCCACAGTAGGAGCAGGGAGGAAGGGGCTTTTACTGCTTTCACATGTATTCTTCTAGAGTTCTCTCTCTCTCTCTGTGTGTGTATGTGTGTGTGTGTGTGTGTGTGTGCATGCATATGTGTGTGAGGGCACTCACCTGTACATGCACATTCAAAGCCAGAGAAGGCTTTGTGGCCTCCTGACATTGGATGTGTTCCTCTATCATTTGAAATAGGGTCTCTTCCCGAATCTGGAGCTTGCTGTTTTCCAAGTAGACTGGCTGTCCACTTGTCTCTGCCCCTTTCCCCTAGCACTGGGATTGTAGGCACACACAGCTATCCCCGGGTTTCTGCTAGTTTCCTCATACAGACATTAATGACTAACCTCATTTTATCTCTTACACATCAGAGGTAGCATACTAATACATTTTCTTCACGTCTTGTTTTTATCTAAACACGCATTTGATAACTTCTGTGTGGTCTCAGTATACCTTTGGTGGATGACCACATTAGACAGAGAGAGCACTTTCTCTCCTGGTCTTAAGAGGTCTATATTCCTTTCTGCACATCTCAAAAATGTGCCCCAGATGGGAGGCAGTTACTTAGTGCTGTTAGAAAGCCACTTCCTCTGGTCTAGAATCCTCTGTTCTGTCTCAGAGACAGGTCTTTCAGGCTTGGGGCACTCCAGTCCTTATAGATAGCTAACTGATCCGTCCTTCTGTGCCCATCAGCTGCGGGAGGAGAACGAGAGGCTCCAGGCCGCCTTGTCTGAGGACCAGAGGAAGGCAGCTGCCCAGTCCCAGCGCCATATCAGTTCTCTCCGCACCCAGCTGCAGGAGCAATCCCGGCTTATCGCCTCCCAGAAAGAGATGGTAGGTCTGTTCTCCCAGTCAGGCCCGTCTTCTGTCAGGATGCCTTTGGGTTCTGCTGGCTTCGTTAGGCCCCTGAAGGGGTGAGCAAAGGCCTCTCACTTGAGGGCTGTGGTACATGGCTTACTCTAAAACCAGAGCCCACATAGGATGCATGGCTCCAGGCTGATGCTTCTCTTACTCCCTTTTCTTCTTCTTATTTTCTTATCATTGAAGCTTCACTGCTGCCCTTCAAGGTGGGCATCGACTTCTCCCCATCTTCTTTCTGCAGATGATCCAACAGGCTTGCTTGTGTGTACATAGGGCTTGCTATAAGTAATAGGGGTGACATTCAACCCTGGCTAGGCAGGTAGGACATAAAGTATGTCCTCTTTACACTGTGTTCTCAGATGTCATTTAAAGCAATTATTTATTTATTTACACATGGTGTGTGTGTGTATTCACGCATCAGGGCCTCTTGCTGATGCAAAAGAGCACCAGACCCTTGCAACCACGTTAAACAACAACAACAACAACAAACAAACAAAACTAAAGTTTTATTTATTGATATGAGAGATAAAGATAGAGAGAGGGAAGAAGAGTGACAATGGGCGTGCCAGGGCCTCTTGGTACTGTAAACAAACTCCAGACGTGTGCTCCACTTTGTGTATCTGGCTTTATGTGGGTACTAGGGAATTGAACCTGGGATGTTAGGCATTGCAAATAAATGCCTTTAAGTGCAATATTGGTCAGGGTTCTCTAGAGGAATAGAACCGGTAGAATGAATTATATTAAAAGGAAATTTATTGAATCAGCATACAGCAGTCCAATAGCAGTTGCAGGCCTGAGAATCAAGGAACCTGGTAGCTGCTCAGTCCATGTGGCCAGATGCCTCAGCAGTCCTGATGTGGCACTGAAGGCCGGGAGGCTTCCTGAGGAGCCGCTGGTCTCAATCCACACTGGAAGGCAGCACGCAGCTCTGGCAGCCAAGGGGAAGGCAGGAAGGGGCTCTTTTCACCCAGAGCTTCCTTATCCTAAGTCCCCCTCTGAGCGGGGCTGCCCACTCTGGGGAAAGAGCTGTCCCTGGGGGAAGGCCTTCCTCCTCCAGTTAATCCTTCCAGGAAGCAACCTCAGAGACCCACCCAAAAGGGGATGTCTGTGGATTACTACATCAAGTTGACAACAACTTAACCATCATAAACCCTGAGCCATCTCTCCAGCTCCCTTGCACCACTTTTTGCATTCAGGCTTACATAGGTGACTTGGGGATTGAACCCAGGCCAGCAGGCTTTGCAAGCAAGTGCCTTTAGCCACTGAGCCTCTTTCCAACCCCTAGAAGTCATTTCTCAACCAGTTCCTTTTTCATCGATGATCAGCCCCAGATGAGCTTGGCTAGTAAAGCCAGCATGGCAGGTGCTGACTCTCTAAACAACCCCTCTGAAGCCCTCGTAAAACCGAAGCCTGTGGCTCGTCACCTGTTCTTGGTCAGTCCCAGCCCATCCTGGACTCAGCTGTCCTCCAGAGCCTGTGGGAAAGCTGTGCTTTTCCCCTCTGTGGCCCCCTCCTGGGGCCTTGGGTTCCTGCCGTGGTTTCTGGCACCTCTTGCCTCATGGATCAGCCTCCACACAGCTGCCTGGGGCTACAGAGCTGCTGTCACCACGCAGTCCCTTCTTCCTGTCCGTGTCCCTTTGCTCATGGTGCTTCTGGCCCCAGCTGCTTTCTGCCTAGTCAGCATTTCTACCGCGCTTCTGCTGCTGCACTTGACTCTTCACTGTTGTGACCACCTTGCGACCCGTGTGGAGGTGTCCTTAGGTTTCCTCAAATTTGCATTGGCAAATGTTTTATTGAGAAACCTGTTGGCTCAAGATCACAAAATAAACAATAGGTTTTTTTTTTTTTTTTTTTTTTTTTTGGTTTTCCGAGATAGGGTCTCACTCTAGCTCAGGCTGACCTGGAATTCACTATGTAGTCTCAGGGTGGCCTTGAACTCAGGGCGATCCTCCTACCTCTGCCTCCGGAATGCTGGGATTAAAAGCGTGTGCCACCACACCCGGTTTAGATAATAGTTTATTTTTATCGTATACCCTAAAGGTAACAGTGATTGGCTGTGGTTAGCAACAAAGTTGTGCCATTGGGAATTCGCACTCTATTTTTACTTTAATATGGGTTTTTCGTTCTCATGTTCAACACTAATAGTTACAAGGTAGTTGGCAGAGCTTTCACCATTGCAACCATAATTTGGTGGAAAGGCCCCTTTCCAAGACTTTTGATGATGTACTTGTGGTAGTTTGAAAATGTATGTCTCCCATAGACTCAGGTATTTGATAAAGCTTGAACTTGGGTCTCCAGCCACCTGCTGGAGGAGGTGTCCCTGGGTATGCGTCCCAGAGTCCAGCCCTGAGATGCCGCTGGAGGCGGAGCTGCTTCCAGCTCAAAAGTGGAGAGCTGTCTGAGCTTGGGGTGCATGCTTACTGCCTTTTGGTGGTTGCTGGCTTTTTGGTGGTTTCTGTTTGTTTGGATTTATGAGAGGGAGCCAGCTTCTTTCCCCACTGATGGAACTATCGGGCAAAGCTGTGTCACATGGACAGCTGCGACTTCAAAGAAGACTGGGGCAAGAGCATGGTGTTTCAGTCTAGGATAGAGGTAGGCAAAGGGGAAGGAGCTGGGCATGGATGCTGCTGAGCGGAGCTGCAGCTCATGATGGAGCAGCTAATAAGCAATGACAGAAGCCTAGAGGCGGAGAGAAACATCATAGGGCAGACAGAGCGTTGTACAGCCCAAGTCAGGGAGTAAACTGAGTCTGCTCAGTGGTATTCCTCTTCTGTAGGTCTCTATATCTGTTCTCTCTCTCTTTCTCTCTCTCTATACACACACACACACACACACACACACACACATATATATGAGAGCCTGTATATATATGAGAACCTGGGCTGGCCTCGAATATGCTTGTAGCTAAAGATGACCTTGAACTTTTGACCTTCCTGCCTGTACGTCACTAGAATCGCAGGCACGCGCCACCACACTTGGTTTACGTGGTCCTGGGGATCCAAGCCAGTGCTCTGCTTTGTCCCAGTGCTCTGCTTTGTCCCAGTGCTCTTTTACTCTGAAGTCAGCTTGTTTCATATTGGTTCCATGCGGCAAAACAAACACACCAAGGAAACCAAAGGCATCCGCTGCTGACAACTCTTGGCTCGTGAATAGTCCAGAACTCTCCGCCCGTACATGGACGGTCAGCCGTGGCTGTGGTCTGTGGTCTTGTAGGTCACATTCAGCTGCCCAGTCTGCACCATGTGGGCGAGGAAGGAAAAGGCCCTTCTTGGGCAAGGGATGTTGAGCCAATATTCTGGTCGGTGCCCACCTCGTGCCTCTGGACAGGAATCGTACCTGGCCTCCTTCCTGCTGTGGGTGTTGGGCTCAGGAGGAGCTTCTGCCTTGTCCTGGCTGTTGAACGGCGGTCACTTCTGTGGTACTGACATGTGCCTGTCCCACTCTGCTTCGAGGGCTCCCTCTGCTTCTCAGGTGCAGCCCTTCCCGAAGATGAGTCCTTCTGTTCTCTGCACCCTGAGAACACTGAACAGGCTTGTACCCTGCATTGCCACCGTTCTCCCTTGCTGCCATGCCTTTCCTCATGAACCAAGCACAGTGAGTTGTGCGTGAGGCTGGGTACCGTCTCCTTCCAGTTCCCAGTGGCTGGCGTTGGCAACAGTGGCCGTCTTTTCTTCCTGGTGCCAGGCAGACCTATTGCTCAGGGCACAGTCCCCACAATGCCCCCTGCTGGCTGTAACCTGCTCTGTTCCATTTCTTGCAGATCCAGACCTTGTCCCTCAGGAAGGTGGAGGGTAAGTGTGCAACGGGTGGTTTGTGACAGCCTTAGGGGGTGTCCCGGCTCCTCTTCTTCCCATCTCCTGGTCAGTGTATAGGTGGAGGGCTGGCAGTAAGGGAGACAGCTTCTGAGACAGAGGGTGTTTGCCCTGACGGCTTTCCTTCAGCTGCCACAGATTCTGGCCTGGCCTTTCTCTATTGAGGGAGGGAGGTGGTGGGGAGGGGTAAGGATCTTGGCAATTGATAAGTCTCATGAGTAAGCTTTCTTTTTTTAAAAAATATTTTATTGGGCTGGAGAGATGGCTTAGTGGTTAAGCGCTTGCCTGTGAAGCCTAAGGACCCCAGTTCAAGGCTCGATTCCCCAGGACCCACGTTAGCCAGATGCACAAGGGGGTGCACGTGTCTGGAGTTTGTAGTGGCTAGAGGCCCTGATGCGCCCATTCTTTTTCTCTCTCTTCTCTCTCTGCCTCTTTCTGTCTCTGTCTGTCACTGTCAAAATAAATAAGTAAAAATAAATTTTAAAAATATTTTATTTTTATTTATTTATGAGAGAGAATGGGTGCACCAGGGCCTCTAGCCACTGCAAACGAACTCCAGCTATATGCACTACCCTTGTGCATCTGGCTTATGTGCGTTCTGGGGAATTGAACCTGGGTCCTTAGGCTTTGCAGGTAAGTACCTTAACTGCTAAGCTGTCTTTCCAGCCCATAAGCAAGCTTTCTTATTTACCATGCCTGTGGTGGGCCTCGGGGTTGTCTAGAATTACTGTTAATAACAGCTGTGTGAGGTATCAGGCACTTTGGATTCTTTGTGTCATTCTGTTATTTTCCATGGTTTCATGTGGGATAAGCATAATACCCGAGGAAACAGGCTTAGAGAGGTCCGAAGGCTGCTGCCTCACACCCAACTACATGGTGGGGGTAGAGCTGGAGTGTGAACTCTGATCTGCCCACTTCCATTGTTCGTATTTGTGACCACTGCTCTCTCTGATGAAGACGAATCTATGGGGGGCTTGTTCTTGCTGGCCAGTACTCAACCTGGGGGCCTGCTCTTTTCTCTAAATCAGGGATGGACTTTGAGGTCCTGGAGCCACTAACTATTTCTGTTCCTTTCAGCAGTTCAAGAGACACCAAAGGCTGTGGACACAGAGGAGGAGGAGGAGGAGGAAGAGGACTCTTCTGAGGAAGGTGGGACCTTTTTTTCTTTTCTGGGCATCCAGGGAGGAAAGCAGATTTGCTGCTCTTTTCATTGTTTAGCTGGTCTCTCCTTAGCTGTAGTCTGGACGTCTGAAGCTAGGGTAGCAGGAGCTAAGCACATGTGATAAATATGTCTTAATCACATTGTATGTGCCAGGCATGTTTCATGCAGGTAGTATGTTTCATGCAGGTACTAACATACAGTCGTCTGGTTCACTGGTGGGAAATCCCGTACTCAGCAATGGGCACTGGCTTGCCCACAGTTACAAAGCTAGTAGGTGGCAGAGCCAGGACTTGGGGGACATCTTATTCAAGTCCGATTCCTTGTGCCTGCCCGGTTGCTTCCCACCTGGTACTGTCCAGAGCAGTGGAGGAGAACTCACTGCACTGGCCTTAAAATACCTTTGCTCCTCTATTCTTGTAGTAGAAACTCCTCAAAGGCAGATCATGCGGTCCAACTCATGCGAGAGAATTTGCCCCATTCCCCTTTCAGAGCACTGAGCACCTGCTGTCTTCATTCATCCCTGGCAATGTGCAGAGCGCTCAACCAGGTGTTGCAAGGGACATTAAAGAGAAATGAATCAAACAGACATGTTCCCTGACTGAAAGGAGCTGCTGGGATAATCCGAGGGAGGAAGCTCCCCCAAGAGATGAGAGGGAATTCTCAGAACAATGTAAGGGTCAGAGTCTGGTCCCTCAGCAAGGCTGTGAGAGGACAATTCCAAAGCCATCCAACAGATGTACCCTGGAGAGGGCAACCTTTATCACAGGAAGTTCATCGTGGGCTGTTTTATTAGTTTGTTTTTATTTTTAATTTTTTTTTTTTTGAGGCAAACTCAACAGACTGGCCTTTTTTTTTTTTTTTTTTTGCAAGCTAGGGTCTCACTCTAGCCCAGGCTGACCTGAAATGACCTGAAAGTCACTATGTAGTCTCAGGCTGGCCTAGAACTCAGAGTGATCCTCCTACCTCTGCCTCCCAAGTGCTGGGATTAAAGGCGTGCACCACTACACTTGCCTGCCTTATTTTTTCTTAATGTGAGAGAGGGAGAACGAGAGAGAGAGAGAGAATGGGTGTGCCAGGGCCTTTAGTCACTGCAGTTGAACTCTAGATGTGTGCACCACCTTGTGCACACGTGTGGCCTTGCACGCTTGTGTTACTTTGTGGATGTGGCTTACATGGGACCTGGAGAGTTGAATATAGGTCCTTAGGCTTCACAGGCAAGCACCTTAACTGCTAAGCCATCTTTCCAGCCCTTATTTTATTTTTAATTTAATTTAATTTTACACACACAAACACACACACACACACACACGTATGTTATATACTCTCCCTTTGCCCCTGCTCCCCTTACCCTGGGGGCCTTCCTCAGTGGGGTTATAGTATTTACTGTGTGGTCATGAAGGCCTCAGTCAGTCCCTGTGGGGTAGTGGAGGACCATGCCTCAGGGTACTCCTACATATTTTGTGGTTCTTACGATCTTCCTGCCCCCTCTTCCACAATGTTCCCATTGGCAGTCTAATTTAGTGTCAAGTTCTCTGTAGCCTATGGATTTCTGCTTTGATGGGTTTTTACTGACCACCGTGTCTGTCACCATTGCCCTGGAGCTGGTTGTCTCGCTAGCAGAAAGAGCAGCATTCACGCTGCTGCTTGCTCTGCAATTTCACCTGGGCCCCGGCAGACATGATAGAGGGGGCACGACTTATGATGGGCAGTCAGCTATTTTCTTGTCTTATCGGTGAATCTTGATTCTCTTCCATATTCTGTGTGCCATATGTAAAATAAAGCAGATTCTCCAACCAAGAGTGAGAATAGCTGGGTGAAAGGGGGTGTGCAAAGTTAGTTGAGAGACTTTTTGGTGTGCAAGCCTTCTCTTCCCCACAGAGCAGTGGGGGTTTCTCACTGGAGTCTGTGAATTTTCTGACCATGGGATTTGCACTTGGTTTCCAGTACTAGATATGAGTTCTCTCTCGCTGAGTGGGCTTCATGTCCAATCCAAGAACAGTTGGTAACCCACAGAGGCTGTGTGCCACTATTAACAAGCGGGTGCTTCTTGCCTGGTTGGTTGATTTCCTAGTCTTCAGGGTCCCCCACTTATTCATGCTGATGGTGACCATTGTCTTCCAGCAACTCCCATAGGGCTTTTTATTTAGCACTATGACAGCTGCCCAGGATGGAGCAACCCTTTCTGTTCCAGCATGATATTCTGATGTCCTATGACCATAGCCTGCAGCAGTAGGGTCTTACCTATTAGCTCCGGCTGGTAATCAAGTATTTTGGCAATGGCCTGCATTGTTTTGGGGACCTCATGGGTCTCAACTGGTCACTACAGGGGAGGGGGCAATCGAGCTCCATGCCTGGGATTTGTCAGCCAGAGTCCATGGTTTTAAGGTTAAGCTTTTTCCACCTTCTGTCCAGACTGTGCCCCCTACCCTTGTATTTTATTTTTAATCTAAAACTTTAATTTGTTTGGGGGATCACAAATTATGCACTTGCGAAAGAGAAGTAAAACAAACAACAAAAAAGAAAGCCTGAAGGATGCCCAGTGAGAAGTATGTCTCTTTTCTGTGTGTCCAGTTTTTCTGTCAGAGGTTCTGTGAACGGTTTCTCATGTGTCCTGTAGGCAAATACACGCAAACAATTGTACCTACCCTTTTCCTTTTTCCCAAATGGAAAGGTATTTCCTTTTTTTTTTTCCTGTAGTTACTTGTATTAACTTATTTGGGAAATCATTCCCAGGGCTCTGCGGTAATCCACTCGTACTATGCAGGTGGGAGGGGCAACAAGGGGGCCTGGAATCGGGGACGAGGACCCCAGGGAAAATGCCACTTTCAGGGTTCAAGTGCAAAAGCTGAGTTGAACTGTGGAAGGGCTGGCTGGACCTGACCTGGAGAGAGCCAGACTGGCCGAGGGCGAGAATGAGGGAGGTGGCGGCGGCTGGTCTGAGACAGTGGCACACCCAGGGAGGAAAATGCCCCAGCTGCTGGTCCAGGGTGACGCTTGAAGGATCCCTGACTCTGGGGTCAGGCTGGAAACTGGGTCCTTGGCAGCATGAGGTGCAACAGGGCTCTGGGAAGGGAAGTCTGGGGGTGGGGGGCGCACTAACCTTGGCGAGTGTCTGTTGCAGAGCCGGAGGACTCCCAGGACGAGCGGAAGAAGGTGATGGTGGCCCTGAGGCAGAACCGCACTTGGCTGAAGCAGTTCCGGCCCATCCTGGAGGACACCCTGCAGGAGAAACTGGAAGACTTGGGGATAAAGAGGGTGGGTTTCAGGGCCACTGTTACTTTGTTCTTATTTATTTGAGAGAGAAAGAGAGAGAGAGAGAGAGAGAGAGAGAGAGAAGCAGTCAGAAAGATAATGACTATGGGCATGCTGAGCCTTCTGACACTATAAACAAACTCCAGAAACATGTGCCACTTTGTGCATCTGGTACTGGGGCATTGAACCCAGACTGTCAGGCTTTGTAAGCACATGCCTTTAACTGCTGGGCCATCTCTCCAGTCCTGTTTGTTTGTTATTGAGACAGGGTCTTGCTATGAAGCCCAGGCTGGTCTTGGACTCATGGCAGTCCTCCTCAGCCTCCAGGGTGCTGGGATTACTGGGGTATAAGCCACACCACAGCAGGCTCAGGGCAGTGTTTTAAGGGCTGAGACCTACAGGGGAGACAGGAAATGATCTCACACAGACCAGTGGCTGGTTGTACTTTACCCTGTAACTCCTCCATTGCATTCGCTTCCACGGAGGCTCTGTGGGTGTCTGGGAAGGGAAGCCCACACTTCTCTCACTGCCCAGCACCAGCGTGGACTTCTCGGTTTCTTCCCAGCTTCATGAGGCTGGCCTTACTTGACTGGTGATGTCACCCCTCGTCCTGACCCACTGTACTGTCCATCATTGGGTGCTTCCTTTGTGTGTCTAACCAGATTTCCCAACAGAGGGAGTGTAGGTCGTGCTCTGGCCTATGAACTGGGCCCCTTGAATAATGTCCATCTCCTTCTTTTTTTTGTTTTTGAAAAAAAAATTATTTATTTGAGAGAGAGAGAGAGAGAGGGTAAGAGAGAAAAAAAGAGACAGGGAGGATTAGCATGCCAGAGCCTTCTCTTGCTGCCAACAAACTTAAGATGCGTGTGCCATTTTGTGCATTTGACTTCATGTGGGTACTGGGGAATTGAACCCAGGCCATCAGGCTTTGCAAGCAGTATTTTTAATTCTGCGCCATATGTCCAGCCCAACTTTTTTTTTTTTGAGGTAGGATCTCACTCTAGCCCAGGCTGACCTGGAATTCACTATGTAGTGTTAGGCTGGCCTCAAACTCACAGTGATCCTTCTACTTTGGCCTCCCAAGTCCTGGGATTAAAGGTGTACACCACCATGCCCAGCAAAGAATGGGCTTACCAGGGTCTCTAGCCTCTGCAAATGAACTCTAGATGCATGTGGCACTTTGTGTATGTGGCCTCATGTGGGTTCTGGGGAATGGAACCTGGGTCATTAGGCTTTGCAGGTAAGTGCTTTAACTGCTGAGCCATCTCTCCAGCCTCCAATTATCTTTTTTTTTTTTTTTGAGGTAGGGTTTCACTGTAGTCCAGGCTGACCTGGAATTCATTATGGAGTCTCAGGGTGGCCTCAAACTCATGGTGATCCTCCTACCTCTGCCTCCCGAGTACTGGGATTAAAGGTGTATGCTACCACACCCAGCTTTTCAATTATTATTTTTTAAAAAAGTGTTTTTACTTATTTATGAGTGGAGGAAGAAAGAGACAGAGAATATGAATGGACATACCAGGACCTCTTGTCACTGCGAATGAACTCCAGGCACTTTGTGTATCTGACTACACGTCGGTACTGGGGAATTGAACCCAGACTGGCAGGCTTTGTAAGCAAGTGCCTTTGACCACTGAGCCATCGGTGTCCTTAGCCCTCTAAGTCCACTATCTATGGGACAGCTTGCTATTCCTACTCAGCAGCAGGCACTGAAAGCCATGCTTGGCACCAGTTAGTATTTGAATGCCATTGTGTGTAGCCAGCGCCTACACATTGTCATTAAAGGCACCAATGAAGCATATTAGTAAAATAAAAATACATCTTTTTATTAAAGTAGCCAAGCATCACATCTTTGAAAATGTCATTTGTATTTCAGTAAGATTAGGAAAACAAAACAAACTCAGATAGCTATATTTAATTAGGTAAGGATGTTCTTGGAAGCTGGACTCTTTTGAACTGCTGCTGCTTAATCTCATCCTGGTTCTAGGTTCAGGCTTGATTAGAAGATTAGATTTTTTTTATTCAAGGTAGGGTCTTACTCTAGCCCAGGCTGACCTGGATTTCACTATGCAGTCTCATACTGGACTCAAACTCACAGTGAACCTCCTACCTTGGCCTCCGAGTGCTGGATTAAAGGCATGCCTGGGATTGATTAGAATTTTGTTTAATACTCTTTTTTAAAAAAAATTTATTTATTTATTGAAGAGAGGGGAAGAGGCAGACACACACAAAGGGAAAGAGGGAGAGAGAGAAGCCACTGCAAACGAACTTCAGACATATGAGCCACCTTGCGCATCTGGCTTACGTGTGTCCTGGGAAATCGAACAGAAGTCCTTTGGCTTTGCAGGCAAACACCTTAACTGCTAAGCCATCTCTTCAGCCCAGAATTTTTTAAACTTGAATGAATCTTCATCTAGGAATCAGATGCTTCCTAAGACCTTCCCCTGAGCTCTGGGTCAAAAGCAAGGCAACTTCGGATAGTTCAGATTGGTTTTGCAGTCAGTTTTTCATGTGCTGTTAGCCAGGGAGAACATGATAGTGCTTGGAAGCATCAAAAGGAGCAAGCTGTGCTCTCACCGTAGGATGCAGTTGGGTAGTGGGAAAACACGCTCTGTCCGTATGCTGGGATGGGAGTAGATTGTGGGGCAGCCGTCTGCACATTGTTATGGGGTTCTCAAGCCCTGACCTCTCATGCCTCCATTAACGTGTGATTTTTTTTTTTTTTTCATTTCATTTTGGTACACCAGGCACCAGTCATAGCAATTGAGCAGCCACAGTTGTGAGAAATAGGGAAAAAACAAAGGGGAACCTGAGTGTTCAAAGGTGGACTTCTGTCTCCTCTAGGAAACAAAGGGAATCTCTACTCAGACTTTCAGACACCTGGAGTCCCTGCTGCAAATCCAGCGGGATCAGAAGGCCCGGAGGTTTTCAGAATTTCTGAGCCTGCGGGGAAAGCTCCTCAAGGAGGTCCACAGCAAAGCGAAGAGGAGGTTGGAGAATGGAGCTGTGGCGTCCCAGCATGATGGCCAGCCTCCAGGTAAGCTGGGGACCAGGCTGGCTTTCAGACTGTGGGGCGAGGACTCCACTCTTTGCAAGGCTGGCTTACACAGGGACACTGCTGAAGACCAGAGCTGGTGGGTCCTTAAGGGCCAGTGAGTCCAGAAGTCCTTTGCTGGGGAAACAGAGGTGTACTTGGGTTGTAGATGCTTGTAGTTCAGGTGGAGAATTCAGTATGTGTCTGAGGACCTAAGATCTGTGTCCTCCAATGACCTTTTGGAGTAAGGTGAATTTCTTTCCTAGGTTCAAGAGGACCCCCAGACCCACTGGCTCCTGGGAGGGCTTTGGGGTCTGGGTGTGCTCATGTGGGTGATGCTCATGCAGGTTCCATGTCATTCCCTCAGTCCTGGATGTGCATGGCCAGAAGGAAGCCTGTTTGGCATACCTGACCTGAGCACTTCCTGCAAGGAAATTTTGCAAAGTGTGTCCTGCATATCTCTGGGAACATGTGAGATGATTTTACTGGGTACATGGACCAATCGTTTTTAAATTAAATATTTTTATTTTTCTTCCTTTGAATTAGGAAAAAATTCCTAACAGCAGTAAAGCAGTATTTTATGTTTAGCAGTGTTATTTTATGTAACATGTTAAACACGTAAAAAGATAGTCTGAATAGATGAGAAAAAAATTATGTGGTGATCTGGGAAACTCCATCCTATTCCTTTGACCTTTTGACCTTAAGATCTTAAAGAAATGTCAGCCCTTGGTTCTGCAGACAGCTCTGGTGGAAAGGTTGCTAACCTGCCTTCCTGTATTTACACTTGTTTTCCTTTTCTCTTTTGCCCAAATGTCCTTCCATTAGCAGGTATTTGCTGTGCCTAACTTTATGCCAGAACCTTCCTTGTCACCTGTGAAGTCAGCCAGGACCGGGGATGTGAGGGAGCCAAGCACAGGAGTATTGGTAGCTCAGAAAAGGGAGGGGCAGGGGCCTAGCTAGAGAGGGCGAAGGACACATTCCTGATTTCTGGCTTCCAAGAGAAAGGAAAGGTATCCTGATTTTCTGGAGGCCACTGTCCTGTCTCACACACATTGCTTTTGGCAGAAAGTCAGAGGCAAGGACTTCAGAGAAGGCTCAGTGGTTAAAGGCGCTTGTTTGCAAAACTGTATGGCCCAGGTTCAGTTCCCAAGTATTCACGCAAAGCCAGATGCACGAAGTGGCTCATGTGTCTGGTGCTGGTTTACAGTGGCCGGAGGCCCTGGCATGCCCATGCTCCCCTCTCTCTCCCTCTTTCTCTGGCCAAAATACGTAAATCTTTTTTTAAAAAAAGAAAGTCAGGGCTGGAGAGATGGCTTAGTGGCTAAGCTGCTAGTGAAGCCTAAGGACCCATGTTCGACTCTCCGTGTCCCATGTAAGCCATACGCACAAGGTGACGCAAGCATGTAAGGTTACACATGCGCCCAAGGTGGCACATGCATCTGGAGTTCTATTGCGGTGACCAGAGGCCCTGGCACGTCAATTATCTCTCTCATAAAAAAAAAAATTACAAGAAAAGGCCTGGAGCGTTTGCCTGCAAAGCCAAAGGAGGACCCAGGTTCAATTCTCCAGGACCCATGTTAGCCGGATGCACAAGGGGGCCCATGCATCTGGAGTTTGTTTGCAGTGGCCAGAGGCACTGGTGTGCCCATTCTCTGTCCCCCCACCGTCAGAACAAAATAAATAAATAAAAATTACAAAATTACAAAAAAAGAAAGTCAGAGGTAAGAGCCTCACTTTTTCCTTCCCTGATTTTGGGGTTCAGGTACCTCATAGTGAGATGATAGAACTATTTTCATGGCACTTTGTAGACCTTTTTTTCCCCAGAGCTGGCATTCTCCTGCATCCCATACTAACGCTCACCTCTGGTCAGAACCTGCCGCTTCTGCTGGGGTGGGGGGTGCGGGGTGCAGAGAAGGCAGTGGCGGCCCTGGGACCAGGGTTTGCACCTGTCACTTTCTTCCATGGGAACACGAGCGGGTCACTTCATCTCTCAAAGCCTCTGTGAAGCAGAATGATTCCATTTAAGATGCTCAGGAGCCAAATGGTTGTATGCAAAGTGCTTCACTTGGTGTCTGGTGCACGGCAGTTGTAAGCCATTGCTGTTTTCCCTCCACAAGTTTGTTTAAACCTTCACCATCCTCAGCTCACTCTTTCCCAGAAGGTCTCCATATCTGAACAGATTTTTTTTTAAATACTTTTTATTGACAACCTCTGTACATACACACAATGTACCCTGATCTTAATCTGCCACCCTCCTTTGTTTCCCCTCCCATATCCTCTCTCCATTGAACCTCTTCTCTTTCTAACTAGTCTTTTATTTTATTTCTTAAAAATATTTTAAAATGTGGGCTGGAGAGATGGCTTAGCGGTTAAGCGCTTGCCTGTGAAGCCTAAGGACCCCGGTTTGAGGCTCGGTTCCCCAGGTCCCACGTTAGCCAGATGCACAAGGGGGCGCACGCGTCTGGAGTTCGTTTGCAGAGGCTGGAAGCCCTGGCGTGCCCATTCTCTCTCTCTCTCCCTCTATAGGTCTTTCTCTCTGTGTCTGTCGCTCTCAAATAAAAAAAAAATTTTTTTTAAATGTATTGTTTATTTGAGAGAGAGAGAAAGAGAGAGAGAGAGAGAGAGAAAGAGGCAGTTAGAGAGAATGGGCACCCCAGGGCCTCCAGCCACTGCAAATGAACTCCAGGCACATGCGCTCCCTTGTGCATTTGACTTATGTGGGTCCTGGGGAATTGAACCCTGATCCTTAGGCTTTGCAGGCAAACACCTTAACTGCTAAGCCATTTTCCCAGACCCCCTCTTTGATTTTGATTTTTTTTTTTGCACTCCTATTATGCAGGTCTTCTGTAGGTAGCCTCAGCCACTGGGGAGTCATGACTGCAACTCTCACTGTGTGGAAGACAGCATTCTAAGCACTCCTCCTCATCCTTTGGCTCTTACATTCTTTCTGCTATTTCTTCTGCAGTGGCCCCTGAGCCTTGGGGGATGTGACAGTACTGAACACTCTGCAGTTCAAAAAGTTCACTTTGGGGCTGGAGAGATGGCTTAGCAGTTAAGTGCTTGCCTGTGAAACATAAGGACCCGTGCTCAAGGCTTGATTCCCCAAGACCCACGTAAGCCAGATGCACAGGGGGGGTGCACGTGTCTGGAGTTCATTTGCAGTGGCTGGAGGCCCTGGCGTGCCCACTCTCTTTCTCTCTATCTGCCTCTTTCTCTTTATGCCTGTCACTCTCAAATAAATAAATAAAAATAAACAACAACCAAAAAGTTCACTTTAGGGCTGAAGAGATGGCTTAGCGGTTAAGGCATATGCCTGCAAAGCCTAAGGACTGAGGTCCTATTCTCCAGTGCCCATGTAAGCCAGATGCACATGCGTGTGGAGTTCAGTTGCAGTGGTTAGAGGCCTTGGCATGCCCATTCTCACTCTCTCTGTCTCTGATACATAAATAAATACATAAACATAAATCTTTTTTAAAAAAGATTTTTTTAAAAGGTTCACTTTGATGAGTTCTAAACAAAATTTTAATTTTTTTTATTTTTATGAGAGAAAGAAAATTGGTGTGCTTCCAGGCACTGCATTCAAACTCGAGACCTGTGCACACCTTGTGCGCATGTGTGACCTTGAGTGCTTATGTCTCCTTTTGCTTATGTGGGATCTGGAGAGTTGAATGTGGGTCCTTAGGCTTCGCAGGCAAGCACCTTAACCACTAAGCCATCTTTCCAGCCCTGAACAAATTTTTAGAGCAGTGTATTTTAATCATTTTTGACCTTGAGCTACTACAGTATGAAATGCATTTTATGAGACATGCTTTAAGGAGGCACCATGGAACCCATTTCGGATTTTTCAGTGTCATAGGTCACACTTACTTTGACTCTCCTGCAAGTGTACTTTCTATCCTGTTTGCTTTCCATAAACATCACTGGACATCTTTCTCTCTGTGGTCTTGATGCAATTTGGAAAACAAGGGTGGTATCTAATTGCAACGTTCCTGTCAGGGCCGCCTTGGCTGACAGGTTGCTTGCCTGTGGCTCTTAGTGGCCATGTAGACCTGCGGCGACCTCTGGTGGCAGCAGGGCCTTCCTGCAAGGCCGTCCGCTTTCCAGCGAGATGGGCTGGCCGCACTCTGCACAGAGGGTACTCAGACCTGCTGAGCTCGGTGGTCTTCAGTAATGATACCACCACCTTGGGACGCCTTTCTGCTCTCTGTCTCTGGTGGAACTGTGGCGTTTTGTCCTAGCAGAGGGACTCCTGATGAGTATTATGATGAACCGAGACAAGCATGACTTGACCGTTTGCAGGGTTGCACTCCTGTTACTACGTGGTCCCAAGTTTGCGGGCGTAGCGCGGGCATGCTCTGAAGGTCATTCCCTGTTGTGTTTCCAGTCAAGAGCCAGCTGGGCACACTGTCCATGGGGGAGGCCCGGCCGCAGACCAGAACCCGGCAGTTGGCGTTGCCATCTAAGCCAGCGGAGCCTCCCACGCCAACCCAGAGCCGCAGCGGCCATGGCCCTGTCCTGACCCAGCTGTCCACCCCTACGCCACGTCCCAGAGTGCGCCAAGCCCCTAGTCCGACTGCTTCCCCTGGGCCTGAGCTGAGGTGAGTCCTGGACTCCGTGCTCTCCTAGGGAGCGTGAGGTGTCAGCCACCCCTGGCCTCAGGCGGCCTGTCCTGGGCCCTCATGAATCTCTGTAGACAGGGGTGGGGCAGAGAGACCCGGATGCAAGAGGGACCTCAGGGGGTGACTAGCTTCAGCATCTGGGAAGAGCCTGGGGATCCTTCACCCCCAGTCAAGACTTCTCTCCCTTCTTCCCCTTCTGCATCTCTTCCTCCAGCCAGTTGCTGTAGCGGAAGGTGGGGCAGCTTCAGGAGACCCCGCTGTCCCTGGGCCTGAGGGGAGGAGCTAGGCTGGCTCTGGGGAAAGCAAACAAGCTCAAAAGACGGTCCGGTCTGGCTTTTAACGTTTTCTTTCTGGCCCCTGTTTCCCTTTATTCCCGAAACAGCACACCCCCCTTCAGTTCTGAAGAGGATCCAGAGGGAGACAATGGGCAACATGTGTCTCTTCAGCCCCTGGAAGTTCTTTCCAAGCCGCCGCAGGGGGATGACTGGGACTGGTCTGACTCCGAGACCTCGGGGGAGGACGCCCAGCCTCCTGGCAAGGGAGGACTCACTTCCTCAGGTGAGTGCGTGGGGGGGGGGGGATAGTTCCTCCCCAACCCAGATTTCTGTAAGTCCTGGAAAAATCAATCAATCAATCAATCAATCAATCAAACAAACAAACAAAAAGCCCTTCTTCTTTCTCTGGGATTTCTGATTTGGCATTTCTTCTTTATTTGATTCAGAGAGATTTATGGAATAACAGAGATGTCAGGAGAAGTTAAAATTTGAGTATTCTTTTTCCCCTTATTTTGCCATTGAATTAACTCTTGGAGGTTGGGAGACACCCCCTGCCTCACACCCATTTTTCCCTTGTAGAAAGGGATGTTTTAGACATAACTTCTTCTTAAGGCTGGATTGGAGAAATAGCTAGTGCTATGGCTCAAAGGTGCCAGGGGAGGGTGGGGCGGCTCTCCTAAGCTTTTGAGATCCAGAACTTGACTGTCCTTGGGGTCTTTCCTGGGATGCTGTGGTGAACATCTCTGCTGTCATAAAAACCCAGTGACAGGGGGAGGAAAAGAGGAGCCATTGCCGTGGCCCTGGGCGAGGCTGCAGTTCAGCCCTCTGCTTGGTTGCTTCTCTGGGCATAGCTTGACTGTTCTGTGGAACCGGGAGAAACTGAGTCTATCTTTCTCCCATCCTTGCACATTCTAGTATGTGGAAAGGATGTGAAAGCTTGAGTCTGCCCTGTCGTCACTGATCCCTCCTCAGCGCTGGGGCAGTCTGGGCTGTGCATTATCCCTGACTTACCATGGTTCCGCTTAGAACTTTTAAATTTTTACCATGTTGCAAACTACATATTCAGAAGAAAGTGTACTTTGAGGTGTGTATTTGTGTGTATAATATATATGTATATAACATATGTATGTATAATGTATGTATATAATTTGCAGGAAGAGAGAGAGAGAGAGAAAGAAAGAATGGGCATGCTAGGGCCTCCTGCTGCTGCAAATGAACTCCAGACACACGTGCCACTTTTTTTTTCTTTTTCTTTTTTTTTGGTTTTTCGAGGTAGAGTCTCACTCTAGACCAGACTGACCCGGAATTCACTATTGAAACTTAAAAAAATTTTTTTTGTATTTTTTTTTTTTTGAGACAGAGATTGAGAGAGAGAGGGAAAGAGAGAGAGGGAGGGACAGAATGGGCACGCCAGAGCCTCTAGCCACTGCAAACAAACTCCAGACACATGTGTCACCTTGAGCATCTGGCTTATGTAAGACCTGGAGAATTGAACCTGGGTCCTTAGGCTTCTCAGGCAAGCACCAAGCACCTTAACTGCTAAGCAATCTCTCCAGCCCTCCATCTAGGTTTCCAATTGGTAAGTTCCTATTCTTTTGTTTTTTTAATCAACTTCCATGATTGTAAACAATATCCCATGGTAATGCCCTCCCTCCCTCCACTTTCCCCTTTGAAACTCCATTCTCCATCACATCCCCTCCCCCTCTCAGTCAGTCTCTCTTTTATTTTGATGTCATGATCCTTTCCTCCTATTATGATGTTCTTGTGTAGGTAGTGTCAGGCACTGTGATATCATGGATATCCAGGCCATTTTGTGTCTCGGGGAGCATGTTGTAAGGAGTCCTACCCTTCCTTTGGCTCTTACATTCTTTCCACCACCTCTTCTGCAATGGACCCTGAGCCTTGGAAGGTGTGATGGAGATACTGTAGTGCTGAGCACTCCTCTGTCACTTCCTCCCAGCACCATGATCCTTCTGAGTCATCCCAAGATCACTGCCATCTGAAAAGAGAAGGTTCTCTACCAAAAGTGAGAGTAGCATTAATATATGGGTATGAACATTAAGAGAAGTGCTTACTGGGCAGTTTGATGAGCATAGTATATACATTTAGCTAGACAGCAGCACACGTTACACCTCTAGGGCTCATGACTACCCCTGTTGTAGGTTTTCAGGATCAGCTATGTATTCCCTCCCGTGGAGTGGGCCTCCAGTCCAATTAGAGGGCAGTTGGTTTCCACCATGACAGAAGTGCCACTATTGCACCATTGCTCATTTGGCCAGGCTAACCAAATATAAGGCTTGCAGTGTCCACTACTGAGTATCTTCACTGGTGATTTCTCTCTCCCATTGAATTGCATGCAGAATGGCTTCTTACAGCTGTCTGTCAGCTGTTTTACATGGAGGAGGCTATCAGTTCAGTTCCAGCAGGATTTCTTAATGGCCTTGCAGTTCAAGTATGTGGCGTCTTAGGCAATAGGGTCTTACCATCTATTCCTGGTGGGAAACCAAGGGCCTTGGCAATGACTTGTAATGTTTTGGGGGCATCAGGACCTCCCTGGCCAACAATTCAATGGAAGGTATTACATCCCTGACACTGAAAATTTTCTAGTAACAATCTGTGGCTCCTGAGTGTTCTATTGTCTAAAGAAGTAGGTTTCCATATGATTTATTTATATCCTCTTAAATTTTGATTAGCCCTCCCTCCACTTTTCCTTTAGTGAGTCACTTCCTCTGACCTCACGCGGGCTTTTTCACCCCCATTACTCTATTCTTCTACTTACATATATACAATGCCATCCTCTTAAGTACTCCCTCCCTTCCTTTCTCTTCCCTTTATATCTCTTTTCTAGCTTACTGGCTTTTGCTATTGAGTTTTCTTCGTACTCACACAGAAGTCCAATCATCTGTAGCTAGGATCCACATATGAGAGAGAACATGTGATGTTTGGCTTTATGGGCCTGGGTTACCTCACTTAGTATAATCCTTTCCAGATCCATCCATTTTCCTGCAAATTTCATGACTTCATTTTTCTTTACCGTTGAGTAAAACTTCATTGTATAAATGTGCCATATCTTCATTACCCACTCATCAGTTGAGGGACATCTAGGCTGGTTCCATTTCTCAGCTGTTGTGAATTGAGCAGGGAAGTGAAAGGAAGGGAGGAGGGTAATTAATAGGTTGGTATTGTATAAACATAAGTAGAAGACTAGATTAACGGGGGTGAAAAGGCCCAAAGTGAGGTCAGGGAAAGAGATTGAGTAAAGGAAAGGTAGAGGGAGGGCTAATCAAAATCTAAGAGGATGCAAATAAATCATATGGAATCCTCTGGTTTCAGACAATGGAACACCTAGGAGCCATAGATCGTTGTTAGACCAGCTGACAGAAAGCTGGAAGAAGCCATTCTACATGTAGTTCAATGGGAGAAAGAGATACCACCAGTGAAGATATAATTGGCCAGCCAGCCCAAATGAGCCAACGGGTGCAATAGTGGCACGTCTGTCATGGTGGAAACCAACCGCCCTCCAATTGGACTGGAGGCCCGCTCCATGGGCGGGGAACACATCTCTGATACTGAAAACTTAAAACAGAGGTAGTCATGAGCCCTAGGGGTGTAACATCTGCTGATGTCTGGAAAAATGTATACACTATGCTTATCAACATAGTTTTAATCTGCATTTTCCTGATGACTAGGGATGTAGAACATTTTTTTAGATGCTTATATGCCATCTGTATTTCTTCTTCTGAGGACTCTCTATTTAGTTCCATAGCCCATTTTTTAATTGATTCTTTTGATTTTATCATTTAATTGTTTGAGTTCTTTGTATATCCTAGATATTAATCCTCTATCAGATATATAGCTGGCAAAGATTTTTTTCCCATTCTGTAGGTTCCCTCTTTGCTTTATTCACAGTGTCCTTTGCTGTACAAAATCTTTGTAATTTCATGAGGTCCTAGTGGTTAATCTGTGGTTTTACTGCCTGAGCAATTGGGTTATATTCAGAAAGCCTTTGTCAAGACCAGTATGTTGAAGGGGTTTCCCCTGCTTTATCCTCCAGCAACTTCAGAGTTTCAGGTCTGATGTTAAGGTCTTTAATCCATTTGGACTTAATTCTTGTGCATGGAGAGAGAAGAATCTATTTTCATCTTTCTACAGATACATATCCAGTTTTCCCAGAACCATTTGCTGAAGAGGCTGTCTTTTTTCCAATGAGTATTTTTCGCATTTTTGTCGAATATCAGGTGGCTATAGCTACCCAGACTTACATCTGGGTCCTCTATTCTGTTCCATTGATCTACATGTCTGCTTTTGTGCCAGTACCATGCTGTTTTTGTTACTATGGCTCTGTAGTATAGGTTAAAATCAGGTATGGAGATAGCACCAGCCTTATTTTTGTTGCTCAGTATTGTTTTAGATATTTGAGATGTTTTTGTGTTTCCAAATGAATTTTTGGATTGGTTTTTCTATTTCCATAAAGATTGCCGTTAGAATTTTGATGGGGATTACATTAAATGTGTAAATTGCTTTTGGCAAGATTGCTATTTTCACAGAATTGATTCTTCCGATCCAAGAACAATTGTTGTCTTTTCATTTCCTAGTGTCTTCTGCAATTTCTTGGTTGATTGTTTTAAAGTTTTCATTGTAGAAATCCTTCATGTCCTTGGTTAGGTTTATTCCAAGGTATTTATTATTATTTTTTTATGCTATTGTGGATAGGTGTGATTCTCTGATTTCATCCTCTGCGTGTTGTTAGCATATAGGAAAGCTACTGATTCCTGTGTGTTTATTTTGTATCCTGCTACATGGCTATAGGTGTTTATCTGCTCTAACAGTTTGCTGGTAGAGTCTTTAGGATCCTTTATGTATAGAATCATATCATCTGCAAATAATGATAACTTGATCTCTTCCTTTCCAATTTGTATCCCTTTTATGTGTATGTGTATTTATTTTTTTGTAGTTCTTCTGGTTTTACCTTTGGTCTCTTATGTTAACTAGTATTTGAGTAATGTTTGTTTTTTCCAGGTTCCTTATGTGTGCTTTTCTTTCTCTTCAGCATGGAGGATTCTTTCGAGTATTTTCCGTAGAGCTGTTTTGTTTTCAAATATTCCTTTAGCGTTTTTGTTGTGGAATGTCCTTATTTCTCTGTCTATTTGAATGGATAGCTTTGCAGGATAACATAACTTTGGTTGACAGTTGTTGTCTTTCAGAACTTGGAATACATCACTCCAAGCCCTTTTGGCTTTTAAAGTTTATGTTTATCCGCTGTGTACCTGATGGGTTTGCCTTTGGTGTAACTTGATTTTTCTCTCTAACTGCTTTCAATATTTTTTCTTTGGTTTGTATGTTTGGTAGTTTAATTATAATATGACGAGGAGAGGTTCTTTCTAGGTTTTGTCTGTTTGGTGTTCTAAAGGATTCCTGTATCTGCATTGACATCTCTTTCCCAATTTGGAGGAAGTTTTCTTCTGTGATTTTGTTGAAAACACCTACTTTGCCTTTGGAGTGAAATTCTTTTTCTTCTACTATACCTTGAATTCTTATGTTTCTCCCAAATTTCTTTATGTCCCAAATATCTTGAAATTCCCATTCATACTTTCCTATTAGTTTTTCTTTCTCTTTATTGGACTGTATTAGAGCTGCCACCTGGTCTTCTAGTTTAGATATTCTGTCCTCTCCTTCATCCATTCTACTGGTGTGATTTTCTATAGAGTTCTTAATTTCTTTGACTGTGTTCTTAATTGCTAGTAATTCTGACGGGTTTTTCTTAATTCTATTTCCTTATTTATGTCTTGTATTGACCTCTTTATTTCATTAAAGTGGCGTCCTGTGTCTTCTTTGATTCCTTTGATTTCACCTTTCACTCCTTTGATTTCCTCTTTGACTTCTTTGAGCATATTTATAATCCTTCTTTTGAAATCTTTCTCAGGCATTTCCTCTATCTCTTTCTTACTGGAGGTCATTTCTGATGCATTAGTACTTTTTGATGGATTTATGTTGTCTTGATTTTTGGTGTTTCTTGTGTTATAATGTATATATTTTTGCATCTTGGATTAATTTCATGCTTGATTTTTCTAGTTAACTGCAGTATTATTAGGTGTGTCAATCAATCTGATGTTATATATCTTCAGGGTAGGAGCTTAAGGGGCTAGGTGTGGCTCTCATGACTCTCAGAGTATCTACAGAAGTGACCCTTGATGTTTGGATTGCCTGCTATGAGGGTATTCAAGTAGGCTGAGTGGAACAAAATACAGGTAGATTCTAAAATTTAACTAAACAATGTACACATTCAATGAAAAACAGCACAGAGTTTTTATGCAAGAGTAGGTATTATGACAACCAGATCCTGTAACAAAGTCCCTTAGGATGTGTATTGCCCCACACCCTTAATCCTGACAACTAGGACATTAAGATTTCTGGTCTGTTGAGGGGTCCAAGTCAGCTTGTGACCAAGTGAGACCCTTCCCTAATGTATAACAGAAGAGAAAACAAAGCCACTATAAATCAGGTAGCAGTAAATAACATGCCAAAAATCTAGCTTATTTCAGAATGGTGAATTTGACCATCCATCAGATTTAACATATAATTTATCCTGATATGGAAGGTGCAAATAGCACTTCGGATTCAAGCCTGTATATGAGGCTTATTTGGTAGGTACTGACCTGGTATAATCCCAGTTACCTTTTGGGATGATTTTGGTCTTAGTTATGCTATGCTCCTGCTTGGGTCCCTCTTTGGTGTGCTATGGGTTTAAGTAGGCTGGCTGGGTTGCTGGATCGCTGCTTTGGTCGCTGGTCCTGGGTGCTGTGAGCTCCCTTCCCTAGGTCTCTGGTGCTTGCTGGGCTGGCAGTAGGGGAAGGGAGGCTGTGGATGGTGGTTCTAGTTCTCCCGCCGGTCCATGTGATCCTCTACCTTGTGATCTGCTCCTCTGTTGGTTGCTGCGGTTCTCCCTTCACATTTCTTGAGTTTGCAAGGAGCACTGGTGTGAGTGGTTCCCTCACCTGGCTTTTCCCACAGCTCAAGCTTAGCTTTGCAGTGGCCCTGTGGGCCCAGTGCTGCTGCTGCTGGAGATGCTTCTGCCTGCCTATGTGGGCTCTGGATGCTCTGGATCTCTCGTACTTCTCTGTTGCCATTCGTAATTTCTTATATCCCTCACTTTTTAGTAGAAGAGTGTATTTTGCTATGTTTTTTTGTTTTTGTTTTTGTTTTTGTTTTTTTTTGTCCCTTAGGCTGCTTTGGCGTGGTTCCTACGCTTCCATCTTAACCGGAAATTTTAGGTGCTTATTCTTAATGGACCCTACAGTGATCCTACATGTCCACAGCACAATCGAAGCCTTTCAGCCTGTTAGAATCCACCAGAAGCAGCTTTCTGCAAAAGTTTCTTTGTCCTACCAGGCAGCGTGTTTGTCTGGCAAAGTGGTAGAAGTGGGAGTCAGGGGTCTTCAGATACAGACCTAGCTGTCACTTGCTACCCGTTTGTCTTTGTACAAAGTTTCCCACTCCTTTGTTGTAAAATGAGTTATTTTGATAGGGCAGTTAATAAGAAAGCAAGGAGCAATAGTGCTTGGCATGTAGTTGGGCCTTAATAAGCATTTATTGAATGATTGGTTACCAAGGGCTTCTTCAGTTCTACAAGTCTGCAAAGGTCTCTGGCATTTAAATCCTAGAGGCTGCATGAAGTTAGTGTCCTGCCTTTTCATCCTCTTGGTTTACTGTGAGCCAGGGGCCTGTTGATGATCTGTGTCCCTCTTTAGATTTGCTTCCTGCGTGGCGCACAAATCTCTTGTGCTTCTCATATTCTCTTTTTGTCTGTGTGTGAAAGATGTTGATGTATTTGTTACTTTTGCACCACTGTAGCCAAAATACCTACGGACAACTTAAAAGAAAGGGAGGAATTGTTTATATTGGTTCGTGGTCTCAGAGATGTCAGTCTGTCATGGAGGGGATGGGGTAGTGGAGCAGCTCACATCGTGGCAGGCAGGAAGCAGAGAAAGAACAGGAAGGGACTCCTTTTTTCCAACTAGGCTCCACCTCTTATCTTTCACCATGTTCCCAAAATGCCGTCACATTATGAACCCATTGATTGGGCCAGAGGGCTTCATCGTCTAATCATCTGTAGAAATGCCCTCTGTAGAAGTTACCTTCTTATTGCTGGAACAAAACACCCAATCAGCTTAAGGGAAGAAAGGGTTTATTTCAGCTTTTCATTTCATGGGGAAGTTTAATCATGGCAGAGAAAGCATGGCAGAGCAGAGAGCTGGACGTCACATTCTGTGACATCAGCTAGAAGGAGGTAGTCTGAGTGAGCGAGCTCTGAGCACTCTGTAGGCTGGACTAGACTAATAAATCTCACTGTCCTTCCCAGTGGCATTCCTCCCTCCTCCAGCAAGGCTCCAGCTCCCCAAGGCTCCACAACCTTCCTCAGTTGTCACCACCTCAGCACCAAGTGTTCAAAGCACATGAGGCTGTGAGGGACATTCATACTGTCGCCCTCATTGAACAGTCAAACATTCACCCTCAGAGACATATCTAGATGTGTCCTTTACTAATTTCATGGACAATTCTCAATCCATCTGCTCTAGAAATTCTCTGGAAAGGTCACTCCAGTGCCACTATAAGTGAAAGTAGGAGTTTATTGCCTGGGGGCCTAAAAGCCTGAGGTAGCCCTGCAAAGCAGCTCTGGCCCTGAGCTGAGATTTTATAGTTTTCATAGCCAAGGGGGCGGGGAGTAAGTGAGCAAACAAGATGTGGCAATTTGCATATCAGTCATTTCTGTAGTCAGGCCACCCTAACAGTGAACTCTGCTTTACTCTGTTTTAGCCTAAACTATCTTTTCTTCTTATCATCCCTTTGGGCCCTTTCTGGACAGTTCCTTCTTTGGGATTTTTACATCTGCTAACAAAGATAAGTTTTAGCTCCTCAGCAATTAACTCTTACAGTAACTCAGTGAATCAGTTTGATTTCTGGCTTCTTTTCTACCACACAATCAAGTTGACAAGCAAGATGAACTTTTACACAGGGCTTGTCAGCACACTAATCTAGTAGTTCATGACCAAACCAAGCGGAGGGCTGTCTCTGACTTCCCTGAAATGGAAGAACATCTTCTTGAGCCTCTCCACCAGCCATGTCGTTAAGTCAGTGCTGCAGTCAGGTTCACATTGCAGGAATCACCCAGCCAAGAGCAGCATTTGGGGAACAAAGGGTTTATTTTGGCTTATCGACTTGAGTAGAAGCTCCATGATGGCAGGGGAAACATTGGCATGAGCAGAGGGTGGACATCACCCCCTGGCCAACATAAGGTGGGCAATAGCAACAGGAGAGTGTGCCGAACACTGGCAAGGGGAAACTGGCGATAACACCCATAAGCCTGATGCCAACAATACACTGCTTCCAGGAAGCATTAATTCCCAAATCTCCACCAGCTGGGAACCTAGCGTTCAGAACACCTAAGTTTATGGAGTTCACCTGAATCAAACCACCACAGTCAGCATGGTTATATTATCAGGATATTCCGAGCCCCTCTATCCAGGGGTATGTTAGTCTGGGCCTAGTGAATCCTTGCGCCCCTTCTATGTGGTTGTTATACCTTCCTCCTCCTGACCCTCCCTCCACTCCCTCTGTCCATACTGGAGCCGGGCTGTGACCCACAAGGATGAAGCAATTTAATCTCCAGGCTTGTTCCCTTCCAGAAACACTGGTGCAGTCGATGGTAAAAAACCTGGAGAAGCAGCTTGAGACGCCAGTGAAGAAACCTAGTGGAGGGGTCAGTGTGTTTTTAAGGCCCAATGCTGGCCCACAGAGGACTTCCACTCCAGGAAGGAAGCCGCAGGTAAGATGCTTGGAGGTGGCCCTGCAGAGCCTGCCCCAACCTTGAGGGGTTTGGGTTGAGGGTTGAAGGGACGATCAGTAGTTTTGACCTGAGCGTGACTATGCTGGTAGATGTGGTCTCCTTTGACCTTATACATGTATCCATATTAATATGAAAAAGTCCTTTTGGTTCATTACACAGTGTATACTCAGAGGGTTTCATTATGCATCTCCTGCCTCTGAGAACCTGGGAGCATGTCTGGCTTCTTGCTGGGTCCGCTCTCTCTCTGCACTGTCTCTTCTGCATCGGGGCCTTCCCCAGTTTTCACTCCTTTGCATGTAGAACACAGCTTGTCAAGGATGGGTACTGGAGTGGCACCACGCACAGCATATCAGGCCACAGTGTATGATGGAGAAGTTCAGGTGCCTTTGTCCTAACTTCTCGAGGCAGTGCCTTATCAGTGAGAGGGTCATGGTGACCTCCCGTGCTTCAGGCTGCAGCTGCCATACTATTTTCAGACTCAGCACTCAGATGAGGTATTCCCTCCCCTGTCACTGCCCTCTCCTCCATCAGGAGCAAGAGCCACCTTCCTGTTCTTTTCTTAGGTAGAAAAATTTATAGCTCTCTTCATATTTCTTTCAATCAAAAAGGACACCTTGGGCTGGAGAGATGGCCTAAGGACCTAAGGACTCAGGTTTCATTCCCCAGGACCCACGTAAACCAGATGCACAAGGTGGTGCATATGTCTGGAGTGTGTTTGTAGTGGCTGAAGGCCCTATCACACCCATTCTCTTATCTATCTGCCTCCCCTTTAAATAAATAAATATTTTTAAAACAAGAACATCTTGGGATGATCAGTGCTGTTGCTCTAAATTCTGAAGTCACGACTGATCCTTCTTTCTGGCTTTTTGCTATTATGATGATAGGACCCAGGGCCTCATGCATTCTAACGAACTGCTTTATCACTGAGCTGTGTACCCAGCTCCTCTTCTTTTGTTTGGTGTGTGGTGTATGTGTGTGCATGTGTGCGGTTCATACACATGTGTGTGCACACATATGTTGAGGCCAGAGGACATTGAATGCCCCTTTATATCCTTCTTTTGTCTTATTTCCTTGAGACAGGGTCTCTCACAGATCTTGGAGCCCATGATATTTTTTTTATTAGACTGGCTCACCAGGGCGCCTCAGCAAGCATCCTGTCTCTGTCTCCCTCAACACTGGGGTTACAGATGGACACACTTATGTGCAGCTTTCAGCTTTTTATATGGGTGCTGGGGATTGAACCCAAGTCCTTATGCAGCAAGTATACTTGTCCACTAAACCATCTTCCCAGACTCTTTTTTTTTTTTTTTTCATGTGTGAGAATGTGTGTGAGAGAGAGAGAGAAAGAGAGAGAGAGAGAGAGAGAGAATTGGTGTGCCAGGGTCTCCAGCCACTGCAGTTGAACTCCAGATGTGTGTGTCAAATTGTGCACGTGTATCACCTTGTGTGTCTGGCTTATGTGGGATCTAGAGAGTCAAACATGGGTCCCTAGGCTTTGTAGGCAAGCACCTTAACTGCTAAGCCATCTCTCCAGCCCCTCAGCTTTTTTTTTTTTTGAGGCTTTTATTTGGGAAAAACAAGCTGCTAGGGCTGATTCTCAAGAGCAGAGCAGTCGACTTCGAGACAGTGCGCTATAGAGAGCTCTTCAGGGGGGAAGGTGAGGAAGGGAAGGAACTCCTTTGTTCTTTACATTAGCCGTAGGGTGTTAGACCAGAACAGCCCCCCAGTTTTTTATAGTATTTACTTACCTACCCCCTTTTTAAAAAATTATATAATATGTTTAGTTTATCATGGAGATCACATAAAGAGCCCCAAATTTGGGCTGGGGTGATGGCTCAGTGGTTAAAGGCGCTTGTGTGCAAGGCTGCCAACCTGATTTCAGTTCTTCTCAGTGTCCATGTAAAGCTGGATGCTAAGTGGTGCACGTGTCTGTAACCCCAACACACCTATGGCAATGGGAGGTGGGGCCAGGAGAATCTAGAAGCTGACAAGCAGCAGCAAGAAAGACTGCTTCAAACAAGGTGGAAAGAGAGGAGAAACACCCCGAGATCGGTTCTGTGAGCTCCACATATGGACTATGGCATGTGTGTGCCCACACCCATATCTCTCTCTCTCTCTCACACACACACACATGTGTGTGCATGCATGTATACACATAAAAATAAATAATAACAGTAGAAAAATAATTTAGAAGGGCCCCTAGTTCTTCCCTCCCCTCTATGGTACAGGAACACCAAGTGTTCAGGACCAATGGAAGTGCTGCTCTGGGCTTGCCTGTTGCCTGTGTTGAAAGCAAATGTGACTGGTCAGATCTCCCCCATGGGCTTCTCCAAGGTGCTTTCATCGGCCTGGTTAGCGAAATTCTAGGGGTGTTCAAGTCACTCTGGCCGAGTCCCTGGGGCAGTTCCCAGAGGTAGGAGTGGGAAGAAGTCACCTTTCCCAGTTGCTTTCCTGCAGCTCTGTGCCTTGTCCTCATTTTGTCCTGCCTGACATTTCACTCTCCGCTGCCCACCTGCCTTGGCATTTATCAGAGCGTGTTCTCTTTGCTCTCCCGGCCCGCAGCTCTCTGAGGACGAGAGTGACGTGGAGATCTCTTCACTAGAAGACCTCTCCCAGGATCTGGACCAGAAAGTGAAGCCAAAGCCCTCGCCCCGGTCGAAGCTCCAAGGAAAGTTCAATACCAGTCCTTGGAGCTCTGGTCCACCCAGGGTCCCTGGCTGGTGACCCCTACCCAAGCTCTCTGGCTGGTGATCTTGTCTCAGGCTGCCAGAGACTTAGTCTTGTCACCTGCGTGGGCCAGCTGAGGTCACGCTCTCAGCAGATGAGGCTTCTGGGCCTTTTGTCTTCGCTAGCAACCGAGAGGTTTTCCTCTCAGAGAGAAACAGAGCTGGGGACAGATCTCTTCCCTCTCTCCCTGTGAGGGAGCCTACCTCTGGGTGCCCATGCTTGAGAAAAGGTTATCACAAGACTTTGAAGTGTTTCTTCCTCAGTTCCTATGGCTATGTCAGACTAAAAGGAGTCACTCAGTCACTTTTTCTGAGCTTTCTTTTATATGCATGTCACTGTGTAGATGGGCCCTAATGCCAGTCGATCATTGCTCCAAAGTCGTTTATGGGGTACCTCCTCTATGTTGCTTTCTCCAGCCTTCCACCACTGAGTTGGGGTACAGGAAGAGGTAGGTGGGGCAGAATGTCTTCCACCGTGACAGGCTCAGGTAGTAATCTAGTGATAGAGACTTGAGTGTTAGGAAAACAGAGAGGTCACCTGACCCAGCCAGGAGTGATCACAGAGAACTTCCAGGAGTTGGGATGCCTGGTGGGGTCTATTCATGGGTGGGAGGAAAGGACAGCAATGTCACTGCAGTCCCTTGTCTTCATAGGACCACAAATTTAATTTTTGAAGCCATTTCCAGCGTCGAGTTTTATACATAGCTATTGTATTTTTTTAGTGTGAAAAACATTAATTTATGAGATGCAACCATTAAAGTACAGCATGATGTAATGCACTTCTCTGTTACGTCTTCATTGTTTTTCAGGCTTTGGAGGGGCAAAAGTAACCATTATGTCAGTTGTGGCACTTTGGGAGGATGCACCAATGTACTGTGACAGGTGGGGGAGAGGTTTAGTGAAGATTTAGTTACTCCTAGGAAGGAGAAAGGTGGCAGAAGTGGCAGGGGGGTAGGGAAAGAGCCGAGCGTTCAGTGCCCAGTGGAAAGACAGGAGGCAGCCTTGACTGCAGTGCAGGGGTGACATGGTGGAGTCTCAGAGCAAAGATGCCATCCTGGAGTCTCCACCCGGCAAAGCTCTTTGTACCTGTGCTATGCATGGCTATCAGCTGGGGCAGCCAGGAGCGATGAGAATTCAACCTGAAGGCAGAGGGGAACTCTGTCAGCCAGCTTCATTCCTCATAGCTGAAGAGCATTTTTGTTTCCTAAAAGAAGACACGCTTATGTACTCTTATGGTTGTCGCAGTGAGTTCCATTTTTAAGTTTTTGTTACAGAAGGTTTCAAACATTCATACAAACAGAGGAACTGCTGTGGTAAGTTCATGTCCTTCTCACCAGGCTGCAGCCATGTGAACTCACGGCCAGTCTTATTTACCCACTGCCTGACCTCACATCATTCAGACATCCTTTGGGTGGTCCTGCAGCCTGGGCTAGATGCTGATGTTCTTGGAGGAGGAACAGGGGAAGAGGGGGAGAGTGATAGAGGAAAGGCATTGCAGAGGGTAGAAGGGATGCAGCGGTGGGGCAAAGGAGGGCTGGGACATGTTGGTAGAAAGGAAGCTGCTCACTGAAGTTCAAGCGAAGGTGATGAGGAAGCTTAGTGGGCACTGGCCAGGGCTGTGCAGGTGGGTAATTCCCTTTGAGTGTCCCATCCCATTGAACAGCTGATGGACATCCCAGGAACTGTATGAAGATGAAGAATCAACTAGTGGGGAATGGTGGTGGCACTCGTCCTCCAGTTGGGATTCTGCCAACACTTTTCTGTCCTGTAGATTTGAGCAAACAGCTAGTTGGTTTTGATCCTAGTCTTTTCTGTAACACCCTGACATCTCGCTTCCATTGCCACACCGTACACGTGCCGTGGGGTCTGCTTTGTGGCTTCTGGGTCACGGGTGACTCTCTGGAAGGCTATGTGGCTTACTTACAGGGGCAGCTGGAAGTGCAGGAGAGCTGCCGCTCCGGGGGTGGCCCACAGCCACAGCGAGGTGGGAGTTGGTGAGTTCTAGCCTCCCCATGCTTCTGTGGACCAATTCTGAGCTCTATTCTGCAGAGCTTCTCAAAGAGTCCCCAGAGGAATTCTCATGGTGGTCTCTCTTCCGTTTGTTATATTTCTCTCGCTCCCTCACTTCTGTATCCTGTGCGCACTTCTGAGATAAATTAACCTGCATGCAACTCTACGCCTCCCTCTGCGGAACCAGGTGAAAACTGTGTTTGTGTGCATACCCTGATGATAATTACCAGAGAGAACCATCTTCAGTCCTGGGGATCAGACCCAGGGCTTTATACATGCTAGGCAAATGCTCTACCATGGAGCTTATAGACCCGGCTCTGAGAATGACTCTTGAATATTTATTATTACATTAAAGGCTTCCAGATGGGGTTTTCCATCCACTTGGCAGACAGTAACGAACATATGACATTGGCATTTCTATTCTGTTCACCCCCTCTTTTCATTTTCAATTACATTTTGAAATTCTTAGCAAGTGTATTAGTCCAGGCTCTTCAAAGAAACAGAACCAATAGGATATAAATTATATGTGCATATAGGTAATGTGGGAAGGGATTTTTTTTTTTTTTAAATTAGGGGAACTGGCTTACACAGTGATGGAGGCCGTCTGAAAGCTGGAGACTCAAAGACAATAATGTGGCTCAGTCCAAGTACTCAGGCTCGAGAACCTGGGGAGCCAGGGTCACAGCTGTCAGTCTAAGGCTGAGGACCTGAGAACCTGGGAGTGGCTGGTGCATTTCCTAGAGTGTAATGCCCAGAGAATCTGGAGTTTTGTTGTCCAAAGACAGGGAAAATTCTGTGTGTGTGTGTGTGTGTGTGTGTGTGTGTGTGTGTGTGAGAGAGAGAGAGAGAGAGAGAGAGAGAGAGAGAGAGAGAAAGAGAGAGAGAGAGACTCCTCTTTTTTTTTTGAGCCCTCAGCGAATTGCATAGTGTCTACCTACCTCTGATAAAAATGAACCCTCTTTATTTAGTTTGCTTATTCAAGTACCAGAAATAATCCTCTACTGGCTTAGTGTCCTTTAATCCCATCAAATTGGCATCTAAAATTGACCATCACAACAAGATTTGTAAGGACTATAGAACATATGCAGCAGTATTTAAAATTATACGAATAGACTAATGTAGCTAGGCGCGGTGGTGCAGACTTGCCAGCTACTGGAAGCGAAGGCAGGAGGATTTCAAGTGCAAGGCCTCCCTGGGCTACAGAGTGAGTTCAAGTCTAGCCTGAGCAACTTAGTGAGACCTGTCTCACAATGAGTGAAAAAAGGCATGGAGATGTGGATAGAGCACTTGCCTAGCATGTGGGAGGCCCTAGGTTCAATCTCTAACATTGCAAAACATATGTATAAAAATTAGCCTATATGTCTAGATATTTATGCACCAATGGGAAGAAAATCCCCACAAGACTTCTTCCTAGGGTTCACATATTTATTATTCTCTAGCTTGATTTCCCCCCAGATAGTTTATAATTTTCCTTACATTAATAAATGTACATTGGCATAATTATATCTAATGGACACATAATATTCCAAGGTAAAAATTTCTAAAATTTATTTTAAAATATTATTTATTTATTTATTTTCAAGCCGAGAGAGAGAGAAAGGAGGTGGGGGGCATGCCAGGGCCTCCAGCCACTGCCAACAAACTCCAGACACATGTGCCATTTTGTGCATGTGGCTTTACGTGAGTACTGGGAAATCAAACCTATGTTATTAGGCTTTATAGACAAGCACCTTAATCACTGAACCATTTCTCCAGCCTCCTAAAATTTATTTAACTGGTCATTTCTACTTATCTTTTATATATCATGGAATGGTTTCTAAAGTGTAAATCAAAGTTTTCCTTGGAATGAATACTTAGAAGCACAGTTGCTGGGCCAACATAGTATGAAAAGCCGGTTCTTTCTGCCCTTGGCCCAGGTTTCCCATGAATATTTGCTGCTTTGAGGCCGGTGCCACCAAGAGAGGCATTTTAGGAATTCACTTGAGGAATTTGCTCTGAGTTCTGCCACCAGTAGGTGGTGCAACTGGACTGTGACCCGGCAGCCTGGCTGGAAGTCTGCCCCAGCCTCTCCAGAACGCTTGAGACAATTTAGTGTTTGTTCCTTGAATGCCCTTGCATCGTGGTTCATCTCTCAGTGCTAGGCATTGTGTGACGTACAGAAAACCTTTTGAATCTTTAGGATTTCTTCTAAAGTGGGATCATCTTTCATTTTTTTTATATTAGTCACTTCAATTTTTTATCATGAATTGCCTGATCATAGTTTTAGTCTCTTTTTAAAAGTTTTCTTTTTAATTTTTTTATTTTTTGAGGTAGGGTCTTCCTCTCTAGCCCAGGCTCACATGGAATTCACTATGTTGTCTCAGGCTGGCCTCAGACTCACAGCAATCCTCCTACCTCTGCCTCCCAAGTGCTGGTATTAAAGACACGAATCACCACGCCCTGCCCTTTTTAAAAGCTGGTGGAGTTGAAAAATTTTGGTGCTATTTACATCTTTATCATGGAAAACTTCAACCTTATGTAAAAATAGAAAAAATATATAATGATCTCCATGTTCCTTTTGCTCAGCTTAACAGCACATGGGAATCATTTCTTGTATTCCTCTCATTACCTTCACCCCAAATAATCATACCACTATATCTACACATATTTCTCGTACTTCCTTTAAAAATAATCAATATAGCACCATCAAACTCAGACCAAAAGAATCAATGATTTTTAAATTTCTCTATTTTTCTATTCATTAAAATTTTAATGTTCAGATTCCTTTTTAATTTTCTCATTTCTCCCTTTCTTCCCTCACTCCCTTCCCATGCATTTTGTTTTATTTTTGTTTTTGCTGAAGAAGTCTGATTGTGTTCTTGTAGAATGCCCCCTCATCTGCATTTTGCTTATTGATTTCTGTGGTTAAGTGTAGTCCTCTTTCTCTGGATATCTGATCAGAGCCAGTCTTTCTGACTTATTTTTTTAAATATTATTTACTTATTTAAAAGAGAGAGAGAGAAGGGCAGACAGAGATAATGAGTTTGAATGCACCATGGTCACCACCATTACAAACAAACTCCAGGCACGTGTGCCACTTTGTGCATCTGGTTTTATGTGGGCACTGGGAAACTGAACCCAGGCCATTAGGCTTTGTAAGCAAGTGCCTTTATCAACTGAGCCATCTCTCTCTCTCTCTCTCTCTCTCTCTCTCTCTCTCTCTGTGTGTGTGTGTGTGTGTGTGTGTGCATGTGTTTTAAACATAACCCTTCACAGGTGGTGCCCCATCCTTCCACCAGTAGGCACAGAGCATACGGTTTGTCCTCATATAATGTTCACAGTGACACTAAGATGGGCATGTGTGATCAGTGACTAAATCCACCTGCTGACTAGGGATTTCTAAAATTGTGATTCTCCAAGTTTGTCATTCCAAACACAGCAGTAGCTTCCCACCACCCCTGGTTCTTTCAGTGTTTGAGGAAACTCTTTTTCATAATGTGTGTACCATTTGCTCTTTTTTAAAATTTTATCATGAGTTCACATCCTTGCTGATGTCTGCCTGGTAGCTGCTCACTAAGGGTCCATTGAGCCTGAGATTCATGAGCCCTTTCTTTGCATCATTTGAACTCAACAGTTTTATGGAGGGAGTGTTTAGACTTCCTGACTAAGGATAAGATGACAAGTTGGCTTCAAAGCTATTGCAAGGCCAAGGCATGGAGGCACATGCCTTTAATCCCAGCACTCAGGAGGCAGGGGTGGGAGCATCACTGTGAGTTCGAGGCTACCTGGACCAGAGTGAGACCCTAGCTTGGAAACCAAAACAAAACAACAACAACAAAAGCTATGGCAGCTTCTGTCTTATTCTGTGCAGGAGAAGCCAACAGATGCCTTCCACGTGATGTGGGCCACAAAGGGTAAATGAGTGCCTTCCTTCCCTTTTTTTATTTTTACTTTTTTTGGTTTATTTTTGTATATTTATTTGAGAGCGACAGAAAGAGAAAGAGGCAGATAGATAGAGAAAGAATGGGCACGCCAGGGCCTCCAGCCACTGCAAACGAACTCCAGACACGTGCGCCCCCCTTGTGCATCTGGCTAACGTGGGTCCTGGGGAATCGAGCCTTGAACTGGGTCCTTAGGCTTCACAGGCAAGTGCTTAACCACTAAGCCATCTCTCCAGCCCCCTTTCTTTCCCTTTCATCTTTCCTTCCTTCTTCCATTCCACATGAATATATGTGTATTGTATGCATGTGTGTATGTATGTTCATATGTATGTGGGTACCAGAGGTCGACACCAGGTGTCTTCCTCAATTGCTCTCTACTATATTTTGTGAGACAGGCTCTCTCACTGAATCTGGAGCCCATCACTTTGGCTAGACTAGCTGGCCAGTAAGCCCAATGGCTTCCTGTCTGCCTCCCCTGCACTGAGATTACAGGTGTGTGCCATTGCACCTGGCTTTTTATTTATTTGTTTGGGTTTTTGAGGTAGGCTCTCACTCTAGCCCAGGCTGACCTGGAATTCAGTCTGCAGTCTCAGGCTGGCCTTGAGTGATCCTCCTACCTCTGCCTCCTGAGTGCTGGGATTAAAAATGTGCGCCACCATGCCCGGCTGCACTTGGATTTTTCGTGGGTATTTGGGAATCTGGACTCAGGCCCTCATGCTTGCATGTCAAATGTTTTACCCATTGAGCCATTTCCCAGCTGCTTCTGGGCAGTACTCTGCAAATTGTCTTCAGGCGGTCAACTCTCCTGTGCCTAAAAAACAAACAGAACCTAACAAAATCCCCAAGTCTTTAAAGACTGAATAGAGCAAGACACAGTGTGGCCGGCTGTGGTTCCCTGCCCACCTTGTTGCTAATGTCTAGCAGAGAGCTTGCATCCAGCAATCTGCAAATGCCAGGGCTCAGTTGTGGCTCTGAGACACAGCACATATAAATGGAGACCTTCACTGATGATCCCCAGCAAAACAAAAACAAATAGATAACAACAAATGTTTGGTTTCGCAGCCTGTACCTGCTTTCAAAGGGGCATCCCTGCCAGAGGTTCCTGTCTGGAAAAATCCAACACACATGTTGATTCCACATAGAAAGACCCTTATGACCCTGCTGCAATGTCACACACAAACATACACACACACACACACATACACACACACACCTCCCACTGATAGGTTTATTTATTTTTTAAAGTTTTAATTTTTATTTATTTGACAGAGAAAGTGGGTGGGTGGGGGAGAATGGGCATGCCAGGGTGTCCAGCCACTGCCAACGAACTCCAAACGTGTGCACCCCCTTGCGCGTCTGGCTAATGTGGGTCCTGGGGAATTGAATCTGTGACCTTTGGCTTTGCAGGCGAACACTTTAACAGCTAAGCCATCCCTCCAGCCCCACTTGATATGTTTATACTTGCTGCGTCCTCTTTTCCAACAGTGTCTAATTTGAACTGCGTCATAGCTCTGGCTAACGTGCCTTTGAGCTGCCCTTGACCTCCCACCCATCTGCTCCCCTGCTTCCCAGTACATTGACACACCATCTCTGTTGTCTCCATGATCATCGCTCCTTCATTGCCACCAACACCATGCCACTTCCACAGCTACCACTGTTTCCACCAGTGGTACCACCTCACCATTACCACCACGACCACCAGCACCACAATCTTAATTTTTCATTATCATAAAGAAATACCCAAGACAGACCAACCTCCAAAGGGAAAAAGTTCACTTAGCTCACATGTTAAAAGTCTGGGAGTTCAAACGGTGTGGTACAAGCTCTGGAGAGGATCCCCCCCTTGGCCGCGTCACTTTCTGGTAGATCGTAATGATAAGCGTGCAGGAGCATGCAGTCACACTGCCAGATAGGTCAGCAGAGAGACTTGGATCCTGCAATCCCTTTTGAGGGTAGGTCTTCAGCTGACCTAAGGATCCTTAACTCTTTTTTTTTCAAATTTTTTATTTATTTATTTGAGAGCAACAGACACAGAGAGAAAGACAGATAGAGGGAGAGAGAGAGAGAGAATGGGCGCACCAGGGCTTCCAGCCTCTGTCAACAAACTCCAGACACGGGTGCCCCTTTGTGCATCTGGCTAACGTGGGACCTGGGGAACTGAGCCTTGAACCGGGGTCCTTAGGCTTCACAGGCAAGCACTTAACTGCTAAGCCATCTCTCCAGCCCCCCCCCCTTTTTTTTGAGGTAGAGTCTTACTCTAGCCCAGGCTGACCTGGAATTTACTATGTAGCATTAGGGTGGCCTCGAACTCATGGTGATCCTCCTACTTCTGCCTCCCGAGTGCTGGGATTAAGTGTGTGCACCACCACGCCCAGCTCTTTCTATTTTTCTTTAAAAAATGTGTTTATTTATTTATCTATATGTGTATGTGTGTGCACCCATGAATGTGCGCCTGGACCTCTTGCTACTACAAACAGACTTTTTGTTTTGTTTTGTTTTTTTGCTTGTTTTTGGCAAACAAACTCTTACATCACTTTTTGTGTCTGGCTTTACATAAGTGGCTTGGGAATTGAACCCTGGCTGGCATGCATTGCAAGCAAATGCCTTTAACTACTGAGCCATCTTCCCAGTCCCAAGGTCCAACCCTTTAATGGTCTTCCACCTCAACACTGCCACCTGGAAGACTGAAGCAGTTAATCTTCTCATTGCTAGGACAAAACACCCAACCAGAAACAGCTTATGGGAGGAAAGGGTTTATTTTTGGCTTCCAGTTTAGAGTAAAGTCTTATCATGGCTGGAACAACATGGCAAGCAGGCAGCTGATTCACATTATCACATGTATTGGGAGCAAGAAGGTGGCAGCAGGAGTGAGCTAGCTGTGGACACCTAGTGGCATGGGCTAGTGAGCCCCAAGGCCTGCCCTCAGCCCCTCGCCTCCCTCTCCCAAATACTCCACAACCTTCCCACATTGCCACCAGCTGGGGACCAAGTATTCAGAACACATGGGGCTATGGAGGGACATTTCACATTCATAATAGGCACCACACACTAACCAATTGCACCACTGGAGCACTGACATTTCACATTCAAACTACCACAAAGACCAAGCTTCCACTACATGGGCCTTCGGGGGAACAAACCAAGTTGGAACTATAGAGACCACCATCATCCTTATCTCCACAAATAGCCTCGCTGTGTCAGTATCTAAGCGATGTGAGGACTGTACAGCCATGAAGCAAGCTCCCACTGCAGCATGGACGGAGAGGACCTGGGGACGGGCAGCCTGGGTCGGGATTGGAATCCTGGCAGCCACGGGCCTGTCTCATGACCTTGGGGAGGTTACGCAAACTTGTTTACACACCTCTGAGGTGAAGAGGTTGGCAGAGTCCATTTCCCAGACTTACAGCATTATATAATTCCAGAAGCGTCAGAAATTCATTTTTACCCTTAAAAAGGTCAGACAATTTACTAATTATAACCGGAAAGTTCTTTTGATATTTAAAAAGTTCTGCTTTTTCTTTGTTCTTTGAAAATTTAGAGCTGCTTCATTTCATAATGCCTGAAGCCTATATATATAAAATCAGCATTTATTTCATGGTTCTGAGTTGTTTTCACATAATTATCTATTTTATTTAGGTTTAGTATTTAGTTAACTCTGGTTAACATACAGCACAAATAAAATAACTTTTGCAAAGGTCCTTTAGGAATTATGGGGCTCCAGGGCTGGGGAGACGGCTCAGCTGGTGAAACACTTGCTGCGCACGCGTGAGGACCTGAATTTGGACCGCCAGTACACATATAAACACAGGTGAGTGTGGCAGCCTGCATGTAATCCCGGTGTGGGGCGGCAGAGACAGGGAATCTCTGAGGCAAGCTGGCTAGCAACACTAGCTCAATTGGTGCACTCGTGTGCATTGGTGGCATAGTGGTGAGCTGTGGGTTTGAGAGATCCTGTCTCAAAAATCAAGGTGGAAGTGGGGCGTGGTGGTGCATGTCTTTAATCCCAGCACTCAGGAGGCAGAGGTAAGAGGATCATCATGAGTTCAAGCCAGCCTGGGACTACGTAGTGAATTCCAGATCAGCCTGGGCCAAAGGGAGACCCTACCTTGAAAATCCAAATAAATAAATAAATAAATAAATAAGATGGCAAGAAAGAGAGGGAGAGAGAGGAGAATCTGACTTTGACCTTTGGCATCCATATGTGTGCGTGTGCACATGTGTACACACACATGCACACAATGTGCCCACGCACATATGAACATGCATAGACACGTGATTTCATACCATACATACACACAGGAAAAAAAAAAAACCTAATTATCATTCTGGGTCTACACGGCTTTTGGACAGAACTGGATCTCAGAGGCAGCTCTGTCCTGGGGAGACAGAAATGAGCAACTGAGACAGAGGTGGGTGGCAGGTCTGCAGCAGTGCTACCAGAGCATCAAGGGTGGCTGCTGGGAAGAAGCCAGAAAGCGGTAATCAGGACCCCAAAGGGGGTGGGTGAGGTACATCTAGTGAGTCCAGCAGCGGGGGCAGGCAGCAGAGCGCAGGGTCCTATGTGAGCAGAGGGGCCTCCAGGAGGGAATGAGCTTTACCTAGGAGCCATGGGATAGACCTGGGCACACTTGACTTCCGCCTGTACACCTGGTTACATCAATAGCTCTGATGTTGACACCTTTGTCATGCCACCTATGGATACTGGTTTCCAATGACTCAAATGTTGATAAACACTGACACAAATTTCAACCAGCATATGCAAGAAGATGTGAATGATAATTTTCTGGTCACATTATATTTACTATTTGGAACTTAATAATATTAAGTTTATAAAATAATATATTATTGCCTTCTTCTCACAACCACATAGGTTCAGGGAGTCCAGATGAAGGGCCCGTGGGTAAGGTGAGGAGAGCAAGCTCTGTCCATCGTGCAAGGCATGGTCACGTGCTGATGCCTTACAACTGGCATGTGTCACCATTGGCTGGAGGCGTGTGATGACACTGGCTGGGGGGGGGGTTGGGTCCACTGGTATATAACACGTTAGGTCTCAAAAGTCTTCAGAGAAGTAAGAGGTGAGGTCACACTCAGAAGATACGTGGCGTGGAGCCTGAGAGGGGTTGGGAGACTGTCCCAGGTAAACAGTGCCTGCTGCTGTGGACATTGCAGACCCGGGCAGCACTGTGAACAGAATGTGGAGATGTGAGCATTGAGCCCTGACACATACACAAGGTGATGGGCCTGTCTGAGTGCCCCAGAACTTACTCGTGAAGTGTGGGTGTCACCATCCTGGGATCCCACCCTGGCCCACTTCGTTTCTCAAGCCCATGAATAGGGGAAGCAGTGTTGCCACTGGCTTCTCCCATAATCCTGGAAGCTAAGGTACATCTTCCTGGGATACAATTTTATTTGATTATCTCCATAAAAGTTAAGCATGTTTTTGGTTATTTTAAAATTTTTTCTTTATTTGAGAGAAAGAAAGAGACACAGAGAGAGAATGGCCACACCAGGGCCTCCAGCCACTGCCAATGAACTCCAGACACATGCACCAACTCATGCATCTGGATTATGTGTGTCCTGGGGAATTGAACCTCGGACCTTTGGCTTTGCAGGCAAGCACCTTAATTGCTAAGCCATCTATCCAGTCACAACGTTTGGCATTTTAAGTATTAAATATGTCTAACCTTAGTTGTAAAATGTAGCTCTACTATGGAGCCGAATGCAGCACATATGGTTCCCCCCTGACCCCCAGGCAGGGTCTCACTCTAGCGCAGGCTGACCGGGAACCCTACAGCCTCAGGCTGGCCATGAACTCATGCAGTCTTCCTACCTCAGCCTCCCAAGGGACTAACGGTGTGTGGCACCATGCCTGGCCTTAGAGTTGTTCATTTATATATGAGCCTGAAGGCCTCCAAAGAACACAGGATGAGTTTCCTTTGTGGATTAAAAATGTTATACTATTATGAAACTATAATCCATACAAAACGTTTGTCAGTGGTGAGGGGACAGCGGCTGAGTTCCATATTGCCACCCCTTGTAGCCTGAGGCATTGATTTAAATATTTTAGGAAACGTGACATAGGCAAACCCAGTATTCATGGCTTCAAGGCTGAAAAGAATTTCAGTTCTAGCCAGAATAAAGCAGAGTTGGGGATTTTATTAAAGATATTTTAGGGCTGGAGAGATTGCTTAATGGTTAAGGTACTTGCTTGCATAGCATGAGGACCCAGGTTTGATTCCCCAGTACCCATGAGAGCCAGTTGCACAAAGTGGTGTAAGTGTTTGGAATTTGTTTGCAGTGGTGGGAGGCCTTGGTGTGCCCAACCTCTCTCTGTCTCTCTCTCAGATAAATACATAAACAGAATATTAAAAAGGTGTTTTCATGTAAAGTTGCAACTCGAGAGTGAGCAGGTGGAAAGTAAGACACAGCCCAGTGTGGGTCTTCCCCAGGGAGAGTACTAGAGAGTGAGGCATGCCGCAGCCTGGGTTTGGGTGACTCAGAGGAGACCTATTGAGGGGGTGAAGCATGCAAGTGTGAGCGTGGGCCTCTAGAGGAAAAGTCCCCGTGAATTATCCTGGCACTGGGCACATATGTCATTTTCGTGGATCTCAAGTTACATCCCAAAAGGTTAGTAAGAACCCCTTCCCCACTTTTTCCTTTTTTTTTTTTTTTGTTCATTTTTTAAAAAATTTATTTATTTGAGAGTGACAGACAGAGAGAAAGACAGATAGAGGGAGAGAGAGAGAATGGGCGAGCCAGGGCTTCCAGCCTCTGCAAACGAACTCCAGACGCGTGCGCCCCCTTGTGCATCTGGCTAACGTGGGACCTGGGGAACCGAGCCTCGAACCGGGGTCCTTAGGCTTCACAGGCAAGCGCTTAACCGCTACGCCATCTCTCCAGCCCTCTTTTTCCTTTTTTTGGTAAGTGAGACTGTAAGGTGGCTCTGGGGTTATTGGGTGGAATTACAATCTGATAAGGTGTTTCAAACCTGAAACCAGCGAGGTTTTCACAGTGGTTGAGTGTAGTGGGGTTTCTGGTGAGATTCCTAGAAGACTGCAGGTTTACAGCCGGCAGCAAGAAAAGCCTTTTGCCGTTGTTCATCGTGCTGTGGATCTTGTTTCACTGCCGGCACGAGGTTCCTGCAGACTCCTCAGTGAGGGGCTCCTTTCTACCCCGCTTCGCCTTTGGTCTTCTAAAGGGTGGGATTCAGTGGTCTCAGTGTCTGCCTGGTACTGGACAACCATTTCCACCAATTCCCTGTTTTAAAGTTGATTTTTTTTTTGATCAAAAGTCCAGAAAGTACTATCAGACATTCTGTCTCCAGAGTAGCATTTGCAGTTCCTGTAAAGGAGGCAGAGAAAAGCTACCCCCAACCCCCCAGCCCAGGGTGTGGTTTATGCGGCTCTAAATAACAGTGGTCATGTCTTGGAGCTCTGTGTCTTCAGTTCCCATCAAGTTCTCTTGTGTAGGAACTATCTTTTCTTCTGCTTGGATGGGTACTTTTGCTCCCCAAAAGGGCTTGAGTATTTACTATGGTGTGGATTATGATGAGAAGGAATGAGGATGGAGTCTTCCTGCCGTGGAAGTTACTGCATCACAAGGGAAACCCTGAAGCCTCCTGAGAGAATGGAAGGGGCTGGCCCTACACCGAGTTAGGCTTCAATGCCGAGACAGATAGATGTCCCTTCAGTTTCTTTGTTCAGACACACACTTCTTTTTTAAAATTTTATTAGTTATGTACAGTGTGTATACAGCCACGTTGGTACCACTGTTAGTCTCCTCCTTGTCCTCCCCCCTCCACAGGGACCCTCCTCATTGGGGAATGTGGCTCGTGCATTGTGGGGGTAGCCATCAGTATTGGGGAAGAGGCAATGTCTCTGTGCATAAGGACCCAGCATGTGGCTCTAACAATCCTTTTGCCCCCTCTTCCACAAATTTCCCTGAGCCATGTTGGGTTCATTTTAGGTCTACTTCAGTGATGAGGTCTTGGGAGCCTCTGTGTTTCTGGATATCTGGTTCAGTAGGAGTTGAGTGTTCTCTGTGCCTATCTCCTTCACCCTGGTGCTGGTACCAGGTTCACCAAGGAAGCAGCACTCTTTCTCCTTTCCCCAATTCCTCTTTGTTTCCGTTGGGGTCCTGGTGAGGTGCGATGGGCTGGTTCTCTCCTCAGGATCTGCGTCCATCTGCACAAGAGGCTACACTTCTTGTGGCACTAACCCACAAGTTGGCATTCTCCAGAGATCAGCCAAAGCTTGCTCTGCTGTGAGTTTGTGCCTTTCTGCAAGTGGGAGTCCAGACAGCACAGATAATGGCCTTTGCCCTCCCAGTAGTACCTGGGCTGTTCCAGGTGCCAGATTCAGTAGCTACGTCACTTATCACTTTTCATGCAGATTCATAAGCAGGCACAAACAAAGGTGAGTCCTCTTGTCATTCCTGGCTAGCGACCCAACTGAAGGAAGATTTGGGAGGAGGACAGCAAGTCTTTGAACTTACTTCAGCTTTTCTTTCCTTGCAGATGATCTTGAGAGCTTTAGGACAGCCATATACCTTCTAAAGCCATCTGGCAAAAATCTTGTTAGCTTGGGTCCTGGATACCATCATTCATACCTTTTGCAAGTTCTGTAAATTTGATGTGTGGGAGGATGGCTCCTGTCTCTTTGAGAAATGGCAGCTGATGTAGCTCTGAATCACAACAGCCAGTCTATGTAGACAGCCACCATGCAGGAGGAGCATTTTACATGGTCTTTAATCCTTGCAACAGCCTTGAAAGACTGGTGTTAGTCCATAGTGATGGAATTTTTGAGGCTGGCTCACTTTCCTGCAGTTTACCAGGAAGTGTTGACCTCTAAGTTTTCCAAGACCTTCTCCCTACCCTTTCCATAAAGGATGGTGATTAAGTCATGGTGAAGGGGATTTTTCTCATTTTCCAAGAACCCCTTCTTTCCTCTTCTTTGGGAAACAGCCTGTATTTCTTCCTTCTCTTAATTTCCATAAAAATCTTTCTAATGAAATCTTTTAAAAATGATTTTTAAAATTTATTTGAGAGAGAGAGGGAGAGGGAGAGATTCCTGAGTGAGGGATGCCGGGGCCTCTAGCCACTGCAACCGAACTCCAGACACATGTGCCACTTTGTGCATCTGGCTTTCTGTTAATACTGGAGAATCGAACCTGGGCCAACAAGCTTTGCTGAGCCATCTCTCCAGTCCTTGAAATCATTAAATTTAAAAAGACATGGTGGATTAAAACATCATGGGATCTGAGTCAGATAGACATGATTCAAATCACACTTCCATTAATCAGGAGATGAGAGATGGGCAAGTCCCGTAGCCTTTCCGGGCCTCAGTTTCCTCAACTGTAAGTGTGATAATGACACTCTAAGAGGTTATTGTGGGACTGGAATGAACTGAACACTTGAAAGTCCACAGCGCACGCGGGAATCTCAGCGAATGTATGATACTTCCCTTTCTTCCAGATTCGTTTTTGTAGCTGCTGTGGCACCTGACACTAAGTAAGTACTCAGAAATATTTGTGGAAGTAAATTCAAAGGATTCTCCGTGGCCTTGTTTCATAAGGACATCACGAAGTTGGACCCTCTCCAAAAGCTCCCTGGAGAACAAAGGAAGCTTTGAAGCACGTCTAAGCTCCTCATGGTTCCAATCTTTAGGACGAGGCGGAAACAAGAATAATGCTAAAAATAACAACAGCCCCAAGATTCCGAAGTAAATCTCACTAGGTGGAGAGTGTTGCTGCTCTCTGAGAAGCAGCCGCCATGGAGGACTGTCAAGTATCCTGGAGCACAAGGGACAATGAAAGTGACAAGGAGAGCTTGCTCGCTCGGGTGGACTGTTTGACGATGACTGCATTGGCTAGAGGTAGTGCACTTTTGTAAGTGCACCCTTGCTTAAGAATAGAGCAGAAATAAAAGAGTTTTGAATGCGTACCGGGTGGGAGAGGGATTGCATCCTTTCTGAGATGGGCGGGGGGGGGGGCGTTGGCTGAGGTCCAGCTATGACGGGATTCAGGGACAGGCTCGTGTGGCCGTGTGCGGCTGGCCCCCAGCCAGGTCTGTGATAGGCACTGCTCAGCACAGTTTTTCATGCTTGAGTCCTTCTTAGCACAGTCGGCTGGAGTCAGTCTGAGTTGGCTTTTAAGAGCCAACCAACTATTATTGTCTCTGGCTCCAAAATGGACACCTTTGGGCTTATTGAGTGGGCATCAGGCACCATTCAATGTCTTCAAAGGTTCCCTTTTCTCCCCATGAAATCTGTGGATCTGCTTATATCTTGCTCTTCTAGAATGCCATGAAAATTTTAGAGAAGCAACCATTAATTAAGAAAAATAAGTTATTAATTTAGTTTTCAGGGAGAGAGAGAGAAAGAGAGGGAGGGAGAGAGGCAGATAGAGACAGAATGGGTGCACCAGGGCCTCCAGCTACTGCAAACAAACTCCAGACGCATGCTCCACCTTGTCCTGGAGAATGGGCACTTCGGTTTCAAAGGCAAGGGCCTTAACTGCTAAGCTATCTCTCCAGCCCCCATTAATGGTTTTAGTCATTTTTTTCAGCGAACTTGCTCTAGAACTTAAACTGTGTGTGCCCTAGAGGACAATTAAAATGACAACTATCCCTCCACATCTCTAAGCGTCCCTATTCATCCTTGAAGCAAACTTGCCCTTTTGTCACCTGTCTTCCTTTGACTTGGGACTTTGCAAGCCATTCATTCCTGACGCTCTCTAATCTACTAAACACACCAGGCACAGTGGCTATGTCTAAGGAAGGCTTACTCATCGTGGTGCCTGATGAGACCCTGGCCTGGGTATTCCTGTTTGTTTGTTTTTTTAAGTTTTTTGTTTATTTTTATTTATTTATCTGAGAGCGACAGACAGACAGAGAAAGAGGGAGAGAGGGAGAGAGAGAGAGAATGGGAGCATGAGGGCCTCCAGCCAGTGCAAACGAACTCCAGATGCATGTGCCCCCTTGTGCGTCTGGCTTATGTGGGTCCTGGGGAGTTGAGCCTCGAACTGGGAATCAATAAGGTCATGTTTTAAGTTTACAGCCTGAATACCATAGTAACCTGCTACCAGCCAGGGCCTTCCTTTGTTAGTTTGATGTAAGCCCTAGACTGATAGTCATTTTATATCTCAAGAAGTCTGTAATCTGATAAAGTACTTTGTCTTTAACCTTCCATTTAAGCTTACTCATACCTTCATCTGCATACTTTACTTATACCTTCATGTACATGCTTTTACTCTACAATCTATGTAACCACTCTGTAACATTCTTTTTCATCAGACATTTCCAACAATTAAAGTTTTCTCTCCAGTTTATCTTTTTTAGTCAGTTCATCTTATCACTACCAACAAAAAGTTTCATTGTCCTTACTATAAGACTTTTAATAAAAGGCCTTTTGAAATAACTTTTTTATTTAATATAAAAGAGTAGATCAGATTTGACTTATACTATTTATCTAGGATAAACATACAGATTTTATCATTTATTCATTTTGGAACTTTATTTTTTTATAACTTTCCTGAGACACATGTTTTATAAAATATGAAATCAGATTTGAGCATTATTAGGAATTTTCTTACAAACTCAGTATCGAGCACTTCTAAATTTAAACATAAATCTTGAGCATGTTTTTCTTTTAGTAGTCCCGCAGAAGCATAGTAAACTTAAAAACAGTTGCAAATTTCTTATAGGAAGTCCCCTACTTTTGTCCTTGCTATGGAGAGTTGTCCTAGCCAAAGCAGCTTGTCCCCAGGTTCTAGCATCCTACCGCTGGGGAATACAGTGGGATAGCATAACTTCTTTTTTGTTGTTGTTGTTTTTTTGAGGTAGCTCAGGTTGACCTGGAATTCACTATGGAGTCTCGGGGTGGCCTCAAACTCACAGCAATCCTCCTACCTCTGCCTCCCTAGTGCTGGGATTAAAGGCGTGTGCCACCACTCTGGGCTCTTTGTTTTTAAAATTCTAGGGATAGTTTTGGACTTCCCTCAGGGCTAGTGATCCTGTCATTTTACAACTCTTTAACAGTAGGAGAATCTTTTATTTTTTCTTGGCTATGATCTCAATTAGTTTCAGTGTTCCTTTTGGGGGACACTCAACAGTAAAAGTTGGCTATGCTGCCTACTACAGTGGGCTTGGTGGAGAACATCCCCCACAATGAAATCTTTCTGCAGCCTTAGGGCTGTGAGCCACATACATACTCATACATACACGTTCATTTTAAGTGCACGTTTTAAAAATTTTTTTATTATTTATTTATTTGAGAGCGACAGACACAGAGAGAAAGACAGATAGAGGGAGAGGGAGAGAATGGGTGTGCCAGGGCTTCCAGCCTCTGCAAACGAAGTCCAGACGCGTGCGGCCCCTTGTGCATCTGGCTAACGTGGGACCTGGGGAACCGAGCCTCGAACCAGGGTCCTTAGGCTTCACAGGCAAGCGCTTAAACCACTAAGCCATCTCTCCAGCCCTTAAGTGCACTTTTCATACAGACTCCAGACAACCATTTTCCCCTCATTCATTCATTCAGAAGCTATGCATTTCTATTTTAAAGTTTTATTCTATTTACAACTCCAGAGAACAAAATCAAAACTTGTTACCAGGCAGGGTGTCAGGAGAGGCTGAGGGAGCTGGAAGAGTTGAAGGAGCTGTTGGGGAGAGGGCATCTATGGCATCCAGGTCAAAAACAGAGGGTGAGGATGAGTATGGGGGAGGGGCTGAGTGAGAGTGCATTCCTGAGACCTTGGCTAGAAGGACCTGGTGATTAGAGAAGGTGGAGCACAAAGAAGGCTGTGCACCCAGAGTGAAACATGTTTGAATCTAGGGCATTTTGGACTACCTGTCTATACCCTGGCAGAAGTTTTTTAAATTAGTGAGAATTTGGAAATCAAAAATGCCATTCCCAGGCCATTTGAACCCATCGTCCAGCTTATACTGCAGCCAGGCAGAGTTGCAGAGAAAGATAAGATGTCATCCAAGAGTCGTAGAGACTTTAGGTTCGTTAGGAGACGGGAAGAGCAAAACAAGGGTGGAAGAAAGGAACCAGGGCTTAAGCTGGGTTTACACAGAACACAAAGATGACCCCTGGCCCATTAGGGTGAATCGGGCCTGCACCTCCCACGTGGGCAGAGGCTGTATGGGACATGACTGTCAACTATTTAGTCTGTTAGTTGGAAAGACAAGCACCTGTACTTCTGATGGTGTAAGTGGCTGGCAGAGACCTCAGTAGGTGGAGGGAGAAGAGGAAGAGGGAGAGTGTCCTGAGATGGTACAACTGAACCAAAAGGTGCCCCTTAGGGTACAGTAGACCACAGAGCAAGAGGCCCAAGGTGTTGAGAGTGTGTCTTTCTAGAGTCCTGGGGTTGGAGCCCAAAAGTGGGCTGAGGGTGTTGCCTGGAGTGCTGGCATGGCTTCCATGAGGAGGGATTAAATCTGAAAGCAGGCCAACCTGAGAGGGACACTTACTGAGAAGGAGATGAAGAAGGGAAGAGCGAGGCTGAATTGTGGTGGGTGTGATAGTCAGTATCCAGCAGAGACTGTCTGAAGCCTTCAGAGGGTCAGTAGCGGCTTGGTGGTCTGGTCAGGGGAAAGGAGGTCTGGCCACGCAAGAGGGCAACTGGAAGCCTCCTATCCTAGTCATGGTACCAGAGGTAATGTTTGGGAGTGACCAAGACCATGCAAACCACTCTGAGGCAAAGATAAAAGCGTTTATTTGGGGGAAAGCACGAGCTGCCAGGGCTGACTCTGTGTGGAGCACAGCCAACCTGAGTTATTAGGTAGTGAGCTTCACAGGGCTTGTTCAGTTGGGGGAAGGCTAGGCAGGGGAAACTTGAATAAAAATGGTTCCTTTAGGGGAGATCTAAGATAGCCAGGGTATGAGATAAAACAGTGACCAGGGGACTTGCAAGATAAGGGGGCAGAAAACCATAACCTAGGGGCATTGTCAAGCAAGGAAGGGATAATGGCTGGGCAGTTTCTTGAGGAATGTGGATAATCCACTTCCTTATGTCTTTGTTGCCATCCTGCTGTCCTTGGTGACTCCATTTTGGGAGCCTGTCCCATCCCAACAATACCCAATTCATCTATAGACACAAGGCAAAGAGACCCACATAGAACCTAAAAGAGTCAATGTCAATACACATAAAGGGGGAGACCAAAACATAAAGATAAATACAATGATAGACTGGTGGGGAATATGAAGTAAAAAATATTAAATTTTTTTGTTTATTATTTATTTATTTGAGAGTGACAGACAGAAAGAAGTAGAGAGAGAGAGAGAGAGAGAGAGAGAGAGAGAGGGAGAGAGAATGGGCGTGCCAGGGCTTCCAGCCACTGCAAACGAACTCCAGATGCGTTTGTCCCCTTGTGCATCTGGCTAACGTGGGTCCTTGGGGAATCGAGCCTTGAACCGGAGTCCTTAGGCTTCACAGGCAAGTGCTTAGCCACTAAGCCATCTCTCCAGCCCATAAAAAATATTTTAAAACAATTAAGATGATGCTAGAGCCCAGCATGAGACAAGAAAAGCAGAGCAAGAATTTGATTCTTTCAATTCAGTTTTCAGAACTAAGACTTGACTGGTTTTAGTCTTGGGTTTAGAGCTGCCACGATCTATCTATTGCCGCCGCTTCCTTAACGCCACTGTAGTCCCTCTTGGTACCTGTGTTAGTCAGGGTTGTCTAGAGGAACAGAATTGATAGAATGAACTGAATTAAAGGGGAATTTATTGGATTAGTGCAACAATAGAAATTTGTAGGCCCAAGAGTCAAGGAACACAGCAGCTGTTCCGTCTCCAAGGCATCCAGTCCACACTGGTCTTCAGTCCACACCGGTCTTCAGTCCACATTGGAAGGCAGCAAGCATCACCAGCAGCCAGGTGGGAGGAAGAGAGTCTTTTCTACCCAGAGCTTCCTCAGATAAAGTCCCCCTATGAGAGGGGCTGCCAACTCTGGGCGAAGGACTCACCCTAGGAAAAGGACTTCCTCCTTCAATTAGTCCTTCCTGGAAGTAACCTCAGAGACCCACTCAAGAGGAATGTCTGTGGATTCCTAAAGAGATCAACTTGACAACAGAATTTAAGCATCACAGTACCTAAGCAGGTGAATCCTTTGTTACCCTCAGGGGTTGGTCACAGGACCCCTGCAGCTACCAAAGTGTGTGAAAATGGCACAGTATTTGCAAGTAACATTCACCCTTCTTTAAACTTTTAGTCACCAATAGATCATTTTATGGCTGAGTGCGATGTAAATTGCTATGGTGGTCTTGCCAAATTGTTTAGTGACAATTAAGACAAGACAAAAATCTATACCTAATAAATGTGTGTTTGTTTGTTTGTGGTTTTTTTTTTTTTTTTGGTTTTCTGAGGTAGTGTCTCACTCTAGCCCAGGCTGACCTGGAATTCACTATGGAGTCTCAGGGTGGCCTCGAACTCATGGCGATCCTCCTACCTCTACCTCCCGAGTGCTGGGATTAAAGTTGTGCACCACCACCCCCAGCACATGTGAAAATTTTTCTTGAAGTTTCTTTTTTTTAAAAAAGTAATTAATTAATTTTAGAGAGAGAGAGAGAGAGAGAAAGAGAGAGAGAGAGAGAGAGAAAGAGAGAGAGAGAGAGAGGGTTAGTGAGCCTACGAGGGCTTCCTGCTACTGCAAGTGAATTCCAGATGCACATGTCACTTTGTGCATCTGGCTTTATATGGGTACTGGGGAATTTGACCTGGGCTGTCAAGGCTTTGTGAACAAGCACTTTTAACCACTGAGTCATCTCTCCAGCTGTTTTCTTGAAGTTTCTGATTAGCAGTTGGGTGAACTCCTGGATGCAGAGGGCTGAATGTAACATTTTGGTATGTGGGTCCATGTTCCCAGTCATGTGCGGCAGTGTGCTGTGAGCTCGGAGCGGCCCAGAACTGCTGTGCGCAGTTCCTGGTTTCCCCTGGTTCTCAGGCTGGGAGGCTTGCACTGTAGCCAATGATAGCCCACATGTTGTCCAACAGGACCTGTTGCTGATGCTCTTCATTCCCTCCCTAAGATTCTAATTCCCATCTGTTATTACTTCTCTTCAGTTTGTTTATTATTTTTATTTATTTATTTATTTGAGAATGACAAACAGAGAAAGAGGCAGGTAGAGAGAGAGAGAGAGAGAGAGAGGGAGAGAGAATGGGCGCACGAGGGCCTCCAGCCACTGCAGACGAACTCCAGATGTGTGCGCACCCTTATGCATCTGGCTAACGTGGGTCTTGGGGAGTTGAGCCTCTAACCAGGGTCCTTAGGCTTCACAGGCAAGTGCTTAACCGCTAAGCCATCTCTCCAGCCCATTTCTCTTCAGTTTGAACAGCTTCCTTTAGCTTTTTTTTTTTTTTTCTTCTGAACAGCAGATTTGCTGACAATGAATTCTCTTGGTTTCCTTTTACCTGTTAGCTAAATTTTGCCTTTAGTTCTTAAAAAAGATTAAATTTTTTCCTTCTTTTGTGCTTGTGCATGTGTGGGTGTGCATGTATATGGATACAGGGTGTGCAGGTGCACATGCATGTGTATGTGCATGTGAAGGTCAGAGATCAATGTCAGGGGTCTTCTTCCTTCCCGCTCTCCTTTTTTCTTTGAGATGGCTTCTTGCTGAATCTATAGGTCTGAATTATAGTCAGGTATTACCACCAAGACCAGGGAGCCTGTGGTCAGAGCCAAGATACACTGTGGGATTTTTTTAAAAGAATACTTCATGGTCTCTGCACAACAGGACATCAATGCAAGCACAGATGGAACAAAGGGTATGCAATTGTACGTTTGGGGGCCCTGTCATGGCGTTTTAGGTTTCATTATGGTGTTTTCAAATGTTCTTTTTGTTTCCCTTTCTGCCTTACTCCTTTTCCTCTGCGCCCCCATACCAAATATTTCCTATTGTCCTTTCCCCATTCTCGTCACCTCTTGTTACCCTTTCTCAAGTTGTGCCCATGCTCAGTCTCACATCCTCTTATTTACATATATTCATACATTAAAAGTTAGAGTCCACATAGGAGAGAGAACAAGCACTTTTTGTCTTCTGAGCCTGTGTTACCTCACTTAGCATATATTTTTCCATTTCCATCTATTTTCCTGAAAATCTCATGACTTCATTTTTCTTTACAGATGAGTAAACTTCCATAGTATCTACATGCCACATCTTCTTTAACCAGTCATTGATGAATGCTCATCATGTTGTATTTATAAATGAGGAATTTTACCTTATCACGGAAAATATGAGATTCTCCACTGATTGTGAAGATTTCTTACACATCCATTTCATTGTCTCCCTCCTATTTCTTCATTATTACATCATAGTTTAGCTCCTCCCCTGCTGCTAAAATTAAGTGCTCCCTTCTTTTCTATTTTTTTCCCTCCCTAGTTTTTTTTTTACATTTTTAAAATTTTTTTTTATTTATTTATTTGAGAACGACAGACACAGAGAGAAAGACAGATAGAGGGAGAGAGAATGGGCGGGCCAAGGCCTCCAGCCTCTGCAAACGAACTCCAGATGCATGCGCCCCCTTGTGCATCTGGCTAACGTGGGACCTGGGGAACCGAGCCTCGAACCGGGGCCCTTAGGCTTCACAGGCAAGCGCTTAACCACTAAGCCATCTCTCCAGCCCCCTCCCTAGTTTTATAGAATTACAAACAACCCTACACTGAACTTTGCTACATAGCCTTTTTTTTTGGAGTGAGGATGATTTACTTTAGTCAGGTTCCTAAGAAATCCTAAGGGGTGGCTGGGTTATGGAGAAGGAGCAGGTGGAGTCTTGGTGAGTGTTGTAGGATCATTTGGTGCCAAACAAGCTCCAGTGAACTCTCTTAAAGTTCTCTCTACCCATGGCTGTGCCCTGCCACTTACGGATGGGGCTGGTTTCTGCCTTGGTGGGAGCGTTCTGCCAGTCTTCACAGAGACGCAGTGACATCCACTTCCTTTCAGAATATCTCCACTCTGACCACTCCCATTCTGACCTCCCTCTTGCTCCTCAAAGTGTTTGTTTGCAGTTGGGCATTTTTGTCCCTCTTACTTATGACTTAACTCCCAAGACTTGAACAAACACTCACAGAACCGTAGAGGCTTGTTGGCTGGCTGGGTAGCCTGCACCCACTGTGGTATTTTATTCACTCTTCATTCAAGCTCTGTCCTCCTTGGCAGGAGCAATACCATGGCAACCTCCCTCTTTTGGGCAGTGTGAGTGGCAAAGTCCTACATGCTTCTTATGTTTGATATTTTACTTTAAAATATTCTTTGTCGGGGGGGGGGAGTTCAAGTTGGCCTGTTGAACAAAATAAATAAGATTTTGTTGTCAACAAGGGCTAAGGGCGGCAGCTTTGATAACAGAAAAAAAATCCCCACTGGCCACCACCCTGAAACCAAAGTGAGCGAGTCATGTCCAGCTGCACTTGAGCCAAGAAAGAAATGAGAAACCTCTCAGTGTCGATAGAAACTGATGGATTCTGGAAAAGCCTTAACCAGCAAGGCTTGCTGGGAAGGACTATTTCTGTCTAAGCTGCAGGATGGTTTGAGCTTCTGGCTGGGTCTCCAGACATCAGAGGAGACAGACATTTTTTGTATATACAATGCACTTTGGGGGTGCTGGGGCTTCCCCTGACCTGGATAGCATCACACCACAATTCTCTTTAGACTGGAAACCCTTAAGTGTGCTCACATGTCACAGGGCACCCTAAGAGCTTTGCATAGGTGGACTGTGCCAGCTTGGAAGGGGCCGGGTATAGCCTGGGCATCTCTACTCCATTGTCTAGCTGTGCACTATTTACAAGATTCGTGCTCTTATTTAGCAGATTTTTAAAGATTATTATTTATTTGTGTATTTATTTGAGAAACACACACACACACACACAGAGAGAGAGAGAGAGAGAGAGGGAGAGAAAGACAGAGAGAGAGAGAGGATGTGCATGCTCGGGCTTCAGCCACTGCAAATGAACTTCAGATGCATGTACCACCTTATGCTTTATGTGGGTTCTAGGGAATTGAACCTGGGTCCTTTGGCTTTGTAGGCAAGCATCTTTTTTTTTAAATCAGGTTTTGAAATTGGAAAATTAAAAATGAATATTTGAATTAAATTATTGCATTAAATATTAGACTTCTTGGCTTCATAGGTAAATATTTTTAACTACAAAAATTTTTGTAGTTAAAAATATTTTTATTTATTTGTAAGCAGAGAGGGAGGAGAGAAAGAGAGAGAGGGAGAGGGAGAGAGAAAGAAAGAGAAAGAGAAAGAGAGAGAGAGAGAGACAATGGGTGAGCTAGGGCTCTAGATGCATGTGCTACTGTGCATCTGGCTTTACATGGGTACTGAGAAATCAAAATTGGGTTGTTAGGCTTCCTGGCAATAAGCACCTTAACTACTGTGCCCTCTCTCTATCCCCTTTCTTTTAAGTACATTTATATGACCTCTCCCTCTGGTCCTTCCTTCCTTCCTTCCTTCCTTCCTTCCTTCCTTCCTTCCTTCCTTCCTTCCTTCCTTCCTTCCTTCCTTCCTTCCTTTCCTCCTTCCCTTCCCCTCTCCCCTCCTTCCTTCTTTCCCTCCTTCCTTTCTCATTAATTTTTTATTTTTTCTTTACTTTCCTTCACCTTTTCTTTTGTTCTTTTTATATGTATATGCCTTATTTTCCTCACTTAATGGAAATCTCTCTGGCATTGTGAAGAAGTGTGGAGTCTGTGGCAGAAATCCATGCATTCCTGGTAACCTTGTCATTGCCATCCTGGTCTGCTCATGGCTGGGGCTTTCCCGGAATACAGGGTCTTCAGTGCTGAGCCCAGGGCAGTCCTGGACAGGATGGAATGGTTGGTCACCTTTTTTGTTAGCCTTGGTTTCTTTAACTGTGAAGCAGGTATAATAATACTTGTGGGATTAGGTTAGGGTTAGGGCTGGAAATTCACACAGAGAGTCAGGAACTGCATTTGGGAACTTGGGAACTGTAGATTCTCCATAGATGGTAATGATCACAATACCAACAACAGTAATTAACTTTACTTTTTTGTTTTGTTTTGAGGTAAGCCTATCAGACTGGCCTTTTGTGTGTGTGTGTGTGAAAGAGAGAGAGAGAGAGAGAGAGAGAGAGAGAGAGAGAATTGGTGTGCAGGGTCTCCAGCCATTGCAATTGAACTCCAGATGTGTGTGTCCCCTTGTGCACATGAGTGACATTGCATGCTTATGTCACTGTGAGTCTGGCTTATGTGGGACCTGGAGAGTCCTTAGGCTTTGCAGGCAAGCACTTTAACTGCTAAACTATCTCTCCAGCCCCTCCCTTTACTTTTAAATGTTACTATGATCTTTCATCAGCTTCCATTTCTGCAATCAATGCTTTTCATATCTGAAGTCTTGATATTCTCAATTAAAACAATAGCCAACTTTCCTCAATTCTGAACATGAGTGGTATCTAATGGCTACAGACCAGCTGACATTGAGATGAACGTTTACAAACCTTGAGAAACTCATTGAGGTTTCTACTGTAGTCAGCTTCACATTTCTGGGATGCACATCCAAACCAGACTCAGTTTATAGGATGAAGGGTTTATTTTAAGCTTATAGATCCAAGTGGGGGTACTATCAATGGCAGAAGATGCTGCTCCCGTTCATAAATCCAAGCAGAGAGACACAACCACACAGTCAGCACCACCAGCATTTTCAGAGGCAAGTAGAAGTGACCAGATGAAGAAACAAATACCAAAGGACTCCAAAGAGACAGGTGAATGAAAACAACTTCTGGGCCCATGACAGTGGCCATGCATATTTGTAATCCTAGTCCTGTGGGGATTGTAGACTAGAGAATCTTTGGGGCTTGACAAAATGTAGCTCCAGGATCAGACTCCACCTCATATATATATATGCAGATGAGAGATAGAGGAAAACATCCAACCATCTCCTACAGCACTGGGTATGTGCTTCTGAAAACACACACACCACATCACAATACACATGTGTACACATACTGCACATGTACATGCATAAACACTTTGGAATGCATTTTCAATAGTAAATATTATATAAATTCTTAGTAATATTAATATTTTTATCCTAGTTTAGTTATATATAAAACTTATACATCTCCAGTCTTTTTACATTTATGTATAAACTATTTAAACAATTGATATATATTATTGGATATAAATACATATGATTATATGATTATTTCCTTAGGAATTTTTTCCCTATGATTCCCAGGCTATCCTTCTTAAGTGCTAGCAGGGATAACGTATAACATGTGTACACCAACATGCCTGGCTGAAACTTTCTCTTATCTTTTATTATTAAAACCAAACATGGTCATTTCACATTTATTTGGGATAATGTGAAAATAATGTAAAAGAATATACTTTTACTTTTAAACTGTGTATTGTGATGTATTACAAATAAGACTTGGGCTGGAGATATGGCTTAGTGATTAAAGTTAAGGTGCTTGCCTGTGAAGCCTAAGGACCCACATTCAACTCCTCAGATCCCGCATAAGCCAGAAACACAGGGTGATACATGAGCAAGGTTGCACATGAACACAAGGTGGCACACACGTCTGGAGTTCGATTACAGTGGCTGGAAGCTCTGGTGCACCAATTCTTTCTATCTCTCTCTTTCTCTCACTCTTATTCTTTCTCATAAAAAAATCAGTCTGGCTATAGCTGGGATGGGGTAAAATAATTCAAAAACATTCTCAAGCCATAAGCAAATGCTTAAGAATAGATAAAAGTCAAAGAAATGATGGTGCTTGATGAGTATCCTGAAATGTGACTCTGTGTATGCATGTGTGTGAGTATGTGTGTATAGGAATATGTGTGTATGTATGCATGTATGTGTGTATATGAGTATGTGTGTGTGTATATGTGTATATAAGTATGTAAGTATGTGTGTGTGTGATTCCTGATGAGTGTCTTAAGAGCTTTAGTCCTTTCAGACTGGTCACCGGCTGTAATAAGAGGATTCAACAACAAAATAAGATAGAGAAAACATGATAATGAATTATTGTCATTGATCCTATAAACATTAAATGTTATACCCAAAGAAAACATGCACTCTCCTCCCGTATGTCCTCTTCCTTCTTGCCCTTTTTTGCTGCTACAGATTAAACCTAGGGCCCTGAACATGCCCAGCATGCTTTTGCTTCCTCCCACTGTGCTGCATTCCAGCCTTGAGGACAATCCTTAAACGCAGTTGTAATCTCACTTATTTAAAATTGAATGTGAAGGCTTTTATTTTTTTTTAAAGTTTTAAGTTTTAATTTAAAACCAGGGGAATTTTTTAGATCCTCTCTTCTGTTCTTACATGCACTTTGGTAAAGAGGCCCAGAAGTTAGATCTCTGAAGTTTTCTTTGCAATTTAGGCTCAACCAAAGGAAGAAAATGAATAAGACAAAATGTTGAGTTGGCCTGACATCAAAGAACTCTGAGTCTTTAGAATACAGCAATTGTGGTATATAACAAGTCTCCACATTTTGACTGGGCATCCTGAGATTGACCAACCTAGAAGTCACTGTCTAAGGAGGAAGCTTAGGGATGAAACAGGATGAGGACGGTCCAATGAATTTGGTCAGTATTTCATCACCGGCATGTATCAGGAAAGTGATGCTTGTTCTTGGTTATATATTCCCTTGTTCAAACATAGCTTTCTGCCTGGAAATATAAGCAGCTCTCCATGACACTCTGTAGGGCAATCTTCTTGAGAAGCAAACCAACAGAGAGGAAAACAACACTGAGATATGGGAGCAGATGACAGTGGACCCTTGGACCTATCCCTTGACCTGGTCATACCTGTGCCAACTCTGTGCTTTAGATATGAGATCTATAAATTAATATCCTGTTGGTCTTAAAACTCTGCAAGTGGGCACTCACCACTTAAGCAGGTCCTATATTCACATGATTTCTATTATCCTTTGTGGTGATTTGAATGTGAAATGTTCCCATTTACTCACATATTTGAATACTTAATCCTCAACTGGTAATGCTGTTAGGGAAGTTTGTGGAAACTTTAGGAGGTGAAGCCTTGCTGGAGGCAGATTGGCACTGGGGGTGGGTCTTGGGTTATATCAGGCCCTGTGTGCAGTTCTATTTCCTTCTTGCACATGTGACAATGTGACTCAGGCTTCCTGCTCCTGCCATGCTCCCCCCACATCCCCCTCCCACCACGTAGACTTTTCCTTGAGACTGTAAGCCAAAAATAAACCCTTTCCTTTCTTAAGCTGTCTCTGGTTGGGTTATTTTGTCTCAGCAACGAGCAAATAACTGATACATCCTTATAATCCTCATTTTATAGATAAGAAAACTGAGATTCTGAAAGTCTAAGTGGTTCTTTGCTTAAGCTTGCCACTAGGAAGCAGTGTGATTTGGAATGGAGGTTGGACTGTTCTGACTTTGCAGCTCATGCTGCTTCTATTGCCTGGTTTGGGCTCACTGAGCACAGCTGACTGAGCCGGTCAGCTTACCAAGGGAGCATTAGGAGAGCAGGTGCTGACTCTTGTTTTACTGGACCATGGCCAAGCCACTAATGCCAGACCCCAGGGTGGCACACCATGTGTCAGGCAGGCTGAACTGGTCCTTGGACCCAGTGCTCCATGACTGGTCGTTCGGAAGACCGTCCTTTATTTAGGGTTTCCACTACTGGGCTGGATTCAGGTCTAGCTGGCCTCCCAGTAGCCAGACTGTTGCTGTGCAAGACAAAGATTGGCAAGCAGAAGCAATTCTGAGATGAATTCAGCTTTGAATTGCTGAGACGTCCCACTCCCACTTCCACAAGCTTACAAGAAAAAAGGTGCACAATTACTCAAGTGGAAGATAACAGTGTTTTTTAATGTTTAAGTAACAAAACATGCAGGTCAATACTCAATGCATACATAGTAAGACAGCAACAATAAAATTACAAAGCAAAGTCTAGCTATATGTAGGCCTTTAAACAATTCCACATTGGGTAGAGAATGTAGTAATTGAAAACACAGCTGAGCCTCACTGCCTCTGATCTCACCTGGGACCTTCTGGTAGTTGCAGGAGGAGCTCATTGTACCCATGGGCTTTGATTCAAGGAGATGACCTTAAACTCAGATCCTGAGAAGTCTTATAATCTCCATGCCCTAGAGTGCCAATTTCTACCTCCATCTCGCTCCTCTCTGGAATTGTTTTCTCTCTTCATCCTTGACCCCACTTCAGGCAATGAGTTTCAGGAGTGCCCTCTCAAGTCTGGCCTAAAACCACTGGCATGCCAGTGGGAAGGACTCTGTGAATACTGCCCTGATGCTTGGTGAACACAGCTCTTACTCCTTTATGGACCATGATCTGGTCTCTAAGGAGGAGACACCGCCTGTGCAGCTTGAAGACCGCCCTATTCACCCAGCCCCTGGAGGCCACGTTCCTATGCACTGTGGATGTATGGATTATTCCTTTCCCCCTAACCATCCAATCGCTAGCAGCTCCATGGCAGGTGATTCTTTTAGTGACTGCCCTTACCTTCAGTTCCCATGGATCTCACTCTAGCTTTATGCTAGGAATAGTTCTCATAGTCCTGGAAGAAGGAGTTCAAGCTTTCTACTCAAGAAGGCAGTGATACAAGAGCAGGGAAGGTGTGTGGTCACAAAGAACTTCCAGTGTGGTCTCTGCTGTCAATGCTGCAACAACCCCAGGTGAATAGAGTGATGAGAACAGATGTCAGGGTGACAAAAGTGACAATGGTGGCAAGGAAGCGTCAACCTGCAGTGTGTGTAGCTATGCAAGTGTAGACACCCAACATTCAATACAGGCTCATCGTTTTTTTTTAAAGAACTAGTTTTAAGCTACTCCTTAGGATTTCTGTGTTTATTGTTATTATTATTATTTTACTTACATATTACTTATGCCTGCTCACAGTTGTGGATACCTCAAAAGGAAAGAATTAGGATTAGTGAGCTTTTCTTGGACTTGGTTGTGACTTTACAAACTACAATAAAGAAAATTGAAAAGGCAGTAATTTTTTCAGTCTCTTCTATCTGTGTGCAAGGGTGAGGTCAATTCACATAGATAGTATATCATTTTGCTAGCACATTATTTATTCTAAATGTACATAGGACTCAGATAACAAAATGACCATTTTTACTTTTTCTAGGGATAATTTCTGACTTGTGACAGAAACAGGAGCTCCAGTGAAAAGCTCAGAAAAGCCCTGGGCTGGTCTTGCTGGAACTATCAGATGCCAATAGGAGCTAACAGGCTTGGTTACCTTAAGCAGAAAATCATTTAGATCCAGTAACTTTGTAGAAAAGAAGACTAGATGACGGGGTGGAGAGATTACCAATATCTTTCCCTTTTCATTTTTACCATCTAATTAGTGTGCATTAGTGATCCAGTTGGGAATAGATGAGGCAAAAACCAAATAGCAAACATAATAATGGCTTTTGATCTATTCTCTTTTTTTCCTTGTAAATATTATATTTTGCGGGGGGGAGACATGCTAGCAAACAGATCATGAATGGGTTTATTAAATATAAAGAGAGCAGGTTTGTCTAAACTATATAAGATAGGAGTCAAATTCAATTCTATCACCAGATTTAAAAGATTACATTAAAAAAACCCCAAAGGTTTGGAGTATGGAAGTGGTGTGGCCTCTAACTGGTAAATGACAACTCAACTGTCTTGTGCTGGAATATTTAGAGACACACACATGTGGCTAAGACCATCTGGCCTCATGCCAGATGAAATCAAAACTGTAGGTTCTCTTTAGGGGAGGGATTCTTCCGTCCATGTATGGAGTATTACACATAGTCATACTTGGAAGGATGAGACTGTGCCTCATCCTCCGTGTGGGCACCCCCATCATATATCTTCTTGTTCCTGGTGTTGGACCCAAAGCCAGGGCTGGCCTTGAAACCTCCAGGCTTGTAGGCAACATTATGACCAGAGGCATGGTAAGACACGGCTTTGTAGCTGAAAGCAGAAGAAAAGGGTAATCACCACAGATGTCTTTCATAGAAAGACCAGCCTTCCCATTTACTCTGGATGCTCTCAGGTTTGTCACTGAAAAAGTCAGTGTCCTTGGAAACACATTAGTCCTGGTCAAACAGAGGCAGTGACTCAGTATAGTTTTTCAGAGCCTGTCTTTCTGTCTCTACATTGCAGCATGATTTCCATTAGCTCTTCAAAGAAGAAAGGGGACTACGAGAGGGAAGGAAGAAGCTGGGGGTGCAGGAGGATAAAGAGAGGGTATCAATATACATGATATGAAAACAGAAGGGGGCTATTTGTGGGAGGAAGAAAACCATGAATAAGTGGGGAGGAGATCCGAGAGAGGGAGACAAGAATAAAATATAATGACATACATGTATGGAAATATCATAAAAATAGCTACGTTTCATACTAACTTAAAAATTACTTGTTTTTTGAAGATAGGACCTCATATAGCCCAGGTTGGCCTCTAACTTGCTAAGCAGTAGAGGATGACATTGAACTCCTGGTCCTCCTGCCTCCAGCTCTCAAGTCTTGGGATTACAAGCATATATCTCCATGCTTGGCTTTTGTTTGTTTGGTTTTGGATCTCACATAAAGAATTAATAAACAAAAAAACATACACTAGAGCTTCAAGGGCCTGGTAGTTATTGGATGGTGAGTTCTTTCTGTTAATCAATTAAAACAAAAGTAAACCAGAAACAAATTCAAAGGGACATTGTTTTGACAAAGAGGCATAGACTTTGTGAACTGGAAGATACTTATATATAACTCATCTCTAATTTGTTTGTTTTATGAATAAGATGATAGCGGTGGTTATGAGATGATTATATACCGTCCAAAATTCATGTGAAATTTAATCCCCATTGTGATGGTATTATGGATGAGGTCTTTTACATTAATTTGTGCTTTGTAAAAGGGTTCAAGGTTGAATGGATCTCTCTCTGGCCCTTCCATCCCTTCTTCCTTGTGAGGAACAGTTTGCTCCCCCTGTAGAGAATGTAGCAGCAAGGACCATCTAGGAAGTGAGGACTAAACCCTCACCAGACACCCATATCCCGGTGTCTTGATTTTGGACTGCTCAACCTCTGGCACCTTGACCAGTCATTTTTATTGTTTATACATTCCCCATTGTGTGGCATAGTGTTACAGTTGCCCAAATGGACCAAGGTAGAGGCCTGGAGAGCACAGGGCTGGTTAGTGGTAGGACAACCATAGAATCTAGCTCAAGCAATCCCAGGTCCTTTGTGGCATTAACAACAGAAGTTTTCAGTGACATGCTATTGATACTTTGGAACAGATGCTCTTTTGCTGGGGATGGGGAGGGCATCCTGTGTATTGTAGCATGTTTATGCTGGTCTATACCAATTAGAAAACAGTATCACTTTCTCCTACCCTGTGAAGGATGTAATAATAATTAAGTATCATCAGATGTTGCCAAATGTCCTGGGAGATAGTACTGATGCAAAATATCTCCCAGCTGACGATTACTGAGTTAAGAAACATGGAGCTATGGTCTGGAGGGATGGCTTAGTTAAGGTGCTAGTCTGCAAAGTTAAAGGATTTAGGTTTGATTCCCCAGGACCCACGTAAGCCAGATGCACAAGATGGTGCATGCTTCTGGAGTTTGTTTGCAGCAGCTGATGAATGGGCCCTGGTGTGCCCATTCTCTCTATCTGCTTATTTCTCTCTCTCTCTCTTCCTCTCTCAAATATAAATACAAATGAAATATATTAAAAATTTTTAATAAATAAATATGGAGCTAGAATGAACTTAGTGGGATGCTTTTCCCCCATCTAAATAGTAACACACTCAAAACCTACCAGGCAAAACTATTCTCATTCTATTCTTCAGGTTCCTCATAGAAGAAAAAGTTCTATGAACCATTAGTCAATGAACTTCTCCTAAAACATGTGCACTTATTGGTCTGGACATAAAGCATGCATCAATTGAAGTGTCTTACTGTAGAGAGGTGGAAGGACTCACTTGCTTTGATCAGGTGTCAGGCCCCGGCAGGCGATGCTCATCACTACACCTCCAATTAGTGTGAGGCCTCCAGCGACCCAGCCCACGAACAGAGCTGATCCAAAGGTGTACCTGAGAGGGGAGATGATGGTGTGAATACAGTTGCCTCAGCTCTCCAGGCTCTTCCCACTGGTCATGCTCATTCCCTCAGTTCCTCTTTTGGATCCCCCCACCCACCACCACCTCTATTGGTGAAAGATACTTTTTGGAAGTTTTGGCAAATGAAGTTTGAGAGATTTGGGATCAGTCTCAAATGATTATTCTGAAGGAATTTTAATGTATAGAATATTCTCTGTAGGCTCAAAAGTATTAATCTTACTTTACTCAGGTAATCTTTTAAAAATATTTATTTATTTATTGGAGGGAGGAAGGGAGAGATAGAGAGAGAGAGGGAGAGGGAGAGAACGGGCATGCCAGGGCTTCCAGCCACTGTAAATGAACTCCAGATACATGTGCCACCTTGTGCATCTGGCTGATGTGGGTACTGGGGACTTGAACCTGGGTCCTTAGGTTCCACAGGAAAACACCTTAATTGCTATGCCATCTCTCCAGTTCTTAGGTAACCTTTGTGCTATCATTTGGATGTTGACTGTCCCCTAAAAAGGCTCATGTGTCCCTAAGGTAGAACTATGGAGTAGTGGTGAAATTTTCAGGAGTTGGGACCTAGGAGAGGTCCTCAGGTCATTGTGGATGTGCCCTCAAAAGGGATTATGGATCCTTGGCCCTTTCTTTTATGTATATATATATGTATATTATATTGTTTACTGTTTTCAAGCAGAGAAAGAGAGACAAAAAGAGAATCGGTGCACTAATACCTCTAGCCACTGCAAGTGAACTTCAGTTTCAAGCACCACTTTGTGCATCTGACTTTACATGGGTACTGGAGAATACAACCCAGGTTGTTAACTTAACCACTAAGCCATCATCTCTCTAGTCCTCTCTCTTTCCTTTTGGCTTCCTGGCCATGTAGTGAGCAGTTTGTTCTCCATCATTCTCCTTGCCATTGTGATCAGGTGTCCCTAGCAGAGGCCCAGAGCAAGAGGTCTACATCCAACCTTGGACTGGAACCTCCAAAACTACAAAACTTTTCTTTGTATAAACCAATTATCTTGGCATTTTGTTACAATAACTGGGAGCTGATTAACACACCCTGTGACCATCTGTGCAGGTAGGAATATCATCTTCAGAAAGAAGTAAGTTGAAGTGATCATTCATTCAGTCATTGGTTTTTTTTTTTTTTTCTTTTTTGTTTTCTGAGGTAGGGTTTTACTATAGTCCAGGATGACCTGGAATTCACTATGTAGTCTCAGTGTGGCCTCAAACTCATGGTGATCCTTCTACCTCTGCTTCCCGAGTGCTGGGATTAATGGCATGCACCACTACACCTGGCAGATTATTCATTCTTTACTCATTCATTTACTGTTTATTCTTTAAAAAATAATATATATTAGAGCAAGAGTGAGAGCGAGAGAGAGAGAGAGAGGGAGAGAGAGAGAGAGAGAGAAAGAGAAAATGGCTATATCTGGGCCTCTAACCACTGCAAACAAACTCTAGACACATTTGCAACCTTGTGCAGATGGCTTACGTGAATGCTGGGGAATTGAACCTGGGTTCTTAGGCTTTGCAGGCAAGTGCCTTAACTGCTAAACCATCTCTCCAGCCCTTAAAAATATTTTGATTAAGTAATTTCAAAGGTCCATCAGAAAAGGAGAGCCCAGCATAGTGGATGCTCTCTGTAGGGAGCTCCCTTCGTTCTCCTCCAAGGGTTTAGGGGCTGTTTACATAACACTGTGCATCACTAATTTATCTAAACTCTACTAACATGAACTAAGAAACATTATACTAGCAGTAAAAAGACAGTAAGTCATACATGTGAAGATCTCTACAACTTAAGAAAATATGGTAACTTAGATGTGCTTAAAAGACACATGCATTTTAGTATGATTAAAATTAATGTGTACAGTAAAACTGATCAACTGAGCTCAGCCTGTGAAAACTTGCTGACAAGCAGGGGACACTACTACACAAAATCAACCAGCTGGACAAGATGTACACACCTGTGCAATGGTGGCACTAAGCTTATGTGGGTAACCAATGACTCTCTGATTGGCTAAGAGGCCCATTCAATGGGAAGAAACTTACAGCTGTTACCATTTATCAATCCCTTACTGATATAGTGATAAACATTTTTATGTCCATCTCATCTAAGTTTCCCAACTGTCACTAATAAGATTTATTATGCTCATTTTTCTTGATGTGTTCAGCTCACTTTCTCTCCATTTGTAGAACCCCCCACCTTTTTTTTTTGCTTTTTCGAGGTAGGGTCTCACTCTAGCCTGGAATTCAATATGGAGTCTCAGGGTGGCCTCGAACTCATGGCAATCCTCCTACCTCTGCCTCCCGAGTGCTGGAATTAAAGGTGTGTGCCACCACGCCCGGCTGTAGAACCCTTTATATTTATAATCTCAATACATATAGACAATAATCATAATCCTATATCCCTCTCATTCTCCCCTCCCAAATCCTCCCTCCACTGAATCCCTTCTTCTTTCAAACTTTTATACCCATTTTTAATGAGGAAGCTGAGGGACACAGAGGTTAAGTAGCTTCTTCAAAGATTGGGGAAGGATATGGTCCAGTCAGGGTTTGAATTCATTTCACTCTCCTTTCAGAGACCTCGCTGTTAACCAGTAAGCTCTACCAGGTTTTGCAAATAAGAATGAAGTTCTCATCATAGACACTCTGGGTCAAAGTCAACAAACTTAAATGTCTGGTGCAGGCAGGAAACTAAAGTAAGTGGGATGAGCTGGACATAAGAACATGCCTCATTTCTTGTCTCTAATGTATGGGGAAAACCCCATAAGCACAATGATAACTGGCCTTAGAGCTGGGTCATTTGAGAGCTGTGGAGACGGTGATATGCTGCTGAGCAGGAGCCTCAGCAGCCTCTCAGATACCTGAAGGCTCCTAGTGAGAAAGAGGGCCACAGCTGCTCAATCCCGTAATCTTTTGTTTTTGATAAGAGACGTTGTGAAAACAGGTAAGTGTGGTATCATCATGAACAGGCACTAACTGTGCTCTGACCCTTTAGCCACTTCTGTGTCTCTCCCCCAGCTGCTCCCTGCAGCTCTCCCTGGGCTTCTGGCAGTTTCTGGAGCCCTTTTCTGTCCATGCCCACAGAGAGTGGCTGGCATAGAGCATGCAAGGCCAGCTCTTCAGCTTGTCAGCCTCCCTCAGGATCAGGCGGAACCTGAAGCGCCACCCAGAACCCTCCAGCTGGACTTCCGCTTTCTGTCCCGCCTCCCTCACTCCCAGCCATTCTCCTTGTCCTTAATAAACTCTTGCCAGGAGCCCTCTTCTGCTTCTGAGGAACACAACTTGAGATGCTTCTAGCTTTAGCAGATCGTACAACAAAATGTGTTTTGCTCTGCCCACCAGGCAGGGATTTCTCAGGACATGGGAATTCCAGTGCTAACTCTGGGACAGTCCAAGCAAACTGGAATGAGCTGATCTGCTTACTATCAAGGTGCTCTAATAATTAGGAGACCATGAGAGTGACATGGGGAAGGATGAGGGCAGCTTATGGAGATTGCTTTCCTTTAAGTCTTGAAACAAAGCAGAACCATAGCTGGGGATTGGCATTCCGGGGAGCAGAATAGACTCTCACATCCTGTTTGAACCTCATGCTGGGGTGGCTGGAGAAATAACAAGCACAACCATACAGACAGGACATGTCACTTTGGTCTAATGTTTGTACCACCCTCCCAGAGTAAGGTCTTCCTACTTTGGGATTTTGCTGGTATTTATTGCCATGAGATTCACCCATTTGAGACTTTGGCCTAATGAAAACATGTGTTGATATTGTTTTTATTTTTATTAAATGTTATATCCTCCTTCGGGTACCAAACCTACAGTAGAATTTCATTACCCATGGCTGGACCCCTGTGAAAGTGGGGACCTGTCTATGTCTCTAGCACTCTGATCACTGCTTAGCCAACAGCAGGTGATCAACAAACTTGTGGAATGAATGAGTAAGAGAAAATGGCAGCAGTGGTAGGAAGAAACATTACTTTTCTACCTGTATGGCACCTTGCTCATTTCTATTCAAGAGTCTACCTGTTCCTGCCAAGTTCCCATTATGGACTGCAGAGGTAAGCTGATGTTCATTTACATGCCTGGGTTAATAGTGCCTGTTTCATTGCCACCACAATGGGGCCTGTGTAAGACTGTTAGATAAATACTGTGAGCTGTCACTGTATTTCAATGCAAATGTCAGATCAGCCTCAAGTCATATCAGCACGGATATTTCATGGAAATGAAGTTTATGAATTTGCAGATCATTGTTGATTTATGATATGGTATGGTTGCCTCTGATAAAGTTTTGCTATTTCAGGCCCTGACAGTCACATTAGGCACATGTATTTAATCATATTCTTATAACAATATGCACCACAAAACACAGAGACGTGGACTGGGAGGTTACCTGGTCTGAACAGTCTGCACCATCCCACCCATGCCGCTGTACATGTTGGCCGTGGACATCCAGAAGTTGGTAACCAGCATGTTGGCAAACACAGACACCCCAATAATTGCACAGATTCCTGTGGGCCAAGAACAAAACAGTCCAGGGTCACCCCAAGGAGTCACAATGTTTCTGAGGGAGTTTATGCTTAAATGGTTTAGACGAGCACAGTGAGGAATATCCCACCCCTGTAACAGAGCGGCCAACCCGCCACTGAGTGCCGGACAGTGGACCAGGCACTTATCTCTTACTTCACTAATTTTGGAAGGATTTGTGCATGTCTGTGCACCGAGATATTCCATGTGTCTTGGGACCAAGGTTAAGCAGTCCAAGCAACTTGGGCGTGGTCATTGGTTGATGTCAAGAGCTCTTCCTTTAAAATCTCCGTTTTATTTTATTTCATTTTATTTTTTTTTGGTTTTGCAAGGTAGGGTCTCGCTCTGGTCCAGGCTGACCTGGAATTAACTCTGTCATCTCAGGGTGGCCTTGAACTCATGGCGATCCTCCTACCTCTGCCTCCCAAGTGCTGGGATTAAAGGTGTGCGCCACCATGCCCGGCTCCTTTAAAATCTCTTTATAACCCCTGGGTCACGATTATGAAACTTAATCCTAATTAATCTCAGTGTGTCTAAAAAATACAAATAAAAATAAAAACACCATGAAAGTAGGATGGCAACCCAGTTGGGAAGAAAGGGCTCAGGGGTAGTGGAAATGGCATCAAAGAAACTAATGTAGAATGAATATGATCAAATTACATTATATGAATGGATAAAATTGACAAAATATAAATACATGTCTAGAAATTAAGAACAGAAAAGAAGCTGGGCATGGTGGTGCACACCTTTAATCCCAGCACTTGGGAGGCAGAGGTAGGAGGAGGCCACCCTGATACAACATTGTGAATTCCATGTCAGCCTAGGCTAGAATAAGACCCTGCCTTAAAAAAAGAAAAGAAAAGAAAAAGAAAAAGAAAAGGAATCCTTTTCTAGAGTCTGCCCAAGAAGAAGGCTTTTAGGGATCTAGTCACATGCCTTAGGGTCTAGCCTCTTCTATGGGGTTGGAGTGGCCTTAGCCTTCATGGTTGTTCTGTGGGGTATAATTAGGCCTCCACACTCAGATCCTGATTTTCAGTGTGGAAAACTCTGACCTGTGTTCACTTTTCCTCCACCAGAACACATTGCTTTGACACTCCGAGGAGCATGCCTGAGAGCGGGAGTCTGTGTTTACCTGAAATGATGAACAAGATCCCCGAGGTCAGTGTCATCTTGGCCTTGGCAGAGTCCTCCATGGTGCCAATGCGGATGCATTTCAGGGCAAAGATGGACACTAGGATACCGAAGACGCCCAGAACAATGCCGACAATCATCAGGGCTCGCACTGCCTGCAGCATGGCTGTGGGACACGGGGGTGATACGAGCAGACAGATAATCATAACTGATTAGGCTCTGGGTTAGTAAGACACAATGAACACACCTGTGAAGAATGTATCACTTACAATCCTCACTGATGAAGGATGTCCATAGAATGACAGAATTATAGATGGTTACACTTGGGAGGGAATTTGAATTTTTTCCTTATTTTAAAACTTGATAGTTAGGCCCAGAAAGGAAACATACTCTGTTTAAAGTAATCATTATAATTATTTATAGGTTTGACAGTAAAATCAAGTAGCCCCAGTATCTTTCTGCTCTTGTTTTTCCCTATGAATTAAAAGCTTCAAATTACCGCAGTGTTCAGTACGGCAATATCTCTATCACACCTTCCAAGGCTCAGGGTCTAATGCGGAAGAGGTGGCAGAAAGAACGTAAGAGCCAAAGGAAGGGTAGGACTCCATACAACATGCTCCTCCAGACACAAAATGGCCTGGATATCCATGGCCCCACAGTGCCTGACACTACCTGCATAAGACCATCATAAGAAGAGGAAAAGATCATGAGATCAAAATTAAAAGAGAGACTGATTGAGATGGGAAGAGGGTATGATGGAGAATGGAGTTTCAAAGGGGAAAGTGGGGGGAGGGAGGGTATTACCATGGGTTATTTTTTTATAATCATGGAAGTTATTAATAAAAATTTGGAAGAACAAAAACAAGGAGGCAGAGGTAGGAGGATTGCCATGGGTTCAAGGTCACCCTGAGAATGCATAGTGAATTCCAGGTCAGCCTGGGCTAGAGTGAGCCCCTACCTCAAAAAACCAAAAATAAACAAATACTTAAGTGAGAAAAAAAAAATCTTCAAATACTTCTAGATACCTCAGTATTCATGGGAGGCATAATGAAATCAAAGTACCAAGGATAAGCCAATGATAGCTATTAAGGTTATGATGAACTATAGATTTCAACATACACAAAAAGATGCTATCAACATCAGGCCTTTAAACATGACTACAGTTTGCCAGTACCCCCTTTATGAGGAATCAGCTATATGTCTTGCTGAATTCTTCTGCAGTGACCTAATTTCCAGATATACGACACATTGTTTCTAGGTTGTCATTCAAGTACAGTGACTCATCTCAACAATTGTTTACTGAGTGTATCACAACTGAGAATAGGTGACAGTAGTGAATAGCTTGTGATGAAGCATTCTCAGACAGGCATCCATTGCAAATGTAATAGGTTTTATAGGCAAGACAGATCAGTCCTGGTGTCTTCCAGTGGGTGAGTCCTCCAGTGTGTAACAGTCTGGTAGAGCTGAGATACAGAGTGGTATAGACATAGGTAGCAGACAGCTTCAGGTCACTGAGTTGAACTTCCAAACCAGGCACAGTTATGAAGGATATTCATTGAAGATAGAGGGGAAGTTCCATAATGGCAGAAGAACTTTCATAGGTCCAAGCAGAGAGAGAAAAAAGCCACACCACGCAGCACACTTCAGGAACCCTAGGCACTCTGCATATATTTAGATTGGAATTTTAAATACATCACCACACCTTAGGGCTAGACCCGAAGATCCACCCAGTGACACCTCTTCTATCCAGGTGGCTTGAAGTCCAAGAAGTTTTAATAAACTCCTGAATCTAACGGGGACATTTATTCAAACTACCACAATATATAATGTGTTGAGACACCAGTGGGTTTAACCTTCTAATATACCCTTGTTGTACTTTGTCATTACTGAGACAAAGCAGCCCACCCAAAGCAAAGGACAATAGGAGACTTTTCAGTTTGGCTTGCAGCCTTGATGGGAAGCTTCTTGATGGTTGGGGAATGCATGGCATGAGCAGAGGCTGGACATCACCTCTGTTACAATAGATGGAAGAAAGTAGCAGAAGACTAAGTTGAACTCCAGCAAGAGGGAGCTGGCTGTAATATTCCTAAGCCTACTCCTAGAAATACATTTCCTTCAGCAAGACTCTACCTCCATATTTTCCATCACCTGGGGGGAAAGCTTTCAGAACACATGAGTTTATAGGGGCCACCTGATTCAAATTACTACATTCTATCTCTGGTCCCCACAAGCTGATGACCATCCAGGATGGAAAATTCAATGTATTCAGTTCAACTTTGAAAGTCTCTATAGGCCAAGATCCCTTAAATGTAAGCCTAAAAAACAAAAGCACACAATGGTACACAGTAAGCATTCACACTGCAAAAGATGGTATTTCTAGAAAACATTGAAACAATGCAAAATCTAAAACAGGGCAAACATCAAATCAAAACCTCCAAGTCCAACATTTATAACTAGGGATGAAGTCTCTGGTGATTTTGATTCCACCCCTTCAGCAGGGCTGCATAGAGCCTGGGAAAAACTCCATGCTGAGCCAGAAGTTCTCCTTGGCAGCCATATGACAGTCCTGGTATTTCCAAATTCTGGCATCTCCATTGGATTCCATAGTTCATCCTAATGGCTTCATCAGACCATCACACAGGAACTCCAATAACCCTGCCTCACATCGCCCAGTGGCCATTTCTAGAAAACAAACCACATTTCAAATCTAATGACCCTTTATTTCCTGCATTTGTTATATTCTATAGTACCAGGTAGGATACCAAACTTGTTAATCCAAGGGAGAAATAAAGCAGACTTTGAAAAGCAAGAAAATTCTTTCAGCATTCTGGCCCCATACTTTCGAATAAATCAACATTCTTTCTGTTGTCCCAATACAGAACAGCTGGCCCAATCTCAATGGTGGCATTCTCTCAATCAGTTGCAGCTGAAATTAGCTACTGTTCCTTGACCATAACTTTCATTTATTTCTGTGTCATATTTTTCTGCTCACACTGTCCATTTTTTTCTAAATTAAATCTTGCTTAAATTCCTAGGACATGGGAAGAACACAGCTAACCTGTCATACAAACTGCTTATAGCCCAGCCCAAGCAAAGCTCTCTCTTCCCCCTCATAAACCAAGCCGGCACCATTATTTCTGAGTTTATGTCTTTTAAACTGACCTGAACGGTCCATCCGACCCTGTTTATAGCACTGTAAAGTATCTCTTAGTCCAAAGTTTCAAAATCCTTCCATATTCCTTCCACAAACCAACTCCTAAAAGCCCAAAGCCATATAGTCAGGTTTCTATCAATAATGACTCCGTTTCTCTAGAACCAATTTTCCATTTTAGTCACCTTATTTTTGTTGTGATAAAGCACCCAACCAAAAGCAGCTGATGGGAAGAGAGTATTTATTTTTAGATAACAGTCTTGATGGGAAGTTCCATGGTGGCAGAGAAAAGCATGTCACCAGCATAGGTGGGCATTCCCTCTGCCACAACAGGTGGAAAACAGCAGCAAGACAGAGAACTAATCTCTGGCAAGGACGGGTTGACTATAACATCCCAAAGCCTGCTCCCAGAAACACACCTTCTCCAGCAAGGCTTCACTTCCCAAATTGCCATCAGCTGGGGATCAAGCATTCAAAGCACATGAGTGTGTGGAGGACATCTGATTCAAACCACTACAGCTCTTCTTTCTTCTCTAGCATATGCATCTTGATGGAGCTGTTATTTTATGTTTTAAATTTTTTAATTTTTCATCTGTCATAAATGGATGCTGTGTTAAAATACAAGATCACCTATCCGAGTGTCATAGGAATGTCAGATTATTGTAAAATTTTAGAAATACTTATTTACAATTTTGGCAGCACCACTATTGAGCTGGATAACAGCTTGTTTGGCTAGCATAGTGACTTTGATTTTTCAGGCTACAACTTAATATCTTGTCTCTTTGCCACAGTTAATTAATCTACTGTGAGCATCTGACCCACTTTGGGCAGATGAGAACCTCCGTGTAAAAATTTTTGCACATTGAACACAGAGAGAATAAGGCCAGTCTTTCTCCAGAGGTATAATACACAGTCATGAGAATCCCTGGCTTCCATTAGGTGGAGAAATTATCCTGTAATGCTAAACAGAGGAGACTCAAAGGGAGATAGCAAGTTCTGACAGATGTTAAAAACTTCAATATATATTAAAAAATAATCAGCAATGTATATAATGCTATCATCTTCAGTTTGCAGTTGAAGAAACTGAGATATAAGGTGAAGAAATTTGCCCAAAGATACACACCAAAGGAAAGGTAGTGTGAGTCCAGAATTGTCTCAGAATTATGTCTTTCCATTCCAAAGGTACATCCCTTTAGGGTACATTATCCTAGAAGAGCAGCTGGGATTTTGTAAACTGTCAAGGTACAGGGAAATCTAAACTTAACAGATAGTACCTTGGTGAAAATCAAAGTCATCCTCTGAAGAATATATATGGGGACAAGCTCCCCAAAACATCTCAGGTCACTACTTGTCCCTGTGGTGACTTATAAGTATGACACTCAAGATAAGGACAATATGCCATCTCCTTCAGGAGTGATCAGGGGACTTTCACTACTCTCCTCTTGGAGATTTCTCTCAATAGCCAAAATCAGTGGCATCACTAGCTTATTCAGTTTAATGTATGAATCACAAAGCAATTTGTCATGATGTAAGAATTTGTGATCAATGAAGAATCTAGAAAACAGGGAGATAGCTCATTCAAGGTTTGCTAGTTTCCTGCAGTGTGTGGAGACTGGAAGCCCTGACATCCTTCTCAGGCCTCTGTGTACAGAATGGAGTGTTCAGGGACTCTATTTCAACACCATAGCCTTCCATCCACTTTCTTCTGATTCTGTTGTCCCTTAGGAACTTCTGATTTTAACTTTTGCTTTGCTGTTGGAAGGTGCATTCTTCAAGAAGCCATCAATGGTCTTGGTCTTACTAGCAGCTGCATTCTCCAGATAAGTGTGTGAGCTCATGGTGTGGGCCATGGATCTGACCATTTCTTAGGAGAAGTGATAATATTGACATGTTGGGTTGCAGCTAAGTTCTAATGCTAGAGTACTAATGACTGTAATAAGCCTCTACCCTTATATAGCTTACGAGAGTCTTGGAGTGGCCCTAAGATCTGTTTCCTATTATAGCTGTTCCTTCTGTTCTCTAAAGTCTTGCCCAGTGGCTTTGCTGGCCCTGCAGGTGCTGAGATCAAGCATCTTGTTTATTTACTTATTCACAAATTCAGGACATATGCTTGTATTTGGTATCTGTTTGTATATTAAGGCCAGCACACATTGGTATACTATCATAACAAAAAAAAATCACATACTGAGCCAGGTGTGGTGGTACATGCCTTTAATCTCAGCACTTGGGAGGCAGAAGTAGGAGGATTGCTATGAGTTCGAGGCCACCCTGAGATTACATAGTAAATTCCAGGTCAGCCTGGGCTAGAGTGAGACCCTACCTTGAAAAACAAAACAATAACAACAACAACAAAAATTACACACTGTCCTCCTAGATAGTAGACTAAAAGCTAGAGCCCTCAATAGGAGTACAAGGACCCTGGAGAGCGTGGGATGAAGCCTCATCTGGCTTGCATCTTCTAGTACCAGAAATTGGTTACAACCTACATTGAGGTATTGATTGGGGAGTCCTATGAGGTCCCTAAAACAAGACAGGCTCTGTCAAAGCACTTGATTATCCACCTAAGGTAAAAGATAAGACCCTTTTACTGAAGACACCGCATTCTGCTGACACAGAACATCAGGAAATCTGGCTGGAATCTGGAAGAAAGCCAGTTCTCTGATGGTTAGTCCATATAGTGCTGGAAAGCACCACATGAGCTCCTGATGGGAAATGTCCAACAACATTGTGAGCAATCAGGGGACACTGCAACACAAAAGCAACTAGTCTGACGAGACCCACACACCTGCTGTGCAATGGTGGCACATAGCCTAGGTGTCTATGGGATCCACTCAGTGGAAAGGAATTCATATCTGGAACTGGGAACTGAGCCAGAACCCTATGGAGACAAAGATTATGGCCTCCAGTGGGAAGCTCCCACTGTTTTTTGGCCAAAAGAGAGGCTACACCCATCAAAATCTCTCTAGCGATTATCCCCTTTAACCTATGCTGATCTCACTCTCTGTTAAGAATCTGTTTTTCTTTTTCAGAAGGCAGCAAGAACTGAGAACAACCAAAATCTATCAACAAGACAAGTGTGGTGGTTTGATTCAGGGCCCCCCCATAAACTTTGGTGTTCTGAATGCTAGGTTCCCAGCTGATGGAGATTTGGGAATTAATGCCTCCTGGAGGCAGTGTTATTGTTGGGGGTGGGTTTATGGGTGTTATAGCCAGTGTTCCCTTGCCAATGTCTGGCACACTCTCCTGTTGCTATTGTCCACCTTATGTTGGCTAGGGGGTGATGTCCACCCTCAGCTCATGCCATCATTTCCCCCTGCCACCATGGAGCTTCCCCTTCGAGCCTACGAGCCTGTAAGCCCAAACAACTTGCTCCCCCTCCCCCAAACTGCTTTTGGTTGGGTGATTTCTACCAGCAATGTGAACCTGACTGCAACAGTAAAGTGGTAACGAGGAGTGAGATTGCTGCTAGACAGCTGACTGTATGGCTTTGGCCTTTTGGAGCTGATTTTCAAGAGGAATGTGGAAGGACTTGAAACCTTGGCCTAAGAGATGCCTTGTGGTGCTGTAAGTACAGCTTGATGGACTATTCTCATCAGAGTTGAAAGACCTGAATGCAGTAAGAACTATGGACTATGAGGTTTGGCTTATGAGAGTGAGAAAGAGCTTTGCTTGGACTGGGCTAGCAGTTTGTGTGAGAAGCTTGCTGTTAAGCCTGTGTCCTGAGAAGTTGTGCTTGGTTGCTTTGCATAGAAACAGATGGGTATGAGCAGAGGGATGTGGCACAGGAAGAAAAATCTTTGGGTGAACTGATGCCTGTTCAGCTGCAATTGAGAGATTACAACCTTTGAGATTGGGCCAGCTGACCTGCACTTGGGCAACAGGAAGAGACTCTTTTGAAGGGGCCTAAGTGCTCAAGGAGTGTCCAGTTCTTCAAAGTCTGCTTTATTCCCCACTGGATTATGAAATTGGCACTCTACCTGGTATTGTGGTGTCTGAGAAATGCAGAAAAGAGAGGGTCATTGAGTTTACAACATGGTCTTGTGTTTTGGAAATGGCCATGGGCAGTGTGAAGCAAGTTTGATGGATTCCTGCATGGAGACCCAATGGAGCCATGAGGATGAACAGAGGGTTGCAGTGGAGACCTGGTGGAGATGCCAGGATCATGAGATGGCTGCTAAAGAAAGCTGCCAGCCCTGATGAAGTTGTCCAGGACTGTGAGTAGCCTAGCTGGAGGGGCAGAATTAGGACTCCAGAGACTTCTTGCTGGTCAGAATTATTGGACTTGGAGATTTGTCATTAACTAGAGTTGTTGGACTTGAAGCTACAGAATTTGATGTCTGCCCTGGTTGTTTTAAATCTCATATTGGCTGAATATTTCTTTGCTAAGCCCAGTGCCATCTTTTGCAGTGTGAATGTTTAATCTGTGCCATTATGTTTTTTTTTTTTTTGGTGTTATGGCTCAGTTAAAAGGTCTAAGACTATGGGGATGTTTAAACATCATTGGGATTGATAAAAACTATGGGGAGTTTTTTAAGTTGGACTGAATGCATTGTATTTTACATCATGTATGGGTTTCAGTTTATGGAGGCCAGGGGCGGAATGTGGTGGTTTGATTCAAGTGTCCCCATAAACTTAGGTGTTCTGAATGGAAGGTTCCTAGCTGATAGATATTTGGGAATTAATGCTTCCTGAAGGCAGTGTTCTTATTGGGGTCAGGCTTATGGGTATTATAGCCAGTGTCCCCTTGCCCATGTTTGGCACACTCTCTTGTTGTCCACCTGGTGTTGGCCAGAGGGTGATGTCCATGCTCTGCTCATACCATCATTTTCTCCTGCCATTGTGGAGCTTCCCCTCGAGCCTATAAGCCAAAATAAGCCTCTTTTTTCTCACAAGCTGCTCTTGGTCAGGTGATTTCTACCACCAATGAGAACCTGACTGCAACAACAAGAAAAGATATAGCTGTCTTCCAGGCAGGAGAGGAACCACCTACCACACATTACTCCAGACCCAGATGAAACCACAGAGAAATCAGTGAGATGAGCAAGAGCTCTGCTTCCATAGCAAGCCTGACAACTGGTCCCAGGGTGATGGAGACAGACACCCAGGACACTCAAAAGGTACAAAGGCAGAGATCCAGAAGCTGCTGAGAGCGCAACACTAAAGTAGACTTAAAACACACCCACCACGGCTCGGGGATTTTTTGGAAGAGGGGGCTGAAAGATTATAAGAGCCACAAAGTGGGAGGGAATTTCCAGACACCTCGCTTGTCCCAACAATGACTGACTACCGCTGTCACAGCTCATGACCCACAACCCCCTGGTGAATACCAGCAATTCCACAAAGGAGGGCCTTCAGTGAAATGGGGGCAGGGAGGAGGGAGATGATTGTTCCCGCACATGATGTGTCCATACAGTTTCTACTGAATAAAGAAAATTAACATACTGATGTACTTGTCCATGAATTTATTCATTTATTCATCATATATTTTACACACATTACACACACACATACACCATATACACACACACCACATTGCACACACACATACACCATATACACACACCACATTGCACACACATACACCATATACACACACACTCACATTACATTCATACACCATAGACACACTGCATTACACACGTACACCATATACATACACCACATCACACACTCATACACCATACACACATACCACATCACAACCACACATACACCATATACACACACCACATTACACACATACAAGCAAGAAAACAACTAAGGCAAAGCTGCTGTAGTTCTGATTTTGTAACTCTTAAACTATTCAGAAAACAAAATAATTTATCCTTTTTGGGAAAACCTTGGCAAGGCTTCTCGTTAAAATGAAACAAGAGTCATAAAATATCATATACATGGATAAAATGTTTTTTTAAAAATATTTTATTATTTATTTATTTGAGAGACAGAGAAAGAAGCAGAGAGAGAGGCAGATTGAGAAAGTATAGGCATGCCAGGGCCTCCAGGTGGTGCAAATGAACTCCAGATGCATGCATCACTTTGTGTATCAGGCCTACTTGGGTCCTGGGGAACTGAACCTAGGTCCTTTGGCTTTTCAGGCAAGTGCCTTTACCATTAAGCCATCTCTATAACCCAGATAAAAATGTTATAATAAAATCCATTATGTGTAACTAATGTAGGATAATAAAAACATAAGAAAACAATCAAAAGAAAGTGAGTAAACAATCAACGGAATAACCAAGTGAGATAAAGGACACCCATTCCTTGTACTCTGAACCTTACATTTATTCCTACCTCAGCCATGCAGAGGTTCCTGACTTTGTTGATTGAGTGGCTTCAATATATTTGTTCCTGAAAAAATATGCAATGTATGCTGTGGCTCCATTAGGTGGCCTTCTCTGACACTGTTGGGTGAGAAGCCACAGGGAAGCTGGTAAGTGGAAGGTGCAAGCACTGTGGATTTGCTCCGAGAGCGCCTTTGGTATGCCACAGGGGCCCTTGGGGGTGGAAGCTCCAGCCCTTCTGTTATGTCAGTTTGTGTCTTTGGTTCTCAGAGGCTACAGTGTGCAAGAGCCTGTTCGTTGGGTTTGCATGAGAAGGTTTTAGTTCTTTCCTACCTTCTTTCAACCTGCAAATTTCTTCTAAGGCCTGGGTCTTGCTTTGTATCAGGTTTCTGCCATGGCCCTGAATTCCTTTTGCTCTTTAGAATTCCCTCCTCTTTTAACTTCTGCCCCCCCTTTGTAGTTAGAAAGGACAGAATCTTAGTTTGTGACTTGTGATGCTTGGTTGGGACTATAAATCCGAACTTGGATGGATGGATTATGGGTCTTCCATGTGCTGTGGAACTCTCTTGAGAGGATCTACTTGAAAGTGGACTCAAACAGGGACAGGTGCCTGGAAGTGGGAAGAAATTGCTAGAAACTTCTTATGCCTAATAAAGATTCTGGGGAGGTGAGGTGGTCATTTGAGGTCCTCTTCCAGCTGGAAGAGTATACCATTTAGGGTCCAAATTTTTCTCCATAGGTAGGTAACCAGAGAAACTCCCTTAATCAGGTAGGTTTCTCTTCCTCTCTGTCTCCTCTTGGATATTCTAATTCAGAAACCTAGGCTTATCAGCTGATAACAAATGAGTCAGTGACTCTATAGCCAGATTGCACCAAAGGTGTGACTACAACATTCTTCCCAATGAATAAAGAGGCCTTATCAGACCTGAAGGGCGGGCAGGACTCAGGATTGAAAAAAGCAAACAGAAAAATTGGAACTGGGTGTTCCCTCCATGTTGCAAAATATCTCATGCACCAAAGAAGCTGTGGGGTGAGAGGCAAGAGGGTGTGGCTCTCAGTGCTGGCTACCAAGCATCTGGGAGAAACAGTTAGAGGAATAGTAGTTTTGCCCCACTCAGAGGTTTTCATTTAGTTGTTCACTAATATAAGATTCCCAGGTGTGATGTGGGGAAATGGCCCTCAAAAGCTCTCAAGAGGAGGTGCTCAGAGTAGGAAGCTTAGAGAAAAGAGAACCCCAGGGCGGTCACCCTGAGCCATCAGGGTGGAATGGAAAGACAGCAATTCACTGGGGATGGAAGGCCTGGTGGTGGGGGAGCAGGGGTGCATGGTGGGCCCTGGAGCCAGCCCACACTTTCAGGCAGAGTAGAGGACAGGAAAGGCTGGTTGGTGAGCCCAACGAGGGAGGTCTGTGGCTGACCCCAGAGGAAAGGCTGTTCAAAACCAGCCAGAGGACCCTGGATTCTCGAGAGAGCCAGGGAACAAATCCTGAGACCCCTGGGTCTAAGGAAATCCTACTGAGCACAGGGATAGTATGTGAGCATCCCAAGGCAAGTCAGTTCATCTCACTGAGGCCATTCCTCAACTCCAGAGTGGAATAACGATAGCTCTTGCAAAGGGTTGTGAGGATCAGATGCCACTTGGCAACATGAGGAAACAAAGCCAGACTTGCTAAATGCCAGTCTGCTTCCCTTCTTTAAAAGAAGGCTTTCCTTTGGCTTGTATGGACTGTACCCAGACTTGAATGCTCTTATGTGGTGATCAACTTGAGAATGTGAGCCATCCATGTGTGTGACTGTGATGAGCAGGAAAAGAAGAAGGTTGAGAAGAGGAAGGTTGGACTTAGTGGTACCAAAAGAGGGGGAAAGAGCAGACAAAAGGGGCCAGCAATGAGCACCTGATGGTGAGGATGTGTAGGTGGGTTTTCAGGCTTCCTCTCACTGCTGCTATGGTTTGAGTGTACAAGTGTGTCCCTTCAAAATGGATATGAGGAAACAATAATAGTACTAAGAAAATGTCTCAAGGAAGGGTCTTGGTTCCTTTTTGCCCTGCTTTCTCCTCCACTATGTGGAAACTTAGCCCAAGCTACCATCTTTCAAGACAGTCAGGTTTTACTCCACACTGAATCTGCCAACACCTTGACCCTGGACGCCTCTAAAGCTGTGAGAAATCCATTTCTGTTGTTTATAAATTTGCAGCCTAAGGTGCTTTTCTTATGGCATTTTTGTCAACCTCTCAGGTACTATGTCTCCCCACCCCACCACGAGTTGATGTTGCCCTCCAGACTAGACCAGCCACAGCCATATGCTTGGTGATTGCTGGCCCGGATGACTGTAAGCACCAGCTGAGCAGGCTTTCTGGTTCCCGGGCTTCAGCTCTGCTCATCCCTAAGTTACAGGTCGCCTTAAGCTTTGTAAGCATGTCTTCAGCTCTCTATGGTATCTCCTTCACATGCACAACCAAGTGTAAACATTTGAATGACCTCATATTAAAAGGGAATTTTGTGTGAATTTTTTTTTTTTTTTTTTGGTCTTTCAAGGTAGAGTCTCACTGTAGCTCAGGCTGACCTGGAATTCACTATGAAGTCTCAGGGTGGACTCAAGCTCACCGTGATCCTTCTACCTCTGCCTCCCAAGTACTGGGATCAAAGGCATGTGCCACCACGCCTGGCTCTCAATTTTTTTTTTTTTTCTTTTGAAGAGTGAGAAAGCAGCTTGATGGAAAAACCTCAAAGTTCTACCAGATCTCATTTCAACATTATGACTAACTTAAAATCATCTCACCTCTTAGGGCCAGCTGTTTCTTTTGGGAACTGTTTTTCTTTATTGCATTTTGGTCACAGTCTCCTCCATTACCTTATGTTGTCTCCTTCCCCTCACTCCCTCCACTGAACTCCTTCTTTCTGATTAGTTGTGGAAAGCTTCTTGAATCAGTAATTGGGAGTAAACAAGCTAATTCCACGAGCCCATGAGCATTACGCTTCATGAGAAAATATTCAGCAGTGACGAGAAGATATAAATGGGGAAATTCATTTAGAAAAGACATTTGGGAGCAGTCTTATTATTTTCCCTTGTGGATCTTTTTTCTTTAGATTTTATGGAGTTGTTCTCTTAGTTCAGTGTATTCCTGTGTCTGCAAATATAATTGATGTGTTGTTGGGAAACTCCCCAGTTCTCCAGTGGTTATCTTTTATACGTTGGGGTAGAAAGGAGGAAGTGTAGCTAGTTGTATGGAAAACCCTGAGCTGCTTAGAGCCTGCCGTGGAGCTGAGCGGCAGTGACCAGTCCAGGGCACAGTTGCAATTGCAGCTGGGCTGGGAAAACGAGGAGAAAAAGCATCCTAAGTCATTTTCACTTCGGATACTTGGATTCATGAAAGGTGCTTTGCTCTGGAGAAGACCAAAAAGTCTGGAAGATCCCATGCCTTCGCTATTTGAGAGCACTTAGTGGCGTAGACCCAGCAATGGTGATCTGATGGTGCCGAGAGCTGGATCTCGTGAATGCCTTGCTGAGCTCTCACATGCAAGTCTTATCTCGGGCCCTTCACAGATGAAGACAGCAAGGGCAAGAGGTGTTTAGGGCCAAGCTTTCCCCTACCTTCCTCCTCTAACCCTGGGCCTATTGCTTCGCTAGGTGTAGCCCGGATGTTTGCAAATGCATTTGAAAAAAGCTATATTTGACTCTTCTGTAGTAGTGCAGCCAGGGGCCTGAGCTTGGCGCTCCTCCACTCTGCTCGCTGATTCCTTTATGCTTTCCTATCCCTCCGCCTCCAGGAAGTCCAGACCACCCCTCTAAACTCAATACTCCTGCCCGTGCAGTTAAAGATTGCTAGGAAAGGGACACACTTTGCACTTATTATGCTTAAGCCTAGACGCCTCTCTTCGGTTCTTAAGAAAGCCCATTCAGAGCGGGAAATCAAAACAGACGGGCCGCAGGACAGGACTGGCTTGAAAGGCAGGCTTGGGTCACATTGCCGTCTTCTGTCCATGGGATCTTGGCCATGCTTCTCTTCCTTCCAATCTGAACCTCAGCTCCTACCTTATACAAATAATGCTATGCACACTTCTTTGTGTGAAGGTCTCTGTGCAATCCAACAAATGGCTCTTCCTCTTATTTCTGGGCACTGCATGCCGCACTGACTGGGAAGTCTTGGGCCATCAATGTGTCCAGAGTTGGGAATATGCAGGTAAACTGTTTTGCTACCGTCACTGCTTATCTCCCTGATCTATCTGTAGGCTACATGGTATAGCTTGCTGAGAGCTGAACTATATTGTTCTATGCCTGTGAGTTCCCCATGGACACACTATGTTCCCATCAGACAAGTGAAATGAAGTGCGATCTTATAAGAAAGGACCTTGCACTTAAGGAAGAAAGTGTGACAGGCGTCTGCCTTGTGCATTTTTACACACACTTTTCAAGACTTTCTGTGATGTTTCCTTGTGTTCTGGGTCAAAATGGAGCTGTCAACATCATCTCTCTGCAACCTTCTGTCTTCAGATACCTCACTCAGTGTGTTGGCGTCTCTCTGCCTTCCTCAGCCCCTTGTCATGTTCAAGAAGTACCGTAAGCAGCTGTTTCTGATCACAAATCTTCTCCAAACATGACGTCCTGGCCAGTTAATGCTGCTCCCGTAGGGTTCCCACGAGTGCCCATGAGTCCCTCCCCGCTTTCGCTCTGGTGGCCCTGTCTCCGTAAACTGTTGCCTGCAAGTTTTCTGCCTGCCCACCTCTACAGTCTGCCCAAGCTAAGCCACTAAATATGTGCGCCTCTTGATTTCAATTTATAATGTGGCCACTCCTCCGATGTGAGACTGGCTGCTCTGAAGTCCATTCACACTGTTCCCCATGGCCACAAATTCTCAGTGATTTAAAATACCCAAGTAATTTTTTTTTCTGGTTTTCAGTGGAATCCTGTTCCTGTGACCCAGACAGGTGGGCAGCCACTGGGAACTGTCCCCTCATTCTCACGATGGCTCAGTGCAGCTTGACTTTGCCTAGCGTAACTAGGAGATGGGACGCAGAGCAGCACTGTTGCTTGCTGTGGGCCGTGCTGGGTGTGGCGGGGGATGCAACACAGGCATCCCATAGTCCCCGGACCTCACGTTTATGGACAGAGAAGACCAGCAGCTTCCGGGAACTCTAAACGCATCGCTGTGGGGCCCCACGTTCATGCTTGCAGTCCTCAAGATGTGGTGGGGGAAGTCTTCCCTCCCACCTCACTATCTTCTAGAGGAGCCCAAGACCTCTTTCTTTGCAAGCTTGAAACATCTCAGGGCTCTGTGGGCGGAAACTGAGCTTCCTGTCTAAGAGCTCTCTGTTTGACCTGACTGGAATAAGGTACCTAGCCCTACCAAACCAACCTTCATCCTTTCCATTTCTGCTATTCATTTACCTTTCCCATTCCTTGCTTTTAGGGGGGAAAAAAAAAGCTCGTACCTTTTCTCAATCATCACATTTATACTCACATGATATTAAGAGTCAAGGAAGATTTTCAGTAGAGAACTTTGTTTCAAACCCTGTTTCTTTCCTGATGCCCAGCCACCTCCATTAAAATGTCTGACCTCTTAAGCTGTACACTGTACATTATCTTGCACCAAACAACACTCAGAGGAATTTAACAATATCCATCCCCCCAAAAATGAACCTAAGTCAGTGGCATGTCTTATGCAAGAAACCATTTGGTAAATAAGGAATGATCTACATTGCAGAATTGAAATCAGCATGGTGGTGGGGCTGGGGATGTAGCTCAGTGGAGATCACGTGAACCTGGCAAGCACAAGGACCTGGGTTCCATCCCCAGCCAGCAAACAATAAAGAGAGAAAGAGGGGCGGGGGGGAAGAGAAGCACCGGAGAGATGGCTTTGTGGTTAAGGTGCTTGCCTAAGGACCCAGGTTCCATTCCCCAGTACCCACATGAGCCAGATGCACAAGGGGGCTCATACATCTGGAGTATGTTTACAGTGGCTGGAGGCCCTGGTATACCCACATTCTTTCTCAAATAAATAAATAAAATAGTTTAAAGAGAGGCGGGGGGGGGGGGAAGAAGGAGGAAGGAGAAAAGAGAAGCGATTTTGATGGGCTCTGGAAAAAGGAAACTGAGCATGGAATAGTGTGCTTTGATTAAAATATGAAGATAAGGTCAATCTTTTTTCTTCATTGGCAGTTAAATTTGGCTACAGCTGGCAATCCAACAGCCAGGTCTTGCATTTCCTCTCTTTGCCCTCTACCCTCACTATAGCATAAGGCCCCCTCCAGTCTTTCTTCCCTGTGGCTGGGCTCTTCCGTCCTTGTTCCCTTCAGAGGACTTGCACAGAGCCAATGGTCCTGTTGGTCTTTCAATGAATGTTTTCCAAAGTGGAATACAAAATTGTTTTGAAACTCTGGCATCCATCTTTCACTTCTTTCTCAAAAAGAAGACAATTGCTTGAATTACTTTTCACAATGCAATTTCAAGGGATCCCTAAACTATAATTTCTTGTGGATTTATTTCATCTATCTATTTACAAGGTGTTTGTTTCAGAGAATCAAAACTCTACATATATCATGACAACCCCCTCAGACCCACTGGTTAGCTTGCTCTATTATTTTCTTGTTTGCTTCAAAAAATACATAATTCCTTATTATCCAGAATGAAAAGTTGCTATAATGTGTACTCGAAATAATTATATATATTAGAAGCAAAGTTCAACTTATTCCATTGTCAAAGGCAAAATGATGTCATACAGTTATTTTCTACATTATTATAATTTTATATTCTAAATAACATTAACTTTCAGGAAGAGAAAGTGTACCAGATGTTCTCAACACAAACGAAGATAAAGGAAATTATTATTTAATGACAAATATTTTTGGGACCTATTGAAACTCCAACTTTACAAAGGAAACTTTAATTGAATTGAGGACAAAATTAAATTAGCTCTCAATAAACTTTCCTGGCTATAACCAAATTCCACCCTCCTTTTCCACACCCATAGCTGTGCAGGCAGAAGCAAGTCACTTTCTCCTTAAGTTACAGTTAATATTGGGGATGCCGCACGCTCTTACAACAGACCCATCCTTTCCATGGCCTGCACCCCCCCCCCCAGCAGTTCCTTGGACTTTGAATTCTCCATTTTCTCCCCTGTGACTATTGTCCTTTTTGATGCATGGCCAACTATTCTTGTCCACACTTTTCATTCTGATCAGCTCTGCCACCAGCATCACACGCCACCGAGGCAGGAGTCGCGTCCTTCCCGGTGGTCACCGCACCTACCTGGAAGGCCCAGGATGGTGAAGTAAGGCCGGCACTCGGTGAAGCCTGAGCTCTGCTGCACGCAGCTCCTCCAGAGCCCTTCATACTGGAACACCGAGGTGACCGGGTTGTCGTACAGGTCCTGGGTGCTCCACGTGTCCATCACCGTGGCAGTTATGCAGCCGGCCAGCCCCAAGAGGGACAGGAGGAAGCCCACCACTTGGCACGTGGTGGTGGCCATGGCCTCGGCTGCGCACCACAGGCCTCGCCGGGAGCTGCTGCCACTCGGGGTGCAGCCGCCTGCCCCAAGGGGAGCTCCGCTAATCAGATGGTCTCAGTGTGCGGTGTTTGCTCACAGTGTTTTCCTTAGATAGTTGAGTTTCACTCCTGGTTCAAGGACGTTATTCTCATTTGTTGGGGAAGAGGCCCCCACAAGAGGCACTTGTCGGGCAGAGCTTCGCTGCTGGGTTGGTTGGAATGCAGACAGCGCCTGGTGGACGCAAGCACTCTCTGCTCCAGGCCAGACCAGCCTCCCCCATCTCAGCTCTGGCTCTGCCCATGATGCCACCATCTGAGAAAAACACTGGCTTGTTCCCTGCCCCCGAGAACACGGAGTGAGGCCACTTAGCTTGACTTTAAAATAAAATGGCCCCAGGAAGCACCTGCCTCCCTTAAATCAGACTTTCACATTTTTAATCTTGTTACTCATCAATTACCATTCGCTCACACCTTTCCAGTTCAGTCTTAAACAGACAGCCTCTATTATTCTATTTTTAGATGAGTTGGGTGAGATAGACACGGAATGTGTCCAAATGACTTGAACCACAGGTGCCTCCACTGTTTTCGGTGGGGGGGGGTGGTGGTGGTGGTGGCAGGAACAAGGAAGTTGAGAGCAGAAATCCAAGCCCCAGGAGGTGTGTTTTTGGTTCACAGGTAATGGGACTGGATAAGGAGCCAGGAATCCTGCTGACCTCCTTCTCTTGCTGTCACTCTTACCACTGGAGCTGATGAGCACCATGTTGCCATGAAGGCCTAAAGCAGGACCAAGCCTGCTAGTCCTGGCCACAGAGAGGCTTAGGAATTGCTCTCGACACCGTCCCAACATCCGTGCACACGGTGAATTGGCCTGGCAGGTCAGAGGCTTTGTCTGTAGCAGAGTACAGGCCAGAGTCCTGTCTGATCTCACATACCAGCTTCCACATTTTTTTAAAATTATTTATTTATTTATTTGAGAGTGTCAGACACAGAGAGAAAGACAGATAGAGGGAGAGAGAGAGAATGGGTGCGCCAGGGCTTCCAGCCTCTGCAAACGAACTCCAGACGCGTGCGCCCCCTTGTGCATCTGGCTAACGTGGGACCTGGGGAACCAAGCCTTGAACCGGGGTCCTTAGGCTTCATAGGCAAGCGCTTAACCGCTAAGCCATCTCTCCAGCCCCCAGCTTCCACATTTTGTAGGGAAGTTTTTATTACAGTTGGTGAACATACTAGAAGCTTTATGATCAAGTACAGACATGCCTGGCTGAAGCGAACAGGTGCTTGGATTTTACTCTAAAACTCAGTCTTGTCAGAAGTGATCAGTCTGTTGCCTCAGGAGTGAGGGCTCTGGATATCTGGCCTCTGAATTCAGAGTCATTTTAATTAGACCTTCTCAAATCTGACTTCCAAGGCCCTGACATTCATGCATGCACACACATGAGACACACACACACACACACATACACATGCACACACACGCCATGACAGGTTCTCCAGGAAACCAGCCCATGTGTCTGGACATTTCAATGTTATCTAGATACACCCACCCACTGCTCCTAGACTTTTATCCGCAGTAATCATGGAGGCAAATATAGAAGGTGTCCTCCCTAATCCGAACAAAGGCAACAATCCCCTTGACTGCATATCTGCTGCTTTCGGTTCTGTGGTCAGTGTTTGTAGAGGAGGAAGCATGAGTCAGAAAACTCCAAATTAGGGGATTAAACAAGAGTCATATGGCTTAAAGTAAAATGGCATTAATGGCGGTGTGTCCTCTGAGCTGAGTTACAAGGCCAACTGTAAAAGGCAGAGAGGCAATATAGGAATGGGAAAAGACTTCCTGAACAAAACCTCAGTAGCTCAGGAAATTAAACAATTACTCAACCATTGGGATCTCATGAACTGGAAAGTTTCTTCACAAACAAATATACAATAAGCAGAGCCAAGAGATTACTCGTAGAATGGGAGAAAATTCTTGCTGGCTATACAACTGAAAGAGGCCTAATTTCTAGAATCTACAAAGAACTCAAAACCCTAAATAATAAAAAGTCAAACAACCCACTCACAAAAGGGGCAGAAAACTAAATAGGAAGTTCTCAAAGGAAGAAATACAAATGGCAAACACACACACTTAAGAAAATGTTCAACATCCCTAACCATCAGGGAAATGCAAATTAAAACAACTATTAGATTCCACCTTACCACAGAAAGGATAGCAAACCTTAAAAAAGCAAATGAAAACAAATACTGGTGAGGTATGGAGAAACAGGAACCCTCATTCACTCTTGGTGGGAATGCAAGATGGTGCAACCACTATGGAAAGCAATATGGAGACTCCTAGAAAGGTTAACTATAGAGTTACCAACAGACCCAGTTATTCCCTTACTGAGCACTTACCCTAAAAGCTCCACATCTCAGTTCAGAGATATTTGCTCAACCATGTTTGTAGCTGCTCAATTTATAATAGCTAAGAGCTGGAATCAGCATGTGGGCTTGAGTGTGTGTGTGTGTGTGTGTGTGCACACGTGCATGTGCAAACTCAGAAATGGATATCAGATTTCCTCCTCAGTTGTTCTCCACTTTATTCTCTGAGGCAGGTCCTTTCATTTGAACCCAGAGTTCATGGATTGGTCTAGCCTAGCTGACCAGTTTGCCCTGGGCATCCCATCTACCTCTGCCTCCCACACACTGATATTACAGGCTGGCTGCTGTGTCCACCCAGCATTGACAGCAATGTCTGGGATCGGGCATCCTAACTCTGGTCCTCACACTTGCTCAGGAAACACTTTATTCACCGAGCCACCTCTCCAGCCCTGTAGACATCTTCAAAAGTTCCATGAGCTTGGTTTCTAGATACTCAGTTTCTGACATTTGATCAACATGTCTCTCCCACACATTGGGTGTAATGCCAGCAAAATTGTTGATGGAAAACAGGAAAAAGAAAGAAAGAAAGAAAGAAGGGAAGAAAGAAAGAAAGAAAAAAGATATGTTACCACAAGTTATCTATTCTCACTCATGGCAAGTTCTCAGCCAAAGTCCATACACAAATGATTTTATGTTAAATCTCAAAGTCAGAAATGACCTTATTCAGGTAACAAGCTTTCTTTCTTGGTTGATGCATGACAAGGTCTTAATGCTTTTGGAAGAGAAAAAGTTAA